>NW_011494736.1:245952-255855 GCF_000754665.1 Bison bison bison | reverse complement strand
CAACAATTATATGCCAATAAAATGGACAATGAGGAAGAAATGGACAAATTCTTAGAAAAGTACAACTTTCCAAAACTCGACCAGGAAGAAATAGAAAACCTTAACAGACCCATCACAAGCACGGAAATTGAAACTGTAATCAAAAATCTTCCAGCAAACAAAAGCCCAGGTCCAGACGGCTTCACAGCTGAATTCTACCAAAAATTTAGAGAAGAGCTAACACCTATCCTGCTCAAACTCTTCCAGAAAATTGCAGAGGAAGGTAAACTTCCGAACTCATTCTATGAGGCCACCATCACCCTAATACCAAAGCCATTTCAAATTTTTGCTGCAGTGAGACAGAAACAAGGAAATTGCATACTCCCCCAACAATTTCACCAAGTTTTTATGTGTCATGTATTCTTGATGTTTCTTGATTGCTTTGTCTTAGCCATTTCCTACACTTCATGGTGGTGACATATAATATTCATCCACTTCCCTCTTTCTCTTCCCTATGCCAGTCCCTGTTAGATGCTTGTGACAAGAGCAGGATATAAAGGTGATTAAGAGGCAGTTTCTACCCTCAAAGAGCTTATAATTTAATGGCCACTGATTTTTTTTTTTAATTTAAGATAATCCATAGCAAAGGGCTATAATAATTGATCAAATGAACATATTTTCCTATAATTCAGAAGGGTTAATTATGCTATGAAAGTTAACAATTTCCTCCACAAACAATACTCAAATGTAAGATTGTTCTATTTCCCAAATTTCACATATGCTCATAACTTGTTATTGAAGAATTAAGTCACTATGTCCTCTCTGTCATGGGTGTTTGGGTGGTAATCCTTAAATCTCACAACCGTCTTACAGGATAGGGAAGTCAGAAAAGTCAGAGAGCAGATAAGGACTATATTTGAGGGGCAGAGGGTTCTTCAAGTGCTTTTGAAATCACCCCTGTAGGCACATCATGTCAGTCAGGCAGGCTAGAGCCAGAAATAATATTAACAATGTAAAATGATTTTCCTGAATATTAGACCTAAATTTGCATTAATGCAAAATACATATGTAGAAATGCTATTACTTCAACTATAAATTAATTTATAAGAGTGGTACAGAATGTTAAATAACTTTACAGAAGGAAAGTCATTTTTCCTATTCTCTGAGGGAGTATTTTACATCTTTAGTCAAGTTTTTGTTGTTCAGATACCTTGGCTTCTTGGTGCTTTATAAAAATAGGCAAAAATCTTAGAATTATTGGGATTGCCTGCATGCTGTCTCAAGTTATTTGCTCCAATTGTTTGGACCAGTGTTTCTAAAATTCAGCCATGATGGGCTAATGTATCTCTGACCAAAGCTGTATAAGGGTAATGATTAAAATTAAGGAAAGGCTACACACACACACACAAAAGGATAACTTTACTGGTGGCTCAGAGGTTAAAGCGTCTGCCTGGAATGCAGGAGACCCGGGTTAGATACCTGGGTCGGGAAGATCCCCTGGAGAAGGAAATGGCAACCCACTCCAGTACTCTTGCCTGGAGAATCCCATAGAGGGAAGAGCCTGGTAGGCTACAGTCCATGGGGTCGCAAAGAGCCGGACACAACTGAGCGACTTTACTTTCACTTTCACTTTACTAAGTTATGAACAGGAATGTCCACCAAATGCATAGGGAAAGGACACATATAGTTATCAAAAATATATATTATAATGAAAACATGTGTATGTCCTTAGGCAAAATTTATTTATCTACTATTTGCTCTATTTCAGGTTTCTGGAGTAAAATATGAAATGGTTCCCTTCCTTAACAGAGTTAGTCCTGAAAGGATGACAGACATATGCAAAATACACACTGTGATAAGGGTTGAGGAGAATATGCTGCTTGGCTGATCAGTACTTCTCAATCTCTTTTGTTGGTTCCTCACCCTCTGATTTTCCAAACAATTGATGTTCCCTGGCATTCATCCTCCTTCAAGCACTACACATTATCCCTGAGCAATTTTCTTCCCTGTAATTGCTTCAATTACCTCCCTATGCTGGTGAGTCTAGATATTTCTATTCAGTCTGATGGCTCCTTCCATTCTCTCCATAAACCTACTGAACATCTCTACACAGGTATCTCATGCTCATCTCAAAAGCAATTTACCCAGGACAAAATGTATCACCTTTCCTTTTCTTCCTTCTCTATTTATCTACCTTAAAAAAAAAGAAAAAGATACCACGATACTCTGTGGTTCTAGCCAGAAACCTAGGCACTAGCCATTCCCAGATTCTCTTTGTCTTTCAGCATCCACTCTGTGTGCCCTGAAGCCTACCTCTTTGATATAACTCACAGACTTCCAGCTGAATATACCCCTATCTTGTTGCCTCAGTTCAGGATCTCCTTCATTCATCCACCCATACATTCATTATTCAGCAAATATTTCTGGAAAGTCTTCCCTCCCTTTCAATTTCTCATCTTCTTTTGGCAGTAATCATCTGTTTGCTGCTGCTAAGTCACTTTAGTCATGTCCGACTCTGTGGGACCCCATAGACAGCAGCCCACCAGGCTCCCCTGACCCTGGGATTCTCCAGGCAAGAACACCGGAGTGGGTTGCCATTTCCTTCTCCAATGCATGAAAGTGAAAAGTGAAAGTGAAGTCGCTCAGTCGTGTCCTACTCTTCGCGACCCCATGGACTGCAGCCCACCAGGCTTCTCCGTCCATGGGGTTTTCCAGTAAGAGTGCTGGAGTGGGGTGCCATTGCCTTCTCCAAATCACCTGTTTGGTGTCCCAATATCATTTTCATAAGATATAGAAACTGCATTTCTACCAGAGTAATGATTCTGAAATGTGAATCTGGTTCTGTTACTTCTCCACTGAAATATCTCTTTTAGTTTTTCATGGTCCTAAAACATAGCTTTCACATACTGGGATGTAGGGTAAGGAGGCATCAGGAAATTGTCAAAATATTAATAATAGTTTAGCATCTAATTCTAGAGTAGAATTGATATAAAATCAGACAGAAAATGTCAAATCTGCTATCCTTTTACTAAACTCTACCAGAGCCCCAAATCAGAATAGCATTTCCTAACTCAAGGCTGTATATTGTCACCCTGCTTATTTAACTTCTATGCAGAGTACATCATGAGACACTCTGGGCTGGAAGAAACACAAGCTGGAATCAAGATTGCCGGGAGAAATATCAATAACCTCAGATATGCAGATGACACCACCCTTAGGGCAGAAAGTGAAGAGGAGTTAAAAAGCCTCTTGATGAAAGTGAAAGTGGAGAGTGAAAAAGTTGGCTTAAAGCTCAACATTCAGAAACGAAGATCATGGCATCTGGTCCCATCACTTCATGGGAAATAGATGGGGAAACAGTGGAAACAGTGTCAGACTTCATTTTTCTGGGCTCCAAAATCACTGCAGATGGTGATTGCAGTCATAAATTAAAAGACGCTTACTCCTTGGAAGGAAAGTTATGACAATCTAGATAGCATATTGAAAAGCAGAGACATTACTTTGCCAACAAAGGTCCATCTAATCAAGGCTATGGTTTTTCCAGTGGTCATGTATGGATGTGAGAGTTGGACTGTGAAGAAAGCTGAGCGCTGAAGAATTGATGCTTTTGAGCTGTCATGTTGGAGAAGACTCTTGAGAGTCCCTTGGACTGCAAAGAGACCCAACCAGTCCATTCTAAAGGAGATCAGTCCTGGGTGTCCTTTGGAAGGACTGGTGCTGAGGCTGAAACTCCAATACTTTGGCCACCTCATGTGAAGAGTTGACTCATTGCAAAAGACTCTGATGCTGGGAGGGATTGGGGGCAGGAGGAGAAGGGGATGACAGAGGATGAGATGTCTGGATGGCATCACTGACTCAATGGACATGAATTTGAGTGAACTCCAGGAGTTGGTGATGACAGGGAGGCCTGGCGTGCTGCAATTCATGGGGTTGCAAAGAGTCGGACATGACTGAGGGACTGAACTGAACTGAACTGAAGAACATTAAAGAGAATGTATGTATGAAAAAGGATGTATGAATCACTTTTCCATAGAGTAGAAATTAATACAACATTGTGAATCAAATATCCTTCAATAGAATAGAAAATCTAAAAAAGAATAGCCTTTCCTTTCCTCCTCCACTAACTAAGGAAAGATGAAGAACGTGTTTTCCCATATCTGGTATACATACTTAAGGCTCTTCTTTCTTATCTTGACAAAGGGACAGTGAGGAGTCTGGTGATAGCCTATGTTGGATATCAAACTCCTCAGGACAGAAAGCAACGTTAGCTGAATCACAGAACACCCCCATCATCCTACCCTTCTGAGATTCTCTCCAGTTCCCAGTGGATATTCCTTCTCTTCTGTTGATATGAGTAGTTGAAATGGTGTGGTAAGAAGAAAGATTTAATTGGCATGGAATAATATGGTAATGGTATACTTCAACATGTTTGTGAAGTGTATACAAAAAAAAGCCTCTATCAGGTTTGATCCTGGTAACGTAACATGGTCCAAGGAATAAAATCTGACCTATTAGATATTCTAAAGACTTCAAGCCAAATGCTGTATGTCTTAATTGCCCCAAGAGCTCAGAGGCCATGGAGCTATGGATTCTTGAACAGTTTGCCATGAAACCCTTTTAAAAATAGAAGCTCAACATGCCAAGCAGATAAAGTGGGAGTTGTTTCTGTTGAGGATCTTTTGAGATTTGGAACTCCACTTACTTCTCTGTCTGACCCCTCATCACTTGTCCTTCATCCTCCACCACCTGGAGGCCCCTCCAGCTGCTAGTTTAGTCTTGGAGAGCATGATCTTAAACCCACTAGCCTATAAGATAAAACATGTAAACATTTAATATGCCTACTAAGACTTCCAAAGGCCCATTCCTAATTTTTTATTCCAATCTTTCTTTGCACCACCCTCCCAGCCACCAGCTTACCCCTGCTACCACTACTTTCCCCAAGCTGTCACTGCACACACTCTCTGCACCAGCCCACTGGTTATTCACCTGGTTACTTCAAGAGAATGGTCATTTTTCATGACCTTCTCACCTTCAGACTTTCTGACCTTCTCCACTCCCTCCAATCTCCATCTGTCCATCACATCTTATCTCATAGAGCTCAGCTAGAAGGTCACCATCCATAGGAAACATTTCCTGGCCCCTCAGTTAGAAATGACCACTTCCTACATCTTTCCAATTGCACACTATATACACTCCCAATGCAGGGTCTATAAAGTTTCATTATGTTCATTATTGAAACTGAGCAGGACTCTGTGGTGCCTTTCCAGGAACATACCTCCCTCCACCATGTCCCCTGCCTCTTGTTTGTAGAAAAGCTTTTACTTTCTGGGCCTTCCTGGAGTTCCAAAGAACAAATTTAATCAGAGAAATGAGAAAATACAGAAACAAGGGAAAACAGTCAAGCAAGACAAAATAATAATAGTTTAGCCATAAAACAAAGTTCAGGGACCTTTATTTCCTTCTCAAGGCTATGGATAATATCCTGAACCATGTCCTAGAGTTGTTTTGCAGATACTAACACCCACATTGGAGAAGGCAATGGCACCCCACTCCAGTACTCTTGCCTGGAAAATCCCATGGACGCAGGAGACTGGTAGGCTGCAATCCACGGGGTCGCGAAGAGTCAGACATGACTAATCGACTTCACTTTCACTTTTCACTTTCATGCACTGGAGAAGGACATGGCAACCCACTCCAGTGTTCTTGCCTGGAGAATCCCAGGGATGGGGGAGCCTGGTGGGCTGCTGTCTATGGGGTCGCACAGAGTCAGACACGACTGAAGTGACTTAGCAGCAGCAGCAGCAGCAGCAGCAACACCCACATCAGGTGGAAGAAGTTAACTGCATGTTGACAACCAGCATGCAGACCCAAGACTAGTTGGAACTGGAAGGTTGATGACTGAGATTCCCAAAACATCACCCTGATATCTCAGGAACAACCAATCAGAGAATTGTGCATTAGTTTATCACACATCCTGCAATCCTTTCTCTCACACTGTCTTTAAAAATACTTCCCTGAATGCCATCAGGGAGTCTTTTGAGCATTAGCTGCCCATACTACTTGCTTGAAGCCTTGGGGAAATAAATTCTGTGCTTTCCTTCACCATAACTTGGTATCAGTAGATTGGCTTTGCTGCATGTTAAGTAAGGGGACCATAATTCAGTTTCATAACATCATTCATTTCTTTTAAATATGGTAAATTTTTAAAATACAGAAAAGTACAAAACAGAAAGTAACAAACATCTAAATTCCTTTCATCCACAATTTATCATTATAAAATTTTTGAGGTTTTGATTTTCATCTTTTTTCCTTTTGTCTTCTTTAAAAAATAAAGTATGTTTTGTTTAAAATTACATTCTGTTCATAGTATATAATTCAGATAGTGTTGAAAATCAGGAAGATTTAAGTTTAAGAACACTCAAAAGTTTATCACTCAGAAGTAAACTTTACTATTATTATGTACTTATTGTTTAAATCATCATACAAAAGATATATACAGACAGAATGTAAAAGCCAAGATTGCTGGCATGGAAAGGAGCCATATTACAGATATTAATTCTGTGACTTTTAACAAGAGAGAAAGAAACAATGAACACCTAAACCTACAGAAAAGCAGCAAAAGCAAGACAAGGTATTCCTGTTAACTTCTGCCTGGATTACTCAAATATTACGTTCTACCACACTTGCTTTACCTGAAAAGCTTAAGAGAAAATTGCAAACATAGTTTCTCTTTACCTATAAATTCTTCAGTATGCATTTCTTAAAAGCAATGACATCCTCTTATATAAACACAGTACAACTATCAAAGCAAGAAATTTAACATGGATGTAAGAGTATTATCTAATCTCCAGACTACATTCAGATGTCACCAATTGTCCCACTACTGCTCTTTTTGATTCACTGTGTATAAATCCAGGATTATTCACTACATTTAGTTGTTATGTCATTTTTCTCTCTTTTAATCTTTAACAGAGCCTTAGTCCTTGTCTTTCATGATCATGACATTTTTAAGCTCACAAGTCAGTTATCTTGCAAACTGCCCTGCAGTGGTTTTGCATGCCAATGGGTACATGCAAGAGAGTCCAAAGCCTCACCTTCCTGGTTTCTGTCTTTTGATTCAGGAATGCTGGATTTGCCTGAGTTCTCTGTTGTGTTTGGTTTGGGGGGTCATATTTTCTACCTCTTAGACTAGTGATTCTCAATCCTAGCTGCACACTGGTATCACCTAGGTAGCTTTCATGATCAGGGATTTCTCATCCATCCACAATTTTGTAGCCTGACAAGAGGGGGAGTCCTGAAATACCTGGGCTGATTCTTCTCTAAGAACCTACAGCATTCACTATAATATAGCTCAGTCCATTTACCCTTATCAGAAAGATCCTTATTCTTTGGATTTTTCCTCTAACTATGTGTCCAGCTCTAGAATCTTCGTTTCTCAAGAAATATCCAACCTAGCCCAGTCTCTCACTTCTATTCATTTCTCCCCAACGGCTCTGCCTTTATTATTCCCCAGGAAGAAGAATCAAAAGATACAAGCACTCACTTATTTTCTTCTCCCCAGCTTTGGGTATACAGGTGAGAGTCTATAATTCAGTACTTTGTTGATCTACATGTATTATTCAGGACTTCAGTAAGTCTCTCTGCTCCACTCTTGACTCTTATTTCTTTTCTTGGGTGCCAATTCTTGGAGCTACTGCATTAGTTTCTGCTCTTTCCTTGTTTGGCTACTTTTCATTATTATTATGTTGTTGTTGTTGTTGTTGCTGTAGTTTATCTCTCATATTTAAGGTATTGAGGAAGGGAGGGGATTTTTTGGCACAATTTCAACCCATTCTCTTAACATAATACAGCACTTATTTATTCATATGTCTGTTTTTCTCTGATGGATTATAAGTGCCACAAGGTCAGGTATTTATTTTCATTGACTCAGGGTACAGCAAGGTGTCTGACACGTGCCAAGCATTCAATAAATATTTTTTATTAATTTTTAAAAAAATATAATGAGAAAATATATGGGGGAGCACCAGAATGTTATTCATTTAATAAAAATTTGGACTCTTCCTTCAAGGTGTCTATCGTGTGTTTGCCCATCACATATAGAGTACAAAATTGTTTGCGTTATGTGGTTATTTCTGACATCATCTCAACATTGTATGAATATCAGTAAAATCTTACTCTTTCCCAACCTCTCCCCAACTATTCACTTCTCAGGCCAAAGGATAGAAAGTAGGACTCAAAGGCTCACTAATTTACCAAGCATCATTTTTTCCCCACTTTTCTGGTAATCACAGGCACATTTTTTTGTTCTTCCTAGAAAGTTCCCTTAGAATTCACAGTACCATCACCACCTCCCAAAACAAATCAAAACACCTTCAGTAACTGAAGTTTATGTAAAAACAGCCAAGCCCTTTATTTTTGTAAAAATTTCTTTTCTGACAAGGTAAAAAAAACAGGCATTCTGCTCCCAGGCTGTACCACAGCATCCCTTTGTGTAGTATTACTCATTGTCATAGGATGTTCCAATGTGAATAAACAAAACTGCTTGTTCTTTTCCAGTGTAGTTTTATGAGGGGGTAAAGAGTTGGTCTTAAGGTTTCATTTAAGGGACATGTAGACAGTGTGGGCCTAGAAGCATACTCGTTCCAACATGAGCGTCTCCCAATGCCTTGGCAATTGGTCCTTCTTAGACTGGCTCCCCAGGTCTGCAATCATCCGATGCCCTCCTACCATTTGGCTATTTGTTGAGTTTTTATTTTTATTTTTTTGTCTGTTTACTTTTATCCAGCTTTGAAACTCTTTGGTAGCTTTTAAAGATGTCACTTGCTTACATGCATTCAAAATCTTTTAACGAAGGAGTCTTGTTGAAATTTAATAAATGCATAAACATGAGGTTTCTAAGAAAGGAGAAATGAATGCCAAACAATTAAAGATAAGTATTTTATACTATTTTAGAACTTATAAAGGGTCTATTCATCTAATTCTTGGCTACAGAAAATAGCTCCAAGGACAAGACAGTAGAGGAAGCCTATTAAACCTATTGGGCCAAAATAATTATGCACATATGTCAATAAATTGACTGATTTAACTGATTAATTAATTTACATTTCAAGAAAATAATCTTTTATCTTGCTGGCAATAACACTGTTTAATAGGACTGAAAAGGTTTGGATGGAGTGAAATAAAATATAAAAAATAAGTTAGGATTTGTGTTAAGCTGAATGAAGGCCTGCAAAGATATCAACATTCTAAACCCCTGAATCTATAAAAATGTTACCTCATACATTAGAATGAATTCTGCAGGCAGGATTAAATTATAGATCATGAGATGAGATTATTCTGGATTATGTTGACATGCCTAATATCATCACAAGGTTCTTTTAGAGGGAGGCAAGAGTCTCAAAATGAAAGACGGTAATGTGATTGAGCTGGTGGCTTAGATGATAAAGAATCTGCCTGCAATGCAGAAGACCTAAGTTTGATTCCTGGATCAGGAAGATACTATGGAAAGGGAATGGCAACCGGCTCCAGTATTCTTGGCTGGGAAATCCTGTGGACAAAGGAGCCTGCTGGGCTACAGTCCATGGGGTTGCAAAGAGTTGGACACAACTGAGAGACCTGCAGAGTACATCATGAGAAACGCTGGACTGGAAGAAACACAAGCTAGAATCAAGATTGCCGGGAGAAATATCAATAACCTCAGATATGCAGATGACACCACCCTTATGGCAGAAAGTGAAGAGGAACTCAAAAGCCTCTTGATGAAAGTGAAAGTGGAGAGTGAAAAAGTTGGCTTAAAGCTCAACATTCAGAAAACGAAGATCATGGCATCCAGTCCCATCACTTCATGGGAAATCAATGGGGAAACAGTGTCAGACTTTATTTTTCTGGGCTCCAAAACCACTGCAGATGGTGACTGCAGCCATG
>NW_011494736.1:234455-245852 GCF_000754665.1 Bison bison bison | reverse complement strand
GCAGAGACATTACTTTGCCAACAAAGGTCCATCTAATCAAGGCTATGGTTTTTCCTGTGGTCATGTATGGATGTGAGAGTTGGACTGTGAAGAAGGCTGAGTGCTGAAGAATTGATGCTTTTGAACTGTGGTGTTGGAGAAGACTCTTGAGATCCCTTGGACTGCAAGGAGATCCAACCAGTCCATTCTGAAGATCAGCCCTGGGATTTCTTTGGAAGGAATGATGCTAAAGCTGAAACTCCAGTACTTTGGCCACCTCATGCGAAGAGTTGACTCATTGGAAAAGACTCTGATGCTGGGAGGGATTGGGGGCAGGAGGAGAAGGGGAAGACAGAGGATGAGATGGCTGGATGGCATCACTGACTCAATGGACATGAGTCTGAGTGAACTCCGGGAGTTGGTGATGGACAGGGAGACCTGGCATGCTGCGATTCATGGGGTCTCAAAGAGTCGGACACGACTGAGTGACTGATCTGATCTGATCTGAGAAACCAATACTTTCCCTTGCACATTATGACTGAAGTAGAGATTGGAAGTTAGGGGGCCGTAAATCAAAGAACGGGCTTCCCAGGTGGCAGCAGTGTGAAGAATCCACCTGTCAATGAGAGACACAGGTTCGATCCCTGGGTCAAAAAGATCCCGTAGAGGAGGAAATGGCAACCCACTCCAATATTCTTGCCTGAAAAATTCCATGGACAAAAGGAGCCTGGCAGGCTACATTCCATAGGGTCAGAAAAAATTGGACGTGATTGAGCAACTGAACACACACACACACACACACACACACAAACACACAAGTTAAAGAATGCCAGTGGCTTCCAGAAGCTGGAAAAAGAAAAGAATGGATTCCCATCCAGAAGCTCCAGTAAGAACGAGCCCTGCTGACACCTTGACTGTAGTCCAATGAGACTTCTGACCTCCATAATTGTCATTGCCACTAAGTTTATGGTAATTACAGCAGCAATAGGAAATAATGTGGAATTTTAAATTCTTCCCCAAAGGCCAATACAATTTCAAGAAATAAGCTGCAAAGCTATGTGATAAAGTCAAAAGTGAAATGCTTTCTCTGTTGCTTTCTTAAAATATGTGATGAAATGTTTGCTCATCATCATACTATAAGGTTTTGGTTTTATGTAACTTCAGTGCTTCATATTTCTGCTTAAAGTTCTGTGTTGATACACATGAGTGTAAAATTCTCCACAGCCCTCTGCAACATAAATTTTGTTGTTTTTTTTTTTCCAATAAAATCTCTGATGTAATTACCTCTTATTGGTTTTATAAGATAAAGCCCCCTGATTGTGAAAGCAAAGATGTTATTTGAAATGTTAGTCTCTGTGATCAAGATATTTGCTACATCAAGGAAAAGCTACCAATTCCTAGAGAGTTTTCACACCTGAAAATTAAACCAATTTGTATTGCAAATCTGTTTTATGTAAATTACAAAATCAATCACTTAAATAGAGGCCTGTTAACAAAAGATTTTCCAAAGGGATTAAAGATTCCCTACAGAGGTCAGTTCCTCAAATATCCCTTAATACAAATGCATACACTGAACAGTCTAGGGTGAGACTGGTTATTTAACAAAAGCCATGCTACAGAATATATCTTGAAATATTTGACTGACATGGGAGAATGCACTGGATAATAATACATTATAACAATTCATTTTTTCTTATGTTTTTAGTGTTTCTTGCGTGAATTCACAGTTAAATATTTGAGGTCTGGGGTTAGACTACTTAGATTAAATCCCAGCTCTGCCACTTGTGACCTAAAGTTAATTATTTAATTTCACTACTCCTTTAGGAGACATTAAAAAACAGAGATATTACTTTGTCAACAAAAGTCTGTCTAGTCAAGGCTACGGTTTTTCCAGTGGTCATGCATGGATGTGAGAGTTGGACTATAAAGAAAGCTGAGGGCCGAAGAATTGATGCTTTTGAACTGTGGTGTTGGAGAAGACTCTTGAGAGTCTCTTGGACTGCAAGGAGATCCAACCAGTCCATCCTAAAGGAGATCAGTCCTGGGTGTTCATTGGTAGGACTGATGTTGAAGCTGAAACTCCAATACTTTGCCCACCTGATGTGAAAAGCTGACTCATTAGAAAAGACCCTGATGCTGGGAAAGATTGAGGGCAGGAGGAGAAGGGGACGACAGAGTATAAGATGGTTGGATGGCATCACTGACTCAATGGACATGGGTTTGGGTGGACTCCAGGAGTTGGTGATGGATAGGGAGGCCTGGCGTGCTGTCGTTCATGGGGTCGCAAAGAGTTGGACACAACTGAGTGACTGAACTGAACTGAACTCTTTTAGGAACATGGGGTAAAGTGATAAGACCAACTTCATTTGATTGTTTTAAAGGTTAAAAAAATTAAAGTATGTAAAATACTTACTGACAGAATGACAACTTGTATCAGAAAGCCTTCAGTTAGCAATTATTAAAGTCTGAAATGTAAAATAAATGTCCATCAGTCTCATATATATGTATGTAGCTACCATTATATAGTCAGCAAATATTTACTAGGGGCTACTATATCCTACAGGGGTTTTCCAGATGGTGCAGTGGTAAAGAATCCACCTGACAAGGCAGGAGACACAGGTTTGATCCCAGGATCAGTAAGATCTCCTGGAGGAGGAAATGGCAAACCACTCCAGTATTCTTGCCTGAAAAACCCCATGGACAAAGGAGCCTGGTGGACTACAGTCCAATGCGTTGCAAAGAACTTGGACATGACTGAGCTGTTGAGCACAGCACAGCAATAGAGTAAGAAATAGTATTATAAATGTATGTATTTAATATTCAGGATAACAATAGTAGATAACTGAGCAAAACTTTTGGCAAAAATTTTGGCAGAACTTGCAACAGTTCTCTTGAGGGGCAGCATTTTTTAGCAGTCGAAGGGAAGATATTTCTTTCTTTTTTAAACATATTTTTTCTTTTAGCATTCAGAGAAAAGTTAGTCCCAAAATCAACTTTACAATCACATTTACTTGCAGAGGATACATCATGTTCAACAAGAATATCAAGTTCAAATGCAAGCATTTGCTCAACATAATCAACTTCCCAGAAAAGATCTTGACCATTATAGTGAGTATGTACTTGCAACTGAGTTGCAAGTAAAAGTCTGGATTGAAGGAGAATTTGTAATTGTTCATTTTCTTTATCAGTTCAGTTCAGTTCAGTTCAGTCACTCAGTCGTGTCCGACTCTTTGCTTTTTCTTTGCATTTTCTTTATATCAACCTAAATTTGATTGTATCACCCAAGCTTGGTTTCAGATTCAGTCATTTGAAGCATTTTCTCCCATCTCAGTCTTAGTGTTTCAAGGTCTTATACTCAGAGCCCTCCATACTTCCTCCATACTATTTGCTGGTAAATAAATGCTCATAGTCCAACCAGGCCAGTGCACTGATATCCTTTATCTCTAATGCTTCCTTGCCATGCTTGGATACAGAAACATCTGTGAACCCTTGGTCTTGGCAATCTATGTAGATTCAACCATTCTTTTCTGAGATTTTACACATTCCCTCCTATAGCAATCAGGATTCTTTCACATAAAAGAATCAGAAAAGGATTTTGACTGAGACTTTTGTCTCCTAATGTGAACTGTCCCCTCTTTCTTTTAGCATTAGAGCACTCTCAGCTGATAGCTAATTGATTGCTAAGAAAACATTAGCAGACTACATTTTAAGAAGCGATTTCTCCTAGGAATATTTCGATAAGCTTTTCTTACAAGTTAAATCTTCAAGACCCAAAGGAGTAAATCTCTAATAATGGAAATGACAGGTCAAAAGGTAAAGCCTTTGGGGACACAGTTCAGCCTCATAAGCCCTCCAGGCTATCATGTGTATGTGCTCTTTTATGGAAATCCTTTCATTCCTCTCACATGGGAATGAAGGAGACAAATTAAGAGAAATGCAAAGCTAAATATTAGTTACATAAGATGTTCCTTGATATTCTTCTTGAAAGCTATTGCTCAAATAATTTTACTTCCCTGTAAGTAGGGGAAAAGGTGAAACAATTAGCATATAATTTTTATTGCTTCATATAACTCTAGCTGCAACAGTTTAAAATGTAAACGAAGTCTGAACATTCTCAAAAAATATTCAAATTATAATAGAATGCATCTATGTATTTCTATCCACATGTAATAGAACATAATAATAACATTAATATAATCAACTAATTCTATTTAATGTGAGTACATTATATTATTTTCTGATACAGTGATTGGAAGACTAAATCTAATTATGTTCCTTTTAATGAAAAAATTATAGTATCTTATAAAACTAGGGCCAAAATTAGATATATACTTCTGCTAGAATGTATTACATTTTGAAAAATCATATATTCATATCATTTTAAATTCCATGTAATAAATGAATCTGTCTGTATATATTATATATATATATATACACTGGAGTATCTTTATTGCAGTTGAGATTTTATCATAATTTTACTTTATGAGGTTAATAAAGGCATAAAAATTCACAAAATAAAATCTTGAAAAAACTTTAACTTTACTGTAAATTTTGGGTTTCCATGATGGGTTAGTGATAAAGAAGCTACCTGCCAATGCAGGAGACACAGGTTTGATCTCTGGGTTGGAAAGATTTCCTGGAGAAGGAAACGGCAACCCACTCTAGTATCCTTGTATGGGGAACCACATACAAGTCTATAGTCTGTGAAGCTGCATGAGTCAGACATGACTTAGCAACTAAACAACAACAACAACTGCAAACGTAGGGTTTTACTCTATGAGTTCAAGGGCCTGAGCCTATTTATAAACTATAATTTGACCTACTCATTTACAGTACGTAAAGCCACCTCTCCAACATCTGAGTCATTCATATCAGTGATCCTCCATCTTGTGTAATTAGACTTTATTGTTCCCATGCTCATCCTCATGTTCTACCCCCACAGGACTTCTTTTACTGAGTTGTATTTAGAGTGATATCTTTAGGTGCTACTTTGGACCTAGGGACTCTACCATTTCTTTTGATCTATACTGAAAAGAAGGGGGCATTACTGTTTACTTGGGCTTATGCACACTTCTGATTATGGAACTTTTTAGAAGCACACTCATTTAAGGAAAAATAGTCCGCTTCTGTGTCCTCTTCTGCAACTAGAACCAAAGTCAGGCTAAACTCTTGCTAGGTTAGGCACACAGTGCCATGGGAGACTCCTAGGCAGGAGGCTATCCAAACTGCAACAACCATCAAACTGGGATTCTTTAAGTGTTCATTTGATCTTCAGCTCGAGAAAAGAGAGCACAATGAGAGAAAAGGATGAAGAAGAAAGAGTGTCTTCTTAGTACTTAGTTCAGTTCAGTTCAGTCACTCAGTCGTATCCGATTCTTTGAGACCCCATGAATCGCAGCACACCAGGCCTCCCTGTCCATCACCAACTCCCGGAGTTCACTCAGACTCACGTCCATCGAGTCAGTGATGCCATCCAGCCATCTCATCCTCTGTCATCCCCTTCTCCTCCTGCCCTCAATCCCTCCCAGCATCAGAGTCTTTTCCAATGAGCCAACTCTTCGCATGAAGTGTCCAAAGTACTGGAGTTTCAGCTTTAGCATCATTCCTTCCAGAGAAATCCCAGGGCTGATCTCCTTCAGAATGGACTGGTTGGATCTCCTTGCAGTCCAAGGGACTCTCAAGAGAGAATGATCTCTGTTCGTTTCCAAGGCAAATCATTCAATATCACAGTAATCCAAGTCTATGCCCCAACCAGTAATGCTGTAGAAGCTGAAGTTGAACAGTTCTATGAAGACCTACAAGACCTTTTAGAACTAACACCAAAAAAAGATGTCCTTTTCATTATAGGGGACTGGAATGCAAAGTAGGAAGTCAAGAAACACCTGGAGTAACAGGCACATTTGGCCTTGGAGTACAGAATGAAGCAGGGCAAAGGCTAATAGAGTTTTTCCAAGAGAAGCACTGGTCATAGCAAACACCCTCTTCCAACAACACAAGAGAAGACTCTACACATGGACATCACCAGATGGTCAACACCGAAATCAGATTGATTATATTCTTTGCAGCCAAAGATGGAGAAGCTCTATACAGTCAACAAAAACAAGACCCGGAGCTGACTGTGGCTCAGATCATGAACTCCTTATTGCCAAATTCAGACTTAAATTGAAGAAAGCATGGAAAACCACTAGACCATTCAGGTATGACCTAAATCAAATCCCTTATGATTATACAGTGGAAGTGAGAAATAGATTTAAGGGCCTAGATCTTATAGATAGAGTGCCTGATGAACTATGGACTGAGGTTCATGACATTGTACAGGAGACAGGGATCAAGACCATCCCCATGGAAAAGAAATGCAAAAAAGCAAAATGTCTGTCTGGGGAGGCCTTACAAATAGCTATGAAAAGAGAAGTGAAAAGCAAAGGAGAAAAGGAAAGATATAAGCATCTGAATGCAGAGTTCCAAAGAATAGCAAGAAGAGATAAGAAAGCCTTCCTCAGTGATCAATGCAAAGAAATAGAGGAAAACAACAGAATGGGAAAGACTAGAGATCTCTTAAGAAAATCAGAGATACCAAGGGAATATTTCATGCAAAGATGAGCTCGATCAAGGACAGAAATGTATGGACCTAACAGAAGCAGAAGATATCAAGAAGAGGTGGCAAGAATACACAGAAGAACTGTACAAAAAAGATCTTCACATCCCAGATAATCACGATGGTGTGATCACTGACCTAGAGCCAGACATTCTGGAATGTGAAGGCAAGTGGGCCTTAGAAAGCATCACTACAAACAAAGCTAGTGGAGGTGATGGAATTCCAGTTGAGCTATTTCAAATCCTGAAAGATGATGCTGTGAAAGTAGTGCACTCAATATGCCAGCAAATTTGGAAAACTCAGCAGTGGCCACAGGACTGGAAAAGGTCAGTTTTCATTCCAATCCCAAAGAAAGGCAATGCTAAAGAATGCTCAAACTACCGCACAATTTCACTCATCTCACACGCTAGTAAAGTACTACTCAAAATTCTCCAAGCCAGGCTTCAGCAATATGTGAACCGTGAACTTCCTTATGTTCAAGCTGGTTTTAGAAAAGGCAGAGGAACCAGAGATCAAATTCCTAACATCCGCTGGATCATGGAAAAAGCAAGAGTTCCAGAAAAACATCTATTTCTGCTTTATTGACTATGCCAAAGACTTTGACTGTGTGGATCACAATAAACTGTGGGAAATTCTGAAAGACATAGAATACCAGACCACCTGACCTGCCTCTTGAAAAATCTGTATGCAGGTCAGGAAGCAACAGTTAGAACTGGACATGGAACAACAGACTGGTTCCAAATAGGAAGAGGAGTACATCAAGGCTGTATATTGTCCCTCTGTTTATTTAACTTATATGCAGAGTACATCATGAGACACGCTGGACTGGAAGAAACACAAGCTGGAATCAAGATTGCCAGGAGAAATATCAATAACCTCAGATATGCAGATGACACCACCCTTATGGAAGAAAGTGAAGAGGAACTCAAAAGCCTCTTGATGAAAGTGAAAGAGGAGAGTGAATAAGTTGGCTTAAAGCTCAACATTCAGAAAACGAAGATCATGGCATCCGGTCCCACCTCTTCATGGGAAATAGATGGGGAAACAGTGGAAACAGTGTCACACTTAATTTTTGGGGGCTCCAAAATCACTGAAGATGGTGACTGCAGCCATGAAATTAAAAGACGCTTACTCCTTGGAAGAAAAGCTACGACCAACCTAGACAGCATATTGAAAAGCAGAGACATTACTTTGCCAACAAAGGTCCGTCTAGTCAAGGCTACGGTTTTTCCTGTGGTCATGTATGGATGTGAGAGTTGGACTGTGAAGAAGGCTGAGCGCCAAAGAATTGATGCTTTTGAACTGTGGTGTAACCTCTCCTTAATTTTCCTAAAGGATTCAGTTTTGGTGACAAGTTCTCATACTATAAAATAAAAATAAAAGCTTTTTGGTTAATAGATCTGTCTTCCTCAGAGGCAGTATTGATTACTACTGCCATTCATTTGTCATTCATTTGGGCTTCCGAGGTGGCGCTATTGGTAAAGAATCTACCTGACAATGCAGGAGACATAAAAGATGTAGGTCTGATCCCTGGGTCAGGAAGGTCCCCTGGAGAAGAAAATGACAACCCACTCCAGTATTCTTGCCTGGAGAATTCCATGGACAGAGGAGCCTGGGAAGCTATAGTCCATGGAGTTGCAAAGGATTGGACATGACTGAGCACATATCTCTACCATCATTCAAGCACACTTCTTGGGATCTGACCTTCAGCTCTAAGATGCTCATCATGGTATTTTCACGTTTATATTCTCCTGTACCAGACCAGTTTTAGCAAATAAAGTTTTGTTCATTTCATAAGTTTTCCATCAGAGATTTTTCCATACTTGTAGCCCCTCTGCAAGTTGCCCAGGGACATTTTTTATAATGCCCATTCAGATAAGTACCTCCTCTACCATTTCTATTGATTTCTCTGTGCTGCGTTTATGGAGAATACAGATCCAAGCCTTCTCATGTCACAGACATGTATATGAAGCATACACAATAATTCAAAAATATCAATTTAACTTACAAAATACATAATTTATTTTTTAGCATCTCTCTTTCAGGCCTTTGATTTGAGAGACACAAAATAAATATAAAATTTGGTTACTGCCTTCAATATACAGTCCATCATATGTGCTCTTCCAAAAGGAAATTATATTGGGGAGAATTATTCTTCAAAAGTAACAGTGGACATGCTTTAAATTCACCCTGTTTTAGAATATGTTTACAACTTTTGTGTCTCAGAGGAACTATGAGTTTTATCCCTAGCTATACATAGGTGACAGAGAAGATTAGTGGCAATGAAATGCCCTGCATAGATGAAAAAAGACAATTTTTATGGGTCCCTTTTCAATATATTTACATGAGGAGGAAAAACACCTAAAATAAAACAATAATATCTTAAATAGCACAAAGTCCTTGGCTTATTAGCTTTTTAGAAGCTTGTGTTTGTAGATACTATGGTGTTCTGTTTGGAATACAGCCCCAAATCATCACATTCCATTATAATTAACTGGGCTGCATGTGACTTTTCTACTGATGGGTTGATTTTGAGATGGAAATTTTGGAGGAATCACATCAAATGCTGGAGAATGCACACACATTTGGTATAAAAGAATTGTAATTAAACTTCAGTCATCCTCTCCTACAGAGAACATTGAATTAGAGTCAAAATTGGTTTCTATTATGTTTAAGTATATCAGAGGCACTGGGGGATGATCATTAAGACACAAGAGCAAAGTAAAATCCGTAGGCAAATGTTCTATTTATTAAAAAGTGTGGGTGAATTCAAAGCTGTCCCTAGGGTGGGTGCTGAGGGCAGCCTCCTGGAGGGATGCAAATGTAGCCCTCAGTGATTCTCACCAACATAACCCTGACACCACAGTAGGGACTCTGGGTCATTTAGTACACTCTGTACACTCTGTCACAAAGTGTACAGCTCTCTATAGAAGAGCCTTTAGGGAATCAAGAAAAAAAAGAATCTTTGGATTTGAACTTAAGCTTTCTCTGCCTTTCTTCCTTCTTCCCACTTAGATTCAAATTAGGCTATCAAAGTCATCTATATCCTTACAAAAGAAATCCTTTCTGAAGCAGAGTTTCTTGGGGGAAAGGAGGCAAGATATCTCCCTCATATTGGATTGGGAAGAATAAGTCAATCTTACTGTCACTATGATTCACTCTTGTCAAACACCATCATAAAGCAAAAGCATGAACATGACTCTTCCCCTGATCAGATATAATTTCTACTCTGTCCTTTTGTGACTTCTAGACTTCTCTAAGGCTCACAATACCTACTGCAGCATGATATACTTTGTATATCATGATTATACTAGCATAGGGCTACAATCAATCAACCAGTAAGTAAACAAGCAGGTGATTGCATAAATAAACAAACAAACAAAGCAGCCTAGGTGTATGGTAAAAAATTGACATTGTCCCCAGTACCAATAATAAAATAGTAGTCTTTGTCTTTATTGCCCTTGCTCCACAAACAAAATCAATGGACCCTGATTCTAATTTAAGTAATCCCTAGATTTTCTCAGATATGCTCCTGAAAAATCCTCTCAGTTTTATAGTCACTATTAACTTTTGTTCTTTTATCCCACAGACAACTTTTAACATATTGCAAAAAAAAAAAAAAAAAACACATCCACTGTGCAATAAGATCATGAATAAGTAATGCTCTTTGTCCTTAAAGAGTGTATAGTATGTGTTAGTTGCTCAGTCGTGGCCAACTTTTTGTGATACCATGGACTGTAGTCCGCTAGGCTCCTCTGTCCATGAGATTCTCCAGGCAAGAATACTGGAGTGGGTTGCCATTCCCTTCTCCAGGAGGTCTGCCAACCCAGGGATTGAACCGGGATCTCCTGCATTGCAGGCTGATTCTTTACAGGGCCACCAGGGAAGCCCTGTGTATAGTGTGGTAGAGGACAAATATACAGATAATTATAACAGTGTGATCAGAGATGTAAAAGAGATGTATAGGAAGCAATGGAGCACAGAAGAGAGACTCCTAGCCCAGATGGGCAAGGCTAGAGGTAACAGGGAAGGAAAATGATAGCCCACATGGGGTCTCATTTTTAAGATGGCTCATTATGTTGACATCACAAACAAGGAATAAAATCACAGTGATTTGAGGCTGACCAAACTGCCCAAATGACATTCTCTTTTCTCACTGGTGCCTACCTTCTCAAAGCTATGAGACCACCAGATTCCAGACCTCCAGCTACATGACCACAGGAATCAACTACCATCCCTTCAGAGAATTTTTCATTGGTGCGGTATAAGAAAGATCCTGTCAGAAAGGGAGGATGCTGGTTCTCCTTAAGAGCCAGTCACCCTCTCTTTTCCCTCTAATAAATTTCCTTTTCTTGTCTGATTCCCCAGCTCGCTCTCTTTTTCTCTGCAATTGCTTTACAAAAACGATGCTGACTGGTGCTAGCCAGGCAAATGAAAGAAGTTCATTTAGTTCAATTCAGTCACTCAGTCATGTCCAACTCTTTGCGACCCCATGGACTGCAGCACGCCAGGCCTCCTTGTCCATCACCAACTCCTGGAGTTTACTCAAACTCATGTCCATTGAGTCAGTGATGCCATCCAACCATCTCATCCTCTCTCGGCCCCTTCTCCTCCTGCCCTCAATCTTTCCCAGCATCAGGGTCTTTTCCAATGAGTCAGTTCTTCACATCAGGTGGCAAAGTATTGGAGTTTCAGCTTCAACATTAGTCCTTCCAATGAATACTCAGGACTGATTTCCTTTAGAATGGACTGGTTGAATCTCCTTGCAGTCCAAGGGACCCTCAAGAGTCTTCTCCAACACCACAGTTCAAAAGCATCAATTC
>NW_011494736.1:193901-234352 GCF_000754665.1 Bison bison bison | reverse complement strand
GGAGTAAGCGTCTTTTAATTTCATGGCTGCAGTCACCATCTGCAGTGATTTTGGAGCCCCCAAAAATAAAGTCTGTCACTGTTTCCACTGTTTCCCCATCTATTTGCCATGAAGTGATGGGACCAGATGCCATGATCCTAGTTTTCTGAAGTTGAATTTTAAGCCAACTTTTTCACTCTCCTCTTTCACTTTCATCAAGAGGCTCTTTAGTTCTTCACTTTCTGCCGTAAGTGTGGTATCATTTGCATATCTGAGGTTATTGATATTTTTCCTGGCAATCTTGATTCCAGCTTGTGCTTCATCCAGTCCAGCATTTCTCATGATGTGCTCTGCATATAAGTTAAATAAGAGGGTGACAATACACAGCATTGATGTACACCTTTCCTGATTTGAAACCAGTCTGTTGTTCCATGTTGAAATGAGAGAAGAAAAGGTGTCAAAGAGGAACATACAGTTACATTGAACATTCAAGTCAGTAACTAAGTTGAATTTGGGGGATCCTAGCTCCTCTAGCCATCAGAGTTGGATAATATTCAGCCAGCATATACTAATATGTCTAAACCTATGCATGAGTGTGTTTGTGTATGTGTACTGTCTATTTTGACTGATATGTTCTTGAACTCCTCAGCTCACCTTATTATGTGTTGATTGAGAAGAATACTAAAGGTAAAAAGTGGAATAACAGGGAGGAAGAAAATTAACTTTTGCTGCATTTCTACAAAGCACGGCTTGAATCTAGGTATTTAGATATCTATATTCCCATTCAGTGGGCTTCCCTGGTGCTTTAGTGGTAAAGATCTACCTGCCAATGCAGGAAATGTGGGTTTGATGCCTGGTCAGGATGATCTCCTGGAAAACAAAATGGCAACCCACTTCACTATTCTTGCCTGGGAAACTCCATGAACAGAGGAACCAGGTGGGCTACAGTCCATGGAGTTGCAAAGGGTCAGACATGACTTAGCAACTAAACAACAACAACAAATTCTTATTTAATAATTTTTTAAAAAGTTGGAAAATGCTATCACAATTCTGCAAATGACAAAATTGAGATGGGACAATTTAATTATTTTTCCCATGGTATAACAGTGAGTGAAAAAATAGAATTTGAATCCAACTCTATGTTCAAGTTCTCTGTCTCTATCTCTATGCAGCAAAGGCCAAATGTTATGAGAATACTTTGTCCTCTATTGATAATCACACCAGAACTTATTCTGTTTCCAAAACAATGAACAGGGCTAAGTACAGGAACTGGGCTCTGTAAGAATCAGGGGATGGTACTATGTCTCTTTTTGGTGTGCTTTCCTTGTTTAAGATATGTTTATGGCTATGATGCAGGGAATTCCCTGGTCATCCAGTGGTTAAAATTTTACCTCCTAGTGGAGGGGATTGCATGTTCAATCCCTGATCAGAGAGCTAAGATCTCATATGCCTTGTGGTCAAAAAGTCAAAAACATAATAGAGAAGCACTGTTTAAATCAAAGCCTTCTGTAAGTCAAAGCCTTCTTTGTAAGAGCTGTAACATTCTACTGGTTCCCTCATTAATTAATGTCAAATAAAATCTTTACCAAGTGTGAAAAAAAGTTTATGGCTAAGGTTACATTCTTCCCTCCTCACCCAAAACCCATGTTGTTAGGCTCATAGAAAATTATACAAGAGACTGATGTTCAAGATCATTTTCACCACCAACACTATACACAGTGAGATTACTAGGTGTTTGGCATTAAAAGGATACCATTCAGGAAAGTGGAAAGAATAGAGAGAACTTCAAAGAGGAGCTGGCATTTGAAAAGAACCTCAGGGAATGAGTAAGATACCAGGCTAGGAGAAAAAATAAATACTAAAGCACAGAGGTGAGGATACCTAAATTATGCCTGGGAAATAATAAGCTGAAGTTAGTTCCAGATAGGTCATGGGAAAGAGAATAGAGACATCAGTCTATCTCTCAGGTGTGTCAGTGCTGCCTCTTCCCTCCACTCCCACTGCCACTGCCTTTATTAAGTGTCAGAACTCTCAACTGAACTGTAACAACAGCTTGTCACTATTCTCTCAGCTTCCCATTTCTCATCTGTACCCGAGTAATCTTTTTATAATATATGGCAGTTCAGTTTGCCCTCCCACTTACAAATATTTCAATCTTTCAAAACCTTTTCAACTCTTTAAAGGAAAAAAAACCCTCAAATCCAGACACCCAATAATCAAACATTCACAATATCCAGTATCCAGTACAAAACTACTAGACATGTGAAGAAGCCAGATAATGATCCAAAATGAGGAGGAAAAGGAATCAATAGATAAAGACCTAGAAATTACAAATGATGGAATTAACAAGTGATGACTTTAAAGGCAATTATTATAAATATTGCCAAAGATGAAAAGGAAAGCAGACATAATTGTAAAAGAAACAGGTTATAAAAGAAAAACAAAAGCTGAAAATACATTATTTCAAATGAAAAATGTACTAGATTGGTATAACAGGCAACTGGATTGGTTATGTAACACAAAAGCAAATATCAGTTAAATTGATGTTAGGGTAATAAGATTATTCAAATTTAAGTAGAAGTTGAAGAGGAAAAAAGGGCTAAAAACTAAACAGAGCCTCAGTAGTCTGTGGGACAATATCAGATAATCTAACACACATGCAATAAAGAGAACAAGGCAGAAAAAAGTATTTAAAGAAATAATTGTTTAAACATGTCCATATTTAATGAAAAATGCCAAATTAAGATTAAAGAAGTTCAGTGAAGCACAAACAGGATGAAAGAAAGTGAAAGTGTAGTCACTAATTTGTGTCTGACTCTTTGTGACCCCTTAGACTGTAGTCCACCAGGCTCCTCTGTCCATGGAACTCTCTAGGCAAGAATACTGGAGTGGGTTGCCATTCCCTTCTCCAGGGCATCTTCCAACCCAGGGACTGAACATGGGTCTCCTATATTGCAGGCAGATTCTTTACCATTTGAGCCACCAGGGAAACCCAGAAAAATCATACTGATACATTATAATCAAATCACTCAAACTTATTTCCTCTCTCTCTCCTATGTATTTCTGGGAGGGCACATTCAGATCCTGATACAAAGTCTGTTCTGCAGTACATTGTCACAGTGATGAATGTTTAGTGGTAGTATTATCTGAAGTAATTCCTTACCAGCATGGGTAGAAGTAACAATGCTTCGAAATGACAGAAAGCACAGAAACAAATCCAACTAAACCCAGACTAAATGCATCCCCAATTAAACTTCTTAATTGATTCTAAAATGCCATTGGCTACCCCAGTGCCACCCAGACACCAGAATGACCTGATAGAGGAAAGGTTAATGTGGAAAGAAATAGTGGCCTTAAGTAAGTACAGTTAAACTATCCTATTTTTCTAAACTTTACAGAAATGTATTACTAGGACTCCAAAAGCCTAAACAGGCCTGAGAAATGAGAGGCCAGGCTAATTGGATTTTCTCAGGCTTGTGTTACCCTGTCTCAGCAGCAGAGGAGCTGGCCGGGGCAGAGGGGGCGGGTGGCAGGGGGAGGTCAGGGGTAAAGTAGACAGGAAAGCACAAGAAAACAGACAGTAAATTAATTATAAGGTCATGTCAACAGAGAAGTAATACACAAGACAAACAGCTCTTTATGTAAATATTAAGTCAGATTTATTTCTTATCACTTGGGAAAGGATAAGTTTTATTCTAGAAATGACTGTATTACTCTGAATCAGCAAAATTAAGTTTTTCATCATCCATAAAACTGCTTGCTCAAATGTTACTCTAAATTTTAATGAAATTTTAAAGTTATGTCCTTGCTCAAAAAACAAAAAGGTAAATATCGTGAGACTGGACTTGAAAAACTAAAGAAACATTCATTCTTTTGAAGCACATTTTAAAAAACAGAAAAAGAGGAAGAGTCTTTCCAGATAATAAAAGCAAGGAAGAAGAAATAGAGAATATTTGTATTAATTTTAAAAGTTCTTTGACTCTCTTTACTATGCATTCCACCAAGTTGTATTATTGGAGGAAATACAATTATACATTAAGAGAAAGGACAATATTATTCACCCAAAGTTTGACTTCTGGTATTTTAGAAAAATAATGAATTTAGTATTTAAAAAAATGACACACATTGGCTGAAGCCAGAAAATAATATTTTAGTCACCACGTCACACTTTAAAGGTCTCTAAAACTGCCTTCCTGTGTCACTACTCACATAGGAATTTTTTTATAACATGCAATTTTATTTATTTCAACTTTCAACTATCTGAAAAAGCAATTAACATTTTAGCCATATGTTTGTCAAGAGAAATAAGCTCAGAGTGTCTGATTCACTTGAACTTCGAAAGTCATCACTTGGCCAACACTTTGAGCTAATTATAAAAATAAAGATAAAAACTTAAGTAAAGAATGATTTAATGTCAATATTACACTAAATAATAGAATATAATGTTAGCTATTTTTGATGAACCTAAGAAAAACATTCTGAAAATTAAAAAAAAAGTATTGCAGAGGCAACCAACATTATAATTATGAGCATTTGCTTTGAGGCAGGTATTTTCTAAATTTTCATATTCATATTAAAATTGATAAACAAAGACTGCTTTCCTTACTTATGCCATAACTTAATACCATCTAATTGAATTATAGATAAAAACTACTTATATAAGGTTTCTGTTATCACAGCTGTCATTATGTCACTAAAGAAACACAGCTTGGGTAGCATCCAAGACTGACCCAGCCAGTGTTAATGACTCTGTAAACCAAACTTTTAATTATGAAAGCAAAATGTGCATGCAGTCTTTAACTTGTCACTGAGAAGTATTTTAAAACATCTTTTTGCAGGTGGCTATTTGAATGCATTTTGTCAGACTCACTGGTTTTCAAGGAAATATATTGTCAGCTCAATGAAAGAACTAAATTTAACCCATAATATGCCAGAATTGATGGATTTCCCTGGTGGCTCAGAGGTTAAAGCATCTGCCTCCAATGCGGGAGACCCGGGTTCGATCCCTGGGTCGAGAAGACCCCCTGGAGAAGGAAATGGTAACCCACTCCAGTATTCTTGCCTGGAGAATCCCATGGATGGAGAAGCCTGGTAGGCTACAGTCCATGGGGTGGCAACCAAATTATAGGAAGTATGTATAATAAGAATTCTTTGGAAACTACAGTTACTGGTTTTTCAAGAAATGCCAAGAATGGATCTCATGTTTGTTGCAGCAGGAAGTTTTTATTTGAGCCCATCCCTGCTTATCTGGCAGTTGGAAAAGAAAATCATCAGCTTCAAGTTGATGCAGGAATTATGGAAGCTGGAGTCGAGAAAGAAAAGTTGGAAGGGATGATTGCTAAGAATGGAGGCCCATTGACGACGATATCTTGTAAACACTTCAACTTGTCATTTGCCACAAATATTCTTTGTTTTTTCTTACCAGCCACAATACTGGGTTAGGCTGTAAGATTTCTGATAACATTACCTTTGCAGTCTATTCCAATTTGTTCCCTCTCAGGGACTCTTAGAAACAGAGCACCACAGTTTTGTATCTTTTCTCCTATTCACTGTTCCTAAAACAAGCTCAAAAGGACTTTCCAAGCTGTTTCATTCTTTGAACTTTGTGTGCCTAAATCAATATTTATCACAACTTGCAACATGAAAACAAACAGAATGTCCTATTATAAGCCACTTAGATTTTCCTTTTTCGTGTAGACTCAGTTATTATCATACATGGTGTTATAGCAAGCTTGTGAAACCAGTATCGTTTTAAAGAATAAATTACAATGAATTTAAGGTTCAGTCAGTTCAGTTCAGTTGCTCAGTCGTGTCCGACTCTTTGCGACCCCATGAATCGCAGCATGCCAGGCCTGCCTGTCCATCACCAACTCCCGGAGTTCACCCAGACTCACGTCCATCGAGTCAGTGATGCCATCCAGCCATCTCATCCTCTGTCGTCCCCTTCTCCTCCTGCCCCCAATCCCTCCCAGCATCAGAATCTTTTCCAGTGAGTCAACTCTTCGCATGAAGTGGCCAAAGTACTGGAGTTTCAGCTTCAGCATCATTCCTTTCAAAGAAATCCCAGGGCTGATCTCCTTCAGAATGGACTGGTTGGATCTCCTTGCAGTCCAAGGGACTCTCAAGAGTCTTCTCCAACACCACAGTTCAAAAGCATCAATTCTTTGGCGCTCAGCCTTCTTCACAGTCCAACTCTCACATCCATACATGATCACAGGAAAAACCGTAGCCTTGACTAGACGGACCTTTGTTGGCAAAGTAATGTCTCTGCTTTTGAATATGCTATCTGGTCATAACTTTCCTTCCAAGGAGCAAGTGTCTTTTAATTTCATGGCTGCAGTCACCATCTGCAGTGATTTTGGAGCCCAGAAAAATAAAGTCTGACACTGTTTCCACTGTTTCCCCATCTACTTCCCATGAAGCGATGGGACCGGATGCCATGGTCTTCATTTTCTGAATGTTGAGCTTTAAGCCAACTTTTTCACTCTCCACTTTCACTTTCATCAAGAGGCTTTTTAGTTCCTCTTCACTTTCTGCCATAAGGGTGGTGTCATCTGCATATCTAAGGTTATTGATATTTCTCCTGGCAATCTTGATTCCAGCTTGTGCTTCTTCCAGTCCTCTAATAAATGTCTATTTTTGCATTCTGATGTATTTTTGTAAAGTGAGGGAAAGAGTAAACAGGATTACATACATAAAGTTAGAAACTGAAAAGTGCCTACAATGTAACTTACCTATGAAAACGGGTCACAGGCCCTGAATGAAAATGTGTGAGAAATGTTAGGAAAGACCTCTGTGAAAGGAAAGAAAAGGAAAGTGAAGTTTCTCAGTCTTGTTAGACTCTTTGCGACCCCATGGACTGTAGCCTACCAGGCTCCTCTGTCCGTGGGATTTTCCAGGCAAGAATACTGGAGTGTATATGAAATTGTTACCAAACCAATCAGGTCTACCTTCCTGCTCACAGTAAAGCCAATCTACTGACACCGGGTTGTGTTGAAGGAAAGTGCAGGTTGCAGTGATGGAAGTGTACCAAAGAGTCCAGGAGAGCTGGTGCTGAAAAAAAACCTGAACTCACAAATGGATTTCAGGAAAGCATTTTTACAGGCCAGGTGAAGGAGGGAGGTTGCAGGATGTGTAACTAGTTCCTGGCACAAGCCTCTGATTGGTTGAATGTGAGGTATCAGGACAGTGTCACAGGGGTTAACATTATCAATGCTTAGGTTCCAGGAGGCCTGAGGCTATATGCCCTTGGTCATCAAGCAATTGATGTCTTCCATTTGGTGGAGGGTTTTCACATCTGTAAAACAACTCTGGAAATGTGCATCAGATATTCTTCTGTAGGTACTTCAGAGAGGACCTAAAGCAGAAGATATGGGGGAGGGGTCAATCCCTGGATGGCCCGATTGGGTCCTGCTTGGTTACAGAATCTTTATAGACAGAAAGAGTCTAATAGAAATACCAAGTCCCTTGCTTTCTTGGGCATTTGAACTTGAGATTGAATCTGAAGGAATGCACTAATTGGCAAGTGTCCAGGCTCTGCACTGGAGTGGGGATGGAGAGGAAATGGAAAAGCAAATCTTATTATTTCACCACTTTACTCTGAAATCCTGCTTCCTTGAAGTTTATCTCAGATCATATCAGAAGCAAGAAGAGAAGCTGGATCCACTTATTTCCCAACAGTAGTTAAGAGAGAGTAGTTGGTTCATCATAATTGGATAAAAATGAAAAAAGATGTTTATTACTGAAGTAACAGACACATCAAAAACTTGACCAGTGGCTTAAATTTTCCACAGTACATTAGTAGTAAAATTCAGGTTCAGGTCTTTGGGCTAAATACATGAATTCAAAAGTTCTCTTTATTATTTTTTTATGAATTCACATGTTTAATATATTCAAATTTCTATAAGCAGCTGGTACTCACACCTACAAATGTATAACAATAACTGTTTCCTCTCAAGTTCAAATGTAATTCTAGTTAGGCAGAGAAAGTTTCAGAGTCTGGAGATAAGCCAAAACAAAAGAATTAAGCCTAGTTAAGCAGATTTTCAAACATAGAAAGCAGTTGAATTTCTTCTTAGGGATTCATAATTATAAAGAGATCATTAGAAGAAGATTTAAAACGGTATTGCTGCCTTGCCTTTGATGCTGCAAAACCATATATCTTTGATGCTTATGCTGCCCCTTATGTTCAGTTTCTACAATTAGTTTTAAGCACCATTACAAACTAAGGGAAGCTGTTTATTCAACTGTTCACTTTTTCTGAATCCTGAGCATGGCACACACTTCTTTCTTAACAAAGTAATTATTTAAGAGGGAGATTATTTTGGGGGTCACCTACCAAACAAATAAAAAACTCTTTGAAGAGAATTAATTCACTCAATCTGCACTGAGGGCTTCTCAATACCCCGAATGGTCCTGAAACATTATATGCAGTAGCACTGAAACCACTAACCATAAGCCCTGTCCTCTCACAGAGCTTAGCATCCACTGAAGATGCAAACAATAAATGAGGAAAAAGACAAAAAAATAAACAACAACAACAACTAAGCAAAAGAAGGAAACAGGAAGAAAATACTATATGAAGGAACAATCCACTTATACAGGGTATAGAGCAGCAGCCTATAAGACATTTAACCTGAGACCCAAGGAAGAGAAAGAATCAACCAAGTGAAGCCTCAGAGGAAAACAATTCTATTAAAAAAAAAAAAAAAAAGAAAGAAAAACCTAATTGAGCATGTAAAAAATATTTAAACAAGGAAAAGTTTGGTGTTGACTTAGAAAAACAAACAAACAAACAAAAAACAACCACAATGTGAGAGTTGCAAGTACTGTTTTATTTGGGGCAAAATGAGGACTGCAGCCCAGGAGACAGCACCTCAGACAGCTCTGAAAAATAGCTCCAAAGAGGCAGAGGGGAAAGCTCAGTATCTATGTGATTTTTGGTGAAGGGAGAATACATGCAATCAAGCACATACTTTTCCAGAAGGTTTCTACTAATCTCATGAAGCTTTTGCTCATCATGAGGAACAATCACCGTGAAGGATTTTAGTGCTTTTCTAGATATGAGGAGATTACAAGAATTGGGCTCATAAAATTGGCTCCTGAAAATATCTATCTGCAGATCTGTCTTGACAGTTTTTCCTGCAAGCACAGAATTCCTTACTTCTGCTCTTTACCCTGAACTCTTTTCAAAGGGTGCTGAAAATCAGCAGCTGCAGTAGTCCATGATTTAATCCTTGTAGAGGTAGATGGCAAATGCCTGTGGAAAGTGCCAATTTGTAGTTGACACTTGGATGAATGAAAACAGAAATAAGACCACAGTGGCTCCACTTGGTAATCTAGAAGTGAGAGGCACTGCAGGAGATGAGCAGGGGATGGAGCATGGGGAATTCACAAAAGGTTTTAAAGCAGAGTTGAGATTTTTATCTAATTTCATAAAACATCATTCTGGCTGTTAAGTAGAGAATGTATTAGGGCTTGGACAGAAGAGAGGAAGGCAAAAAATTGGCCCAATAACAAAAATTGATCAAAAACCAGAATGAACTTTAAGTTTAATCTTTCTATTAAAAATGGCAAAAGATTAATTTTTCTGATATAAAACTGAATAGCTATTTAAATTCAAAAAACAATGAGTTAAATCAGAAAGTTGAAGAAAATGTTTATGCAAAATACAGCATACATAAATGAGGGTGGTGGTCTAGCTCTATAAGCATATAGAAGCTATAAGCTTTTGATATCTCATACCCCATGTACATTTCCACCTCACACACACACACACACACACACACACACACACACACACATAATTTAAAACAGCACACAATGTATGTCTGAGGATATCTCTTTAGAATGATACTTCCCAAAATTAGAGAACAGAAACTATACTGGTGACAGAAACAGGGTTTTAGGCAACACTGGAAATGACATTTGATATCAGGACATAGTAAAATATATATATATATATGTATTAATTCAGATAGAAAGAACATTATGTCCTTTTCTTTCAAGCATTTCTTTCAAATGCTGTCAAAGAAGTCTCAGTTTAAACTAAGATTTATTTAATACCTCTCTGACATGATCTAATCTCTGTTTTTTCCGTAATAAAAATCAAGCTCTCATACTTAAGCAGACATTGATGCTAAACTAAAATTAATTTAGTTAATGATTTTTGTTTGCTTCTGTTGGATGTATTGTTATACTAAGGTAGCTATGAAAAGATATATTTCTTTCATATTTTGGTAATAGGATAAAGTCTTCCTGGTGGTTCACCGGCAAAGAATTTGCCTGCTAATGCAGGAGACAAGACTTGGGTTCACTCCCTGGGTCAGGAAGATCCCCTGGAGAAGAAAATGGTAACCCGCTCCAGTATTCTTGCCTGGGAAATCCCATGGACAGAGGAGCCTGGCAGACTCACAGAAGAATCAGACACAACTTAGCAACTAAACCACAAATACAACAGAAAAAAAAAAAAATTCCTTAAATACAGTATTTAAGTAAAAAATGAATTGATTTTAAGAAAAATACTAAAGATTTAGTGGTATACAACAGTTTATAAAAATCATAAAAGTAGTCAACAAATGACTAAAGATCGGGAAACACTGCTTTAAAATAAAGTTTGTTTCAAAGACAAGGAATAACTCAAAAAGTAATGAAAATTATAAAAGCATGTATACAGAAGACTAGAAAAAGTTACCAGAACATTAAGGACATCTCAGCAGGTCTTGTAATTGTTAACAAGCCCAGTGAGAATCAGATTAAAGTGGCAATTGTCCAAAGGCCATACAAGTCAACATCCAGCTTCCTCTTTCAGACAAGGACTTATTAAAAGAATGAAGAGCATAACAATTCAATTTGCTAAGACCTTTGTTAAATGAATAAGGAATCAGTTCAGTTCAGTTCAGTCTCTCAGTTGCATCTGACTCTTTGCAACCCCATGGACTGCAGCACACCAGGCCTCCTTGTCCATCACCAATTCCCGGTGTTTACTCAAACTCATGTCCATGGAGTTGGTGATGCCATCCAACCATCTTATCCTCTGTTATCCCCTTCTCCTCCCACTTTCAATCTTTCCCAGCATCAGGGTCTTTTCCAATGAGTCAGTTCTTTGCATCAGGTGGCCAAAATATTTGAATAAACAAGCAATATATACATACACACATATGTATATATAATATGTTACATATATATTATAAATGGGTAATTGCTTTGCAGATCTTTTTTTACAGCCAACGAAAAAGCAATTTTGAAACCACCAACTAAATCTAGTAGCCCCATTGAGGTGTGAATGATTAAATCTTTATATGATACCAAATATTTGATTGACTTTGAACAAAAAGTAATGTATTTCCTAAAGTAATTTAAAATTTTCAAGATTACTACACAGGACAAATTTTACTTGGACTTTTCTGTAAGGCCTCACATACAAATCAGAAGTGGCCACAGGAGTGGAAAAGGTCAGTTTTCATTCCAATCCCAAAGAAAGGCAATGCCAAAGAAGGCTCAAACTACCACACAATTGCACTCATCTCACACGCTAGGAAAGTAATGCTTAAAATTCTCCAAGCCAGGCTTCAGCAATACGTGAACCGTGAACTTTCAGATGTTCAAGCTGGTTTTAGAAAAGGCAGAGGAATCAGAGATCAAATTACCAACATCCACTGGATCATTGAAAAAGCAAAAGAGTTCCAGAAAAACATCTATTTCTGCTTTATTGACTTTGCCAAAGCCTTTGGCTGTGTAGATCACAATAAACTGTGGAAAATTCTGAAAGAGATGGGAATACCAGACCACCTGACCTGCCTCTTGAGAAACCTATATGCAGGTCAGGAAGCAACAGTTAGAACTGGACGTGGAACAACAGACTGGTTCCAAATAGGAAAGAGAGTGTGTCAAGGCTGTATATTGTCACCCTGCTTATTTAACTTATATGCACAGTACATCATGAGAATCGCTGGGCTGGAAGAAGCACAAGCTGGAATCAAGATTGCCGGGAGAAATATCAATAACTTCAGATATGCAGATGACACCACCCTTAGGGCAGACAATGAAGAGGAACTAAAAAGCCTCTTGATGAAAGTGAAAGAGGAGAGTGAAAAAGTTGGCTTAAAGCTCAACATTCAGAAAACAAAAACCATGGCATCTGGTCCCATAACTTCATGGGAAATAGATGGGGAAACAGTGGAAACAGTGACAGACTTTATTTTGGGGGGCTCCAAAATCACTGCAGGTGGTGACTGAGCCATGAAATTAAAAGACACTTACTCCTTGGAAGAAAAGTTATGACCAACCTAGATAGCATATTGAAAAGCAGAGACATTACTTTGCCAACCATGATCTGTCTAGTCAAAGCTATGGTTTTTCCAGTGGTCATGTATGGATGTGAGAGTTGGACTGTGAAGAAGGCTGAGCGCCAAAGAATTGATGCTTTTGAACTGTGGTGTTGGAGAAGACCCTTGAGAGCCCCTTGGACTGCAAGGAGATCCAACCAGTCTATCCTAAAGGAGACCAGTCCTGGGTGTTCATTGGAAGGACTGATGCTGAAGCTGAAACTCCAATACTTTGGCCACCTCATGTGAAGAGTTGACTCATTGGAAATGACCCTGATGCTGGGAGGGATTGGGGCAGAAGGAGAAGGGAACGACAGAGGATGAGATGGCTGGATGGAATCACCGACTCAATGGACATGAGTTTAGGTAAACTCCAGGAGTTGGTGATGGACAGAGAAGGACTGGCATGCTGTGATTCATGGGCTCGCAGAGTCAGACACGACTGAGTGACTGAACTGATCCTAAAAGAAAATTTAATTTTGTGTGGAACAAAACATGTCAAACTTTATATTCATAAAGTAAATAATGGTTTTGGCATCTTATTTCTGAATTTAGATGGTTATATGCCTAAAAATACAGCAAAAGGAGTGGGTCATCTGCTAGGGGCCCCTCCAACTCAGTTATTTGATCACTTTATTAATCCATCCATTCATTCAGTGATTCTGTCAGCAAATATATATTAATTGCTTTTTATATACCCATTACATTGCTTTATGTTGGAGATAAAATGCGAATAAAATATATCTGTGCCCTCAGAGAGTTGTGAGTCTAATAGAGGGACAGAACAGTGTGAACTACTAAGATGAAGCACAAGACACTTTTTAAGATGGTTCTCAAAGTTCCAGTTTAAAGTCTCTCTCCACTTAGAGCACGCTTTCCAATGAATGCCCCAAATGTTGACATTAGAAGACCCTGGATGGGAAAGGTCCTTCCAAGAATAAACCAAATTAGCAGATACAACAACTCAATCCTTTTCCAGGGTAGTGATTCCTTGTTATTCTTCCTAGGAGGCTGATATCTAACAATCTAAAATGATTCTGTGTTTGGTTTCCCATTCTCACTATTACTGCAGGAATTACATTCATTTTTCCTTTATTTTATTTTGAGTATTTGGAGAATATATACATGTACCAATTATCCATAGCAGAAAATCATGAGAATCTAAAATTAGAGTTGACATGGAAGGCTTACATATTATCCAGAGATTCTGAACCTATCACTAGATAAGACTTCTGTAGTCATCTTTTTGTGGCAGGGTGAGAATATTTAGTATAGACATGAACACTTTGAGAGCATAGACTAAGATAGATGGATATGTCTAGTAAATACAGAATAAGCAATTCATCAAATAGCAATGGTAATACAACATGTTCAGATACCAAAAACCTTTTTGTAATCTTTGTTCTCTTGTTGGAGTTAAGCCTGTATTCACTTATTAGTTGGATCAGTTGACTTAGTTCTAATTCAATCAGGGCATTACATTTGCCTAATCCTTATAATTAGGTGCGGAGAAGGCAATGGCACCCCACTCCAGTGTTCTTGCCTGGAGAATCCCAGGGACAGGGGAGCCTGGTGGGCTTCCATCTATGTGGTCGCACAGAGTCGGACACGACTGAAGCGACTTAGCAGCAGCAGTAGCAGTATAATTAGGTGACAATATGACCTAGTGGGGCTTCTGAGGCGGCGTTAGTGGTAAAGAACCCGTTTGCCAACGCAGGAGATGTAAGAGACTCGGGTTCAATCCCTTGAAGATCCCATGGAAGAGGGAATGACAACATACTCCAGTATTTTTGCCTGGAGAATCCCATGGAGAGAGGAGCCTGGTGGGCAACAGTCCATAGGGTTGCAAAGAGTTGGACATAACTGAAGTGACCTAGCATGCATGCACACATAACCTAGTAAGGTCAATCAGAATGAATCGCAGGACTTTGGTGAAAGCTACTTCAAGAGATTTGCTTTTTTTTTCCCCCCACTAGGCGTGAAGTGATGAAAGAAAACAACATAAGTAATGGCAGTACAGTGATCATTCTGAAGCAATAATGAAAAAGCATGTTAGAGAATTAAGTTGACACAAGAACAATAACAGAGTTAAGCTGTACCAAGAAATGAAGAGACTCAAACCCCAGTGATAAATAAAGTTATCATAAAACTAAGTGAGAAATAAATTAATTCTGTCTTCAATATTCTCCTGTCCTCTCACTACCTATTTTATAGAGTCCCTGAAATATAGAGCAAGATCACTCTTTATTTTCCAGAAATTTTTCCTGAATTATGGATCCTTTTTGTTCTCTTAAATTTATTGACAACAATTAATTCCTAAAGACACAAGATGTTAATTACCTAAACTTAGAAAATAGTATCATTTGAAGCACCATTTCTATGCCTGCCACATTTAATTACTCGACAAATATTAGTTCTTTTTATCTTCTTCCCATCAAATGTGATAAAACAATCCATGAAAATTTATTGTAGAAGGCTTTAAAAAATAATAGTGGACATTAAAAAATATAGTGGACTAAATAACTTGAAAGACCATATAATAAAAAATTTCTAGAAATGTTGGATTTAATATAACAAGCATTTTAAAATTCATAACTGAGTAAATAAAGCAATGAAGTCAGAGTCAAGAAACTGGGAGTTGGTGAGATTATGAAACTGAAAACCAGAGGGGTTTGACATTAACTGATTTTAATAACCAACAGGGTTGGGTTTAATGGCCTCACAGAGATAGGAGAAATCACATGGGATTCAAACAGTTTGGGTTATTAGATCTAATGCCCTCTCACAGAGCTTAAATCCCTAAAGGCTCTATCCTCAAAATGTGTGAGCTAGGAAAAATAAATGGTCAACAACAGTATCCAAAAAGGAAACTTTCCATCTATATCTAGGATCTTCATGAGGTTAAAGAAATTTTTTTCTGTTACATAGGTCTGAATTTGACTGTTTATGTGGTCCAGATTACCTCATAATATAAAGAAGTTTCTGATGGATAAAAATCAATTGCAACTGAAAAAATACACATTCTTTCTGAAGAGATACACTTTAGAACAAGATTCAGAGGGTTATCATAGAAAACATTTCATTAAATGCACACACCCTTTAAAATTAGACAATTCATGAGCAAACAAGCCACTTCATGAACTAAGAACAGCTGAAATAGGCCTCTAAGAATATCAGTCAATGAAATTCTCAGCTTTAGAATATACTGTAGGTATGTTTAAAGTATGTAAAGAGTTAAAACTGTTGTGGAGAGATTACAAGAGGGCACAATACCATTAAAATATGTAGCATATTTAAAGAAAACAACAAAATAAAATTTTCAAAAATGAAAAACATTACCACTGAACATAAAACTCAATCAGGAAGTTAAACAGAAGAACAGACACAAGAGAGCAGAGAAATAATAAGCTTGGAAGAGGTTAAATGTAGTAGGAAAAAGAAAGAGATTAAAAATATGAGCAAAAGAAAGGGATTTGGAAAATAGAATAAATAGATCCAATATATATCTAATTAAAGTAAAAGAATAAAGAGAATGGATAAGATGCAAAACTAGAAGAAATATGAGTTTGAAATTCCAGAAATGATAAAAATTATTCAGAAAATATATCACTAGCATAAATAAAAATAAATATAAACCTAGACATATTCTTATAAGCTTCAGGATACCAAAGAGAAAGAAATCTTATTAGCTGTTTTTTTTTTGTTGTTTGTTTCTTTTTTTTTTTTAATTAATTTTATTTTATTTTTAAACTTTACATAATTGTATTAGTTTTGCCAAATATCAAAATGAATCCACCACAGGTATACATGTGTTCCCCATCCTGACCCCTCCTCCCCCCTCCCTCCCCATACCATCCCTCTGAGTCGTCCCAGTGCACCAGCCCCAAGCATCCAGTATCGTGCATAAAAGAGAAAACTGGTGGACGTCTTCCTGCTCAGGCTGTTAGTATTGGCCCACTGCCACTCATGCCTGTGACTGGGACCTGTGCTGGCTCCTGTGTCAGCCCTGCCCACTGGCCTGTATTTACTTCTCACCAAGGAAGTTGGTTCTGCCAAAGGAAGCAGATCCTGAATCCTGAATGCTTTGTGAATCAACTGCCTGATTGAAATAAACCCCACTGTCTAGGGTCAACATCTCTTTCCATGTGGGCCACGGGACTTAGAAATAACTGAAGACTTGCTTTTTGGATCAAGATAGACAGCATTTATGCAGATAAATGCTGAGATGAGAAACCCGAAGATTAGAAAGATTAATTAACCTTCCCAAGACCACACTTTGAAGATCAAGCCCTGAACCTTTGGAGTGGGAGCACTGACTCCAAGACCCTAGACTACAAGAGAACTAATCCTAGGGATTATCAAATAGTGAGAACTTACATTAATGAAACCACTTGAATACAAGACCCATCATCACCCAACCACCAGTAGCACCCTGTGCAGGGTGCTAAACATCTGAAAAACAACAACAAAAAAAACCCAGTCATCAGCAGACAGGATTACCACCTCACTCAGCCTTGCCCATCAGAGGAAAAAAAACAAATAAAAACTCAACCCAAATCTCACCCTACACAAACCTTACACAAACCACTGGATCAACCTTATGAGGGCAGAAACCAAAAGGAAGAAAGAATTCAACCTTGAAGCTTGAGAAAAGGAGACCTCAAACACAATAAGTTAAAAAAAAAAAAATGAAAAGGCAGAGAAATAATACACAAATGAAGGAACAAACTAGAAACACAGAAGTCCAAATAAATGAAGAGGAAATAAGCAAACTGCCTGAAAAAGAATTCAGAATAATGATAGTAAAGATGATCAAAAACCTTGAAAACAAAATGGAGAAAATGCAAGAATCAATTAACAAAGACCTAGAAGAACTAAAGAGTAAACACGCAGAGACAAACAATACAATTACTGAAATTAAAAATACTCTAGAAGGAATCAATAGCAGAATATCTGAAGTAGAAGAATGAATCAGTGAGCTGGAAGACAAAATGGTGGAAATAACTTCTGAAGAGCAGAATAAAGAGAAAAGAATGAAAAGAACCGAGGATAGTCTCAGAGACCTCTGACAATATCAAACACACCAACATTCAAATTATAGGGGTCCCAGAAGAGAAAAAGAAAGGATATGAGAAAATTTTTGAAGAGATTATAGTTGAAAATTTCCCCAACATGGAAAAGGTAATAGTCAATCAAGTCCAAAAGGCACAGAGTCCCCCACAAGGTAAATCCAAAGAGAAACACGCCAAGACACATACTAATTAAACTAACAAAGACTAAACACAAAGAAAGAATATTAAAAGCAGCAAGGGAGAAGCAACAAGTAACATACAAGGGAAACCTCATATGCTTAACAGCTGATCTTTCAGCAGAAACTCTGCAGGCCAGAAGGGAATGGCAGGATATATTTAAAGTACTGAAAAACAACCTGGCAAGGATCACATTCAGAATTGATGGAGAAATAAAAAGCTTTTCAGACAGGCAAAAGAGAATTCAGTGCCACCAAACCAGCTTTACAACAAATGTTAAAAGGACTTACATAGTCAAGAAATAGAAGAAAAAAAGATCTACAAAATCAACCCCAAACAATTAAGAAGATGGCAATAGGAACATCAGATCAGATCAGATCAGTCGCTCAGTCATGTCCGACTCTTTGCGACCCCATGAATCACAGCACACCAGGCCTCCCTGTCCATCACCAACTCCCGGAGTTCACTCAGACTCACGTCCATCGAGTCGGTGATGCCATCCAGCCATCTCATCCTCTGTCGTCCCCTTCTCCTCTTGCCCCCAATCCCTCCCAGCATCAGAGTCTTTTCCAATGAGTCAACTCTTCACACGAGGTATCCAAAATACTGGAGTTTCAGCTTTAGCATCATTACTTCCAAAGAAATCCCAGGGCTGATCTCCTTCAGAATGGACTGCTTGGATCTCCTTGCAGTCCAAGGGATCTCAAGAGTCTTCTCCAACACCACAGTTCAAAAGCATCAATTCTTTGGCGCTCAGCCTTCTTCACAGTCCAACTCTCACATCCATACATGACTCCAGGAAAAACCATAGCCTTGACTAGATGAACCTTTGTTGGCAAAGTAAAGTCTCTGCTTTTGAACATGCTATCTAGATTGGTCATAACTTTCCTTCCAAGGAGTAAGCGTCTTTCAATTTCATGGCTGCAGTCACCATATATATTAATAATTCCTTTAAATGTTAATGTATTAAATGTTCCAACCAAAAGACACAGACTGGCTGAATGAATACAAAAACAAGACCCATATATGCTGTCTACAAGAAACACACTTCAGACCTAAAGACACATACAGACCAAAAGTGAGAGAATGGAAAAATATCTTCCATGGAAATAGGAAGCAAAAGAAAGCTGGAGTAGCAATCCTCATATCACACAAAATAGATCTTAAAATAAAGAAGATTATAAGAGATAAAGAAAGACACTACATAATGAGCAAGGGATCAATCCAAGAGGAAGATATAACAGTTGTAAATATCTATGCACCCAACATAGGAGCACCTCAATACATAAGACAAACAGTGATAGACATGAAAAGAAAAATTGACAGTAACACAATAATAGTAGGAGACTTTAACACCCCACTCACACCAATGGACAGATCATCAAAACAGAAAATTAATAAGGAAACACAAGTCTTAAATGATACATTAGATGAGATGATCTCATTGATATCTTCAGGGCATTCCATCCAAATGCAGAAGAATACACCTCTTTCTCAAGTGCACATAGAACATTCTCCAGGATAGATCACATCTTGGGTCACATATTAAGCCTCAGTAAATTTAATAAAATTGAAACACAACACTATGATACTAGATATCAATTACAAGAAAAAAACTGTATGAAACACAAACACACGCAGATTAAACAACATGTTTCTAAATAACCAACAAGTTTACTGAAGAAATCAAAAGGGAAATCAAAAAATTTCTAGAAACAAATGACAATGAAAACATGACAACTCAAAACCTACAGGATGCAACAAAAGCGGTCCTAAGAGGAAAGTTTATAGCAATACCATCCTGCTTTAAAAAAAAAAGAAAAACATCGAATAGACAATCTAACTTTATAACTAAAACAACTGGAAAAAGAAGAAGAAGAACAACAACAACAAAAAAAAATTGGTAGAAGGAAAGAAATCATAAAGATCCGAGCAGAAATAAATGAAAAAGAAATGAAACAAACAATAATAAATATTAATAAAACTAACAGCTGGTTCTTTGAGAAGATAAACAAAATTGACAAACTTTTAGCCAGACTCATCAAGAAAAAAAGAAAGAAGAATCAAATCAACAAAATTAGAATGAAAAGGGAGAGGTTACAACAGACAATGGAGAAACACCAAAGATTATAAGAGACTATTAGGAACAACTATATGCAATAAAAAACCTGGAAGAAATGGACAGATTCATAGAAAAGCTCAGTCTTCCAAGACTGAACCAGGAAGAATTAGAAATTACAAAAAGCCCAATTACAAGCACTGAAATTGAAGCTGTGATCAAAAATCTCCCAAAAAACAAAAGCCCAGGACCAGATGGCTTCATAGGAAAATTCTATCAAATATTTACAGGTGAGCTTATGCCTATTTTTCTAAAACTCTTTCAAAAAATTGCAGAGGAAGGAACACTTCCAAACTCATTCTACAAGGTTACCATCACCCTGATACCAAAACCAGACAAAGACTACACAAAGAAATAAAACTACAGGCCAACATCACTAATGAACATAGATGCAAAAATCCTCAACAAAATTTTAGCAAACAGATTTCAGCAACACATCAAAAAGCTCATACATCATGATCAACTTGGGTTTATTCCAGGAATGCATGGATTCTTTAATATACACAAATAAATCAATGTAATACACCATATTAACAAATTGAAAGATAAAAATCATATGATCATTTCAAGAGATGCAGAAAAAGCCTTTGACAAAATTCAGCACCCATTTATGATTAAAACTGTTCAAAAAATGGGCATAGAAGGAGCCTACCTCAACATAGTAAAGACCATATATGATAAGCCTACAGAAAACATTATTCTCAATGGTAAAAAACTGAAAGCATTCCCCCTAAGATCAGGAACAAGACAAGAGTGTCCACTTTCATCACTATTATTCAACATAGTTCTGGAAGTCCTAGCTACAGCAATCAGAGAAGAAAAAGAAAAAAAAATGGAATCCAGATCTGAAAAGAAGAAGTAAGGCTCTCATTGCTTGTAGGTGACATGATACTGTACATAGAAAGCCCTAAAGATAATATCAGAAAATTACTAGAGCTAATCAGTGAATTTAGCAAAGTTGTAGGATACAAAAATACACAGAAATCACTTGCATTTCTATATACTAACAATGAAAAATCAGAAAGAGAAATTAAGGAATCAATACCATTCACCATTGCAACAAAAAGAATTAAATATCTAGGAATAAACTTACCTAAGGAGACAGGAGAACTGTACACAGAAAATTATAAGACAGTGATGAAAGAAATCAAAGATGACATAAACAGATGGAGAGATATTCCATGTTCTGGGTAGGAAGAATCAATTGTGAAAATGACTATACTACCAAACACAATCTACAGATTCAATGCAATCCCTATCAAATTATCAGGACATTTTTTACAGAACTAGAACAAAAACTTTCACGATTCATATGGAAACACAAGAGATCCTGAATAGCCAAAGCAGTCATGAGAAAAAAGAATGGAGCTGAAGGAATCAACGTTCCTGACTTCAAATTATACTACAAAGCTACAGTCATCAAAGTTTGGTACTGGCACAAAAACAGAAATATAGACCAATGGAACAAGATAGAAAGCCCAGAAATAAACCCATGCACCTATGGGTACATTATTTTTGACAAAGGAGGCAAGAATATACAATGGGACAAAGACAGCTTCTTCAATAAATGGTGCTGGGAAAACTGGACAGCTACATGTAAAACAATGAAATTAGAACACTTCCTAACACCATACATAGAGATAAACTCAAAATGGATTAAAGATCTAAATGTAGGACCAGAAACTATAAAACTCTTAGAGGAAAATAAATGCAGAACACTCAACGACATAAATCAAAGCGAGATCCTCTATGACCCACCTCCTAGAGTAATGGAAATAAAAACAAAAGTAAACAAATAGGACCTGATTAAACTTAAAAGCTTTTGCACAGCAAAGGAAACTCTAAGCAAGGTGAAAAGACAACTTTCAGAATGGGAGAAAATAATAGTGAATGAAACAGCTGACAAAGAATTAATTTCCAAAATATACAAGCAGCTCATATAACTCAATGCCAGAAAAACAAACAACCCAATCAAAAAGTGGGGAAAAGACCTAAACAGACATTTTTCCAAAGACATACAGAAGGCTAACAGACTATAAAAAGATGCTCAATATCACTCATTATTAGAGCAAAGCAAATCAAAACTACAATGAGAGGCCACCTCACACTAGTCAGAATGGCCATCATCAAAAAGTCTACAAACAATAAATGCTGGAGAGGGTGTGGAGAAAAGGGAATGCTGTTACACTGTTGATGGGAATATAAATTGATACAGTCACTATGGAAGACTGTGTGGAGATTCCTTTAAAAACTAGGAATAAAACCACCATATGACCCAGTAATCCTACTCCTAGGCATATACCATGCTGCTAAGTCGCTTTGATCATGTCCAACTCTGTGCGACCCCATAGACGGCAGCCCACCAGGCTCCCCCATCCCTGGGATTCTCCAGGCAAGAACACTGGAGTGGGTTGCCATTTCCTTCTCCAGTGCATGAAAGTGAAAAGTGAAAGTGAAGTCACTTAGTCGTTGTCCAAATCTTCGAGACCCCATGGACTGCAGCCTACCAGGCTCCTCCGTCCATGGGATTTTCCAGGCAAGAGTACTGGAGTGGGTTGCCATTGCCTTCTCCGATATACTCTGAGGAAACCCAAACTGAAAAAGACACATGTAACCCATTGTTCATTGCAGCACTATTTACAACAGTAGAACATGGAAGCAACCTAGGTGTCCATCAACAGATGAATGGATGAAGAAATAGTGGTGCATATACACAATGGAATATTTCCAGCCATAAAAGGGAACACATTTGAGTCAGTTCCAATTAGGTGGATGAACCTAGAACCTATTGTACAGAGTGAAGTGAGTCAGAAAGAGAAAGATAAATATCATATTCTAATGCATATATATGGAATTTAGAAAAATGATACTAAAGAATTTATTTACAGGAGAGCAATGGAGAAACAAAGAATAGACTTATGGACCTGGAAAGAGGAGAGGAGAGGGTGAGATGTATGGAAAGAGTAACATGGAAACTTACATTACCATATGTAAAATAGATAGCCAACGAGAATTTGCTGTATGGCTCAGGAAACTTAAACAGGAGCTTTGTATCAGTCTAGAGGAGTGGGATGGGGCAGGAGATCAGAGGGATGTTCATATTTATACCTATGGCTGATTAAAAAATATATATAGGAAACATATAAAGAAATGATGCATGGATCAAAAACCACTTCAAAAATTAAAAATAAAAAACAGATGAATAATAATTTGAAAGTATCGAGTGAAAATATGATCAATTCATTTTACATCTGATGTAACTGTCTTTGCAAACAATTATAAAATAAAAACATTTCCAGATTGAAAAAGAAAAATATCTTGAAAAAATTTAGCAGCAATAGAAACTCAAAAATGCAATAGCTAAATATACTAAAGAAAAAAAAAAACGGAATCAAAGTTTGAAATTACAAAAGAAAAGTGAGGAAAGAAATTGGTAAAGGTGAATAAACAAAAAATTGACTGAAACAAAATAACTATTATAACATTGATGAAAAAAATGAAACTATAAAATGACAATGGTCATATGTAAGACCAGAGGAGAAATCAGAATTGTTTGAAGATCTTTGTATGATTTTTAAAGGTAAATAGAGATGCTGATTAACCATAGAGCTTAGAGTTTGTTAAGTATCATATGCATGCATGTAAAATTTTAAGGACAGTCACTAAAAGACTATAAAGCAGGTATATAAATTTCAAAACCTGTATAGAGAAGGGAATGGGGTAAAAACAAACCTGAAATATCAAAATATAGACAGGAAAAAGCAACTTACAGAGAAGTAGGCTAAATTGAAAATCCAAAACATGTCAGGATTGACAGTATATGCAGAAACTGCAAGAACAGATTTTTTAAAAATTGTCTACAAGATGTGCATGTAAAATTTGGTGGCAAATAGGTTGCAATTAAAAAGTTGAAAATTATGCATAAGGAAATTACTAGTCAAAAGTAAGTTACTTTAGCTTTATACATGTTTACACAAAACAGATTCTAAGATCAAAAGAGTTTTTATGAATATAGATATTCTTCATAGTTTTAAAAGATGCATTTCACATCTTTCAAAACGGTCTCTTACAATTTTAAATATGTATGCATTTTCAAAACTATTAACACAAAATGACAGAATTTTACAGTGGACAAATTCACAATAATGTGTGAAAGTTTGGTATAATTTTTGCTTTTCTTTTTGGTAACTGAGAGCTCAAGAATAAAAGAGGGAATGAGAGAGAGAAAGAACTGAACTAGGAAAGCTGAAGTATTACTCTCCTTAAGCTGGCATAACAAAATACTGCAGACTGGGTAGTTTAAATAATAGAAATTTATTGTTCACAGGTCTTGAGACTGGAAGTTCAAGGTCAAGGTGCCAGCAGGTACGTTTGATCCTAAGACCTCTTCTTTAGGCTTGTATATGGCCAATATGTCATCTCTGACCTCATCTTTGTGCACAGATGGAGAGAGAAGTGATCAATCTCCCTCCTACTCTTCTTATAAGGCCTCTAGTCCTATGGGTCTAAGGCCCCACTCCTATGACTCACTCCTCGTTAGTTACCCCTAAGAACTCTATCTCCAAATACAGTCACATTGAGGGATTAGGGCTTCACACTTTTGGACAAACAAAATTCAGCCTTACAGCACTTGATAAAATAGAACTTTGAATCCAGCAATAAGAGTACACAAGAACACAGAAGACAATTATAAAAATTGTCCAATGCATTAGGCCATCAAGAATGCTCAATATATTGAACAAATCTGTACTATTCATATCACATTCTCTAACCAAAGTGCAATGAAATTAAAAATCAATAAGAAAAAATACCAAAATAAAAAATTTCATACATTTAAAATTAAATGACATATTTTTAAATTACTCATGTATCAAAATATAATTTAAAAAGGAAATTAGGAAAGATTTGAACTTGAGAAACATAAGTTTCTATGTATAATATGATATAACTATCTCCTATGAAACCTTGATTTCTGCAAAATCATCCACTGAAAATAAGAGAACATGTCAGGAGAAGGATAGGTCTAGGATTGAAACACCTAAAATTTGTGTACTTTGTAACTACAGAACAGATAAAAAGAATAATAATCCTAATAAAATAATAAACAGCATAGTATAAAGGACATTTTTTGTCTTTTAAACAAGGCTATAGCAAATACAAAACTTTATTTTATTTGATAGGTGAACATAAGAAGGAGATGTAAGGAAGAATTGAGGCCACTGAATTATAGCAAGAGGGGATGCATAGAGATGAGGAAAATCACACAGTAAACAACTCCAAGAGGAAGTACATAACAAATTAAATCAAAAAGAAAAACATGGAGTAAATAGGTACAATACTGGATTCCTCCACAGCTAGCAGCATCCAGCAATATTAATGCACCTTCAAACTTCACTGATGGTCCAGTGGTTAAGACTGTATTTCCAATGCAGGGGGCATTGATGTTTTCAAACTGTGTACTGGAGAAGACTCTTGAGAGTCCCTTAGACAGCAAGGAGATTAAACCAGTTAGTGCTAAAGAAAATCAATCCTGACTATTCATTGGGAGGACTGATGCTGAAGCTGAAACTCCAATACTTTGGCATCTGATGCAAAGAGCCAACTCATTGGAAAAGACTGATGGCTGGGAAAGATTGAGAGTAGGAGAAGGGGGCAACAGAGGTAAGATGATTGGATGGCATCATCTCAATGGACATAAGTTTGAGCAAACTCTGGGAGATAGTGGAGGACAGGGAAGCCTGGAATGTCCTTGAGGTCACAAAAAGTCAGACACAATTAAGTGACTGAACAACGGGGAACTAAATCCCACATGCCATTCAATGTGGCCAAAAAATTTAAAAAAAAAATGCCAGTGCACTTTCCATTTTAGTGTACTTTCTATTTTACTACTATTACTTTTGGTAAGATAAATTATTAATATTAACTTGTTCTTTTTAAAGTGCTTCAACTGAAACAATATGTGCCTTATACTGTCATCATTCAGTTATTTATCACCCATGAACTAATTCTTATTACAGAAAATGTGTAGCAGAAGAGTTTACCATAATCAAAAATTCACTATTAGGGGGGAAATAATAGCCTTAAATATTTTTTAGAAAACATGCTGAAATTTAGTTAGCATCTGTGTAAGCTGGATTCAATGAAGAGGAAGAAACAAGAGGAAATTTAGTATCATTTAATGTCATATATAAAGAACTACCAGTTATTATTGGAGAGTTACAATAAAGATAGAGAACCATAAAGAGAATCAATCCTATGCCTGAGGGAAAGTGTCCAACAAAGGACAAATTTCAAAGAATGGTTCAAACGTTGTTGAAGGTTCGGTTGCAGCTAATTATACAACTGCCTAGCCAGATCTTATCCACACTTGCCAGACAAGCAGGAACAATCCTTTGGAGAACAGACAAACTGAGGCTGATGGTGAGCAGGTAGCAGATGGAGTTGGGACATGACTGTGGATTTGTGAAATTGTGCTATGTCCACATCAGGATGAGTGGAGGAAATAAACATCTAAGACACAAATAAGGCCAGCTGACAGGTGTGACAGCTGGGAGACTGGTGTGCGGTGAGTTGGAGGTGATTGACCAATGTGGGAGAAGGGGTACTGCTGATCTTGCTACTGGAACCAGGAGCTGGAGAAGCCTCTCTGTGCAGGAACTTAGTGCCTTTCTTGTGAGGAGCTTGGGCCCACAGGGTTCTGGGCCAGCTTTAAGTTCCACTAAATAGCAGGCTCACTAAGGCTCCCAGCATGGTGCCTGGAGGACAGAGGAGAGAATACAGGAAGCAGAGATCTTGGCTGAGGAACCAGCACATTCTATCAAGGACTCCTAGCTATTCTGTAGCTGCCAAGGTAAAGAGCTACAGAAAGCACATGAGAGGCAAATCTGGGAGAATGCTGGTCTCTGCAGACATCTAACACCAGAAATTCTCTACAGACCAAGCAGTGGGGAAAAAAACAAAAAACCCAGCACATTCTCCAAGAATCTGGTGAGCAAGTTGTTAATGCTTTGGAAGGAAGAATGCCCCTTAAGATCTTTCTAGCTGGCTAAGGAGAAATATTTATTAGGCTAAGTTCCTTAAAAGAAAAAAAAAAAAAAAGGCATGAATTTGGAGCTGAAAGGCAATAAATCAAAAACCATCATAGCTTCCATTTGTAAAGCTGCTGCTACTGCTGCTAAGTCACTTCAGTCGTGTCCGACTCTGTGCGACCCCATAGATGGCAGCCCATCAGGCTCCCCCTTCCCTGCGATTCTCCAGGCAAGAACACTGGAGTGGGTTGCCATGTCCTTCTCCAATGCATGAAAGGGAAAAGTGAAAGTGAAGTCGCTCAGTCGTGTCCGACTCTTTGTGACCCCATGGTCTGCAGCCTACTAGGCTCCTCTGTCCATGGCATTTTCCAGGCAAGAGTACTGGATTAGGGTGCCATTGCCTTCTCCATTTGTAAAGCTAGAAAAATATAAATCCAAAAAATATAGAAAAAAATAATGAAAAAAGAAGATGAATTTATAAAGATAAAGGATACAATAAAAGAATAAACAAATTAAAAAAAAAATGACCTACCTCCCCATCTCCCCATTCCTCACCCCCTACAACCACCCACCACACACAAACTCTTGAAAGGACAAAGGAGACAAATCTCTATCAGGACTGATCAAGAAAAAGATTTTGTGATTCTCATTAAAGAATGTTTGGATTGATAAGGAATATGTAGGGAGAACTGTGGTGGAGGCATACAAACAAAATAACACTATAATTAAATTTAAGCCAATAAAGTTGAAAACTTAGACAAAAGAAAATCTTCTAGGAAGACATAACATCAAAATTAACTGAAGAAGAAAGAAAAACATTCTTAAAATACTTGTGATTATTAAAGAAATGGAATCAGTAGATGAAGATCTACCTTCCAACCCACACAAACACAAAGAATAATATCAAAAGGCCAAGGCCAACTAATTCTATCAGTAATGTACACCAGACTTCCAGAAAAGAGAAACAAAAGAAAAATACTCAAGTAATTTTATAAGATTAATGTAAGTTTGAGTCAAAATCAGAAAAGAATAGTATGAGAAACAATAATTATAAGCCAATTTCACTATTAAGATAGAATAAGGCTAGAATAAAAAGGCTTGAATTCAGTTTAAAGACTACCAAGAATGATGACTGAAATCTAATACCTGACCACCTTTATTTCAGTTTCCTATTGAATCAGAAAACAAGTAAAACACAAGGCATATGAGATAAAAACACAAGTGAGAAAGTGGATATAGTTTCCCCATTCTCGCCTGGTTTCTCAGGGATATGTTTCCTGTTTCGTTTTCAGTGAAGAGAGGGAAGAATGAGAAACCCATCACACCGAAGGAGCCCAAGTCACCAGGTTTCTTCCATTGCACTTAAGAAAAAAGAGAGAGGTCATATCATTCAAGGGTCTATCTACCACTATATGGAGAAGGCAATGACAACCCACTCCAGTACTCTTGCCTGACAAATCCCATTGACGGAGGAGCCTGGTGGGCTGCAGTCCATGCGGTCGCTAGGAGTTGGACACGACTGAGAGACTTCACTTTCACTTTTCACTTTCATGCATTGGAGAAGGACATGGCAACCCACTCCAGTGTTCTTGCCTGGAGAATCCCAGGGACGGGGGAGCCTGGTGGGCTGCCGTTTATGGGGTTGCACAGAGTTGGACACGACTGAAGTGACTTAGCAACAGCAGCAGCAGCTACCACTATATAAAGCAATTCCTTTTTACACTATAATGACCACAATTTTGTGTTATTAATGCATTGTATTTTTATTGCATTACTGGCTCTGTAGTAGGCTTGACTGTAGCCTACTACAAATATACACAAACTCCTAAAAATTTATTTTTGCAATGTTTTTTAAAAAACAAATAATGACCAGGTTAGGTATATCATAGAAGTATAGGGATGATATAATATTATGAACTCTCATGATGAAATTCAACACATTAATAAAGAGCAAAATGCATTAATTTTGCACATGCAAAAAAACATATTCTGTTAAATCAACTCCAATTTGTGATTTAATATAAAAAACTTATCATATCATAAATAAAAGAGAATTTTATTAGCCCAAATAAAATGAATTATGCAGACATTATCATTTGGGTTAATATAATCTACTAACTTCTTTACCAGTGCTGCCTTTCATTATATAAACTAGAAAGCTTAATGCTTACTTTCCAAGACTGCTTTAAAAGAGCTGTGGTCTGGGTAGCTGAACTTGTAGCAGGTATTTTGGAAGCATGAGGAAAATGTCTGCATCAAGGCTTATTTTTGCATGAGAAAAGATAACTTCTTGTATTTTATATATTAGAGTCTTGTCACATTTTCTGTCACCTCATGAATGAACACATCGATGAGAGATCCAGATTATCTGACAAAAACCTGCAATGATTTCCATAATTAATGTTGAAATTCTAGAAACATTACCTTTAAAAATCAAGAGCAAGACAAAGATGCCTGCCATTACTGCTTCTGTTTAGCTGCATACTGACTGCTCTTGTCAGTCCAGGATGACAAGAACAAGAGCTAAAATCTATGAGATTTGGGAGAGAAAAATGAAAACTGTAATTATTATAGAGAAACACTAAAGATATATACAGGCAAATTATTACAATTAATTAGAATAATTAAGCAAGAATACTGAATAGGCGATCGATATTCAAAACAATAAAATTTCTATACTCCAGCAATAGTAAAATGTGGTTTCTAAATGTAAAAATAACTCTCACTAATCCAGGAATAAAGGGGAACTTCCTAAAATTGATAAATAAAACCTAAAAAATATACATTTAACATCATATTTATTTTTTTAAATAAATTTATTCATTTTAATTGGAAGCTAATTACTTTACAATATTGTAGTGGTTTTGCCATACATTGAAATGAATCAGCCACAGGTGTACATGTGTTCCCCATCCTGAACCCCCTCCTACCTCCCTCCCCATCCCATCCCTCTGGGTCATCATATTTAATGGTGAGAAACTTGAAAAATTTCCATTAAGATTAAGAACAAGGCAAGGAAGGATGTCTCTTCTCACCATTAATTTTGAACATCATTATGGAAAATAGCTAATGCAATAAGAACAGAAAATAAAAGGAATATAAATTAAGAAGAAAAAAATACTCATGTTTTTGCAGATGACATGATTCTGTATGCAGACAATCCAAAAAGAATCAAAAACAAGAAAAAACTCCTGGAATTAATCAATTGTAGCAAGTTTGCAAGCTATAATGTGAAAACACAGAAGTCAACCATTTGCCTATATACCGGTAGTGAACAACCAGAATTTAAAATTAAAAACACAATGCCATGAACATCAGCATCTCCCCAAATGAAATACTTAGCTATAAATTCAACAAAATAGGTATATAACATGTATGAGGAAAATTACAAAGCTATGAAGAAAAAGATCAAAGAAAAAATGAATAGAGTGATATCCCATGTTCATATATAGGAAAGTCAATATTGTAAAGATAGCAATTCTTCTCAGCTTGATCTATAGATTCAATGCAATTCCAATCAAACACCAGTGGTTATTCTGCAGATACTGACAAATTTATTCTTAAGTTTCTATGGAAAGGCAGAAGATCCATAAAGAACAACAATTTTTAAAAGAATATAACAACCTAAGCACTTAGCAACATAAAATCACAAAGTCCAATGGCCACTCATTGGACAAACAAACAAATAAACAAAAACAAGAAAGACCAAGAAATGATAAATTGTGACCCATAAGCAAAATAAACAGTTGTATAAATTCTCAGAAACTAAGGTTAGAAAGCAATTTCATCAACTGGATAACTAACATCTATGAAATTCTACAACATTCAGTTTAGGCTGAAAAACAGAATGCTTCCTTCAAGCTCAGAAACAAGGACATCAGTTCTTATCACTTTATTCAACAATGAAGGAAAAAGCATGTATTTTTTTTTTTTTTTACGGGAAGGGAAGAGAGTTCCTTTACATACAGAATTCTTGCAAACTGCTGGTGGAAGAGCAAATTGGTACAAGAGAGTTTGAAAGTCAATTTGCCAATATTTTAGTTTTAAAAGTTATCATATGACCTAGGAAAATCTTACACATACACACAAGGAGACAAGTACAAAAATGTTCATAGTAGTTTTGCTTGCAATAGCAAATACTTGAATATAATCTCAATCTAGCAACACATGAATGGACAAATTGTGGTGAGGTCACACAATGGAATATTATATAGAAGTGAAATAGAATGTACAAGAATGATATATGGGAAAAATATCAAAAACATAATGTTGAGTAAAAGAAATAAATTCCTAGGATATATACAGAATATGATATTAAAATAAGCAAAATGACACCATATACTATTTAACAGTACACACTTAATTGGTAAAGGTATAAACATACAGATGGTAAAACTATGAATTTAAGATTGTGATTACTTCTAGGCTTGATCTCACACAAGGAAATCATGGAGTCATACATAAAAGGGCTTCATCTGTATTTGTAATGCTTTCTTTGTTAAGCTGCATAGCAGATACAAGATATTATTTTTGCATTTTTTTTGGTAAGTGAAGTATATAATGATGTAAACTGTTAAGCAAAATGAATAAAATACCATGAAACTATCTAGCCAGATAAGGAAACAAATATACTGCACATTAGGACCTAAAGCAATTATGTTGACCTTGTTAGAATGCTAGATCTTAGAAGAATCAATAAAAAGTCAAATAGGAAAACGCTATACACTATTCATGAATCTTTGCCTGTTCTTACTGACCTGCCAGAGGTTCTTCTCTGAAGAAGACAACTAAATGGCTTATCAAAAAAGGATGTTCTCTAGGTTTTTGTACTACATTCATTAAAATCATCTAAGGCACTTTCCTCTATCCATGATAAAACTGAGCTCGTAGCCAAAGCAATCCCTGCTCCACATAAGAAACTGGAGATAAAACTGCCATACGATCCAGCAGTCCCACTGCTGGGCATACACACTGAGGAAACTAGAATTGAAAGAGACACGTGTACCCAAATGTTAATCACAGCACTGTTTGCAATAGCCAGGACATGGAAGCAACCTAGATGTCCATTGGCAGACGAATGGATAAGAAAGCTGTGGTACATATTCACAATGGAATATTACTCAGCCATTAAAAAGAATGCATTTGAATCAGTCCTAATGAGATGGATGAAGCTGGAGCCTATTATACAGAGTGAAGTAATTCAGAAATAAAAACACCAATACAGTATACTAACGCATATATATGGAATTTAGAAAGATGGTAATGGTGACTCTATATGTGAGACAGCAAAAGAGACACAGATGTAAAGAAGTCTTTTGGACTCTGTGGGAGAAGGCGAGGGTGGGATGATTTGAGAGGGTAGTGTTGAAACGTGTATATCATCTTATGTGAAGCGGGTCACCAGTCCACGTTCCATGCATGAGACAGGGTGCTCAGGACTGGTGCACTGGGATGACCCTGGGGGATGGGATGGGGAGGGAGGTGGGAGGGGGATTCTGGATGGGGAACACATGTGCGCCCATGGCTGATTCATGTCATTGTATGGCAAAAACCACCACAATATTGTAAAGTAATTAGCCTCCAATTAAAATAAATAAATTATATTAAAAAAAGACCAAACTGGTTTCTGGTAACACACAGATTTTGTAAATATGTTGACAAAAAGATATGTGTGTCAGGTTATCTACTATCCTCTATCCAAGGTTGTGAAATGGAAAGTGTCAAAACTAGAATGTAAAGTTATTACTCCCCTTGAGGGGACCCCATGACGCAAGCATGCATTCATTCCCTTAATTTCACCTTTGGGAATTTTGAAGTGAGGAGGAATTTGCCACAGTAATGGGAAAACATGTCCAAAAGAAATGCAGACCACACCCAATAGAACTTTCTGTTTCTGCGTCATGTTTTAAGAGCATGTGTATAAAGAATGCATGTTTAGAGAGAAAGTCAGTGTCAAGAGAAATATGCAACTATGCTTTAAAAGGGCTTCCTTGATAGTTCAGCTGGTAAAAAATCCACTGGCAATGCAGGAGACTCTAGATTGATTCCTGGGTGGGGAAGATCCCCTGGAGAAGGGATAGGTTACCCACTCCAGTATTCTTGGGTTTCCCTGGTGGGTCAGGTAGTAGAGAATCTGCCTGCAATGCAGGAGACCTGGATTTGATCCCTAGGTTGGGGAGATCCCCTGGAGAAGGGAACAGCTACCCAGTCCAGTAGTCTTGCCTGGAGAATTCCATGGACAGAAGAGCCTGGTAGGCTACAGTCCTTGGGGTCGAAAAGGGTCAGACAGTATATGCTTTAAAAGGTAATTTTTAGCCACATTAAAGTGATGATCTAATATTAATATGTAATTCCTATCATCCATTCTCACGCTTACATCATACAGTTCTAACTATAATGCAGTATATCTGATAGTAAAGTCATGCATTTAAAAAATATTCTGTGCACGTGTGTATGTAAGAAAGTAGAAAAGAGAAGATGCATAAACTGTCTGCTTTTGATCCAACCTACTGAATTGATCATGACAAGATAATTTCAGAATTTCTATATCCTAAAGCTGCTTAGATGATACATGATCTAAAGACAATCTAAACAATTAACTCCTACTCATTCTTCAAATTGAAGCTCAGGCTAAAGCTCCCTTGGAAAGCTCTCCCTGGCACCTTTCTTTGCAGCAGCTGAGTTAGACACTTGCAGCAGCTCCAGTGTCCCCAGGCTCTCCTCCATGGAAGCACTGGTGCTCTGTAATCGTCTTCTGCGTGTGTCTCTCCATCAGTGCCTGAGCACCTTGGATGTGATCAATTTCAGGGTCCTCAACCTAGCCTCAGGCTTGCCACTTAGACTCAAATGTTTGTTTGTTAATCTCTTTATGTCGTATATTCTGGATCAACATTCCTGTGAATATAAATCTAATTAAGATCTTATTCTTATATTTCAAGCAAAGGATGAGAAAAAGAATGTCCATTAATCAATAACATGTTGCCGCTTTATGTTTTCATTTTTCTCTCTTTTGCTGCTCTAGTAGAAGAGTCCTCTGTGACATAACTAGAAACAAACTGATTCCCTTAATAGAAACAGCAGTTTCTACTTTCCAGAACATCATGTTTAAAATATACATTAAATGAAGTTGGTGAAAGATACCATGATACAAGCTTACCTTGATGTGTATTTTAGCAACAGAGAAAGTACTTGATTCAACATACAGTCAAATTTCATATTGGATAATATTTGATACAATTTTCATAATACACCTGGATTCATATCACAGTATATGGAGCTGTATACAAGAATTCTGCATCTCAAAAAATGGAATAAGGGATACATTGAATTATGTATTGTATGAGAAGGGACAGATGGCATTATAGAGCACATGGAAACACTGGTATTTATACAATAAGCATTAAATACATTTCTCTAGATAAATGGGGTTATTTGCAGGTATGACGCACCTAACCCTCAAATAATGGTTTATTTTAGGTTTTAGTGCCTCACACAAGCTTATTTTAGAGGCTGCATCTGTCAGAATAAAACTGATGTGATGCAGAAATTCAAAAGATATCAAAAAGAACTCCAAGTAAACATAGAAATGTGGGAATACAAAGAGAACATAAAACTAAAGCATTTCCTTGGAGGTAGAAGAAGAATATAATAAAAATTGAACTTCAAAGAGAATTGAGGGAAAAGGATTTAAAGTTATGGATGTAAGTCACTTAAAAAGCATTCCTTGAATAAAAAAATCCACTCAGGTACAAGAAGTCTAAATGACAGTTGAGAATTCATAGTGATCCATAGAATCAATATGATTTACTTAAAATATTACAGAAAAAAAATAAATCTTTTGAGGATGTGAATGATTAATTCTACATACAAAATGAAAAATACATTCTTTTTTCTTTGTATTTTGAAAACCTGTCCTGAAGAAAAGCTAAGGGTAGTGAATGAAATCTTTTCATTATAACTTGTATTATCCAATCCATTTTTCATCCACTTTCAATTTTTCTCTCAAAAATACTTTTCTTCAATACCTAACACTGAAAAAGATTATCCTTAATTTAGACCAATGACCAACTTTTTTCTTTAAACCTCCAAAATTTTGAGAATTCATTTTATTCACGTTACCGGGAAAAATAATATATTATAAATAAACAGAAGATTTATCTCATATTCTTTAAGTTTTGTGTATTCTAGGAACAGTTTTATCAATATAAGTTTCATTTTGGAGCAGTCTGGTGCTTACCCCGGTCCTTTGTGTAGTTATGCACTTGACCCCATTCCCAGGCTAATGTATTAGGGGCACTCTCTGCCATTCATCATGTAATGATACAGTAAAATTTATCCTCTCCTTTTAAAATAGAAATGAAAATCTAAATTGAAAGGAAAATATTTATTTTGAATTTGTGAAAAAACTTAATGACACAGATTTACAAGTACCACTGCTTCTTTTTAAATATTAATTTAAGCATTATAAAATATGTTTTCAAATGTATCATTGATGATAAATATCTTTAGGAAAAAATTGTATATAAAAATAAACTAACAGGTTGCCTAAGATCAAAAAGCTTTTATGTCTCCCTCAGGTTATCCTACTCAATAATATATGATGCTAAATGCTACTCCTGAAGACCAGAAATAAGAAATTTAAAACAGAAAGACACAAGAAACAATTGAACATACAATAAAATGTGTGTATATTGAATTTTATAAAAATGATTATTAATGTACCAATCAAGCTTCCTGATTTTAATATTCCAAAAACATAGGGATTGCATGCTTTTTCTCCAATTATTATTATTTCTCCAAGAAACATATAATAATGATTTTGCAGATCCTTACTTTGGGTTCTGTTCTTTGCTTAGATTTGTTAAATGCTCCATGTGTGCTGGAAATGAGTTAGCATTTTCTATGAACAGAAGATTCTATTCATCAAATCAGCGTAATAAATATATTATTTAATTTTTTAATATCCTCAATAATTGTTTTGCTCTGCTTGATCACTCATCAGAAAAAGTGTGTCAAAAGTAAACATTAAGATTGGAATCTGTCCATTTACCTTCTTCTGTCCAATGTGTGTGTAGGTTTATTTAACTGTATGTATGTTATCATTGTGTTGGTTTAGTTAATGGAATATTTCTTCTATTAGATTCCCTAACTAATTTCTAACTAATTCTAACCAGCCTTAGGTCTATAATTGAATTTTATTAATTTCTGTATAAGAAATTTGTATATAGCCATCTACTAAATTTTTATTTGTCATAGTTTTTTAACTGATTTAGGTTTTTTAGGTAAACACTCATTTTGTCTAAAGCAGTGATCCCTTTACAGTCTACTTTTATACCTCCTACTTTGATCTCTTATCTAATTGCATTTCCTACTTCCCTGGTGGCTCAGACGGTAAAGCGTCTGGCTACAATGCGGGAGACCCGGGTTCAAGCCCTGGGTTGGGAATATCCCCTGGAGGAGGAAATGGCAACCCACTCTAGTACTATTGCCTGGAAAATCTCATGGACAGAGGAGCCTGGTAGGCTACAGTCTATGGGGTTGCAAAGAGTTGGACACGACTGAGCGACTTCACTTTCACCTTTCACTACCCCTATAATAATGTTAAATAATAAAGACGATACCTGATGTCTCTATCTTGTTTCGGCTTTTAATGTTAAAGCGCGATGCTGGCTCTGGGTTAATCAGTTATGCCATAACAATGAAAGTCTCATCTATTTAAATTTTATATTGTTGAATTATCCATTACTATTTTATCATAATGTGACGTTTATTCATATTTCATCATATTGTAGAAGTATGCATTGATTCTTACTTTAGATTTTACATATTAAATGTCTAATACCTTTCAGAATCTACAGAGATAGTCACCATTATTTTTCTCTTTTGAGACATTAATTTTAAAGATTTGGCAGAATATCCTTTTAACACTAGCTTGTCTTAAGAACTGGGAGCTATGGAGGGTGGATGAATATATATTATTTACTCTTTGAAACTTCCTTTGCTTTACCATGACAACTAATCTGTTTGGGTTATGGATTTTTACTTGGGTTAGTTTTGTAATTTTTATAAATAATCCACATGCATGTTGAAAAGGTAGTGCTTCCAGAAAACAGATTTCTACATGTACCTTATTATGTTATTTAGCTTATGCATGGACAGGCTTCCCAGGTGGTGCTAGTGGTAAAGAACCTGCCTGCCAGTGCAGGTAGATGGAAGAGACACGAGTTTGATCCCTGGGTTGGGAAGATCCCCTGGAAGAGGACATGGCAACCCACTCCAGTATTCTTGCTTGGAGAATACCATGGACAGAGGAGCCTGGTGGACTATGGTCCATAGGGCCACAAAGAGTTGGACACAACTGAAGTGACTTAGCATGCACACATGGACAGTAACTTGTGAAGTAAAGCCTTTCATTACCAATGCATTTATATTTTTCTATTTCTAGCATTAAAAAAAAAATATTGTTCTTTTCTCCATAAAATGTTTTTAAATTTTTTTCCAGAGACTCTTTCATTTGTAATGTGGAATTATTGGGACTGTTGCAACTGTAGTATTCATAGGAATAAGACAAATTTCTTTTAAAACCTCTGGAATTCCTGAAAAATGCTACATCAGGATGCAGATTGTAGAGAAATCATTGTTTTATAATTGTTTAATAAGTGATATTTTTAAGGACCTGTCATGAATGTAGTGGATTATTCCAAAGGGAAAGAGGGAATCCTAAAAACTGAAAATAAAGTTATTGTTTTTATAGCCTTACTTCCTATGAATATAGGTTACTGGTTTGACAAGTTGCTCTTTCTTCACACTCACTCTAGTTCTCCTCAATGACTCAGCCCTGTAACAGGATCAGATTCAGTCAGCAATAATGTAACTGGGTAATAAGACCTTAGTTGATGAGTATTGATTGTTAAATGGAATATCCACTCAACTAATAACATGTCAATCTTAACCAACAGAATTAGATAGGAAAGCAAGGAGTTATCTGTTGGTAATAATCCATATTCAATATTGAACATAAATAGATGTAATTTCCACAATGATACATTTATTTATACTCAGCTTGGCCCAAATGTCATTCGGCATCCTCACTAGGCTTCCTATAATCACATCATCCTGTTCTGTGCTCCTGTTTCTATGGTAAGCCTTCGTGTTTGATGTTAAATCCTTTTTGACTTTCTAGAATGAGGAGTCACTACCCTCTGCCAGCTTCCTGCCACCTCTCTACATTTGCCACATTATTTGGACTCTTCCCCATCATAGACAGATAGCCATTCCCCTCCTTTCCTTCAAAGCCACTGTCTCCTTATAAATCAGCAAGCAGAAGGAACATGTGTGACAAAAATCCTGTCTCCCCTAACGCTCAACGGTACCAAATTGCTGTCGCGTTCAGTTGTCCCTGTGTGAAAAATTAAAACCTAGAATCTCTTGTCTGTCTCCCTCAGCCATGCCATCAAGCTGCTTGTCAACCTATTTTTAGTCAGGAATTTACAGTATTTCTTGTGAAGCTTTCTTTACATAAATATTTTCTTTCCTAATTTCGTGCCACATTTTCCTCCTTGTTTCTTTTTTTAAATCCTGTTTCTCAAACTGAAAAGCCCGTTCTAGCTTGGCACATTGAAAACAATTCGACAGATGTTGCAGTCGTCACTGTACATTTTCTGTTTCTACACAAGAACAGAAAATTGGCTGGAAAGTGAGTCTCTGTTGATCTTCACTTAAGGCCAGTACCATCAATGCCTTCCTCAGAACTCACCTTCCTGTTCATCAGCTGCACTGTAAGCCAGCTGTCATGAACATACTAAACTATGTCATTGCCTATCGCTTTTATAGCATCTACTATCTGGTCAAACTTACAATGGCTGCTCTGTTATTCTAGTGTAACTATCTAAAAACATTGTCAAGGAAATTTTTTTTAACATCATTCTTTGTCTTCTATATTTTGTAGTAATTTCCCTTAGGGTCTTTTCTGGGCATCTGACTTTTATGAAAGTGAAAACAAAGTACCTGTGGAGAAATAATTCCTGATTAAGATTTCCCCACATCAAATTTTTGCAAAAACTTGATAACAGTAATTACTATCCATTTCATACTTAGTACTTGTATGATTATAATAAAGGCTTTCAATTTGACAGAATGTGTAAAGAGTAACTAAACAAATTACATAAACACAAATTCAATTTTGCAGATGTTACATCATTTCAGGTCACTAAACATCCACATGATGCCGTGAATTATTTTACATCACTCAACACATTCAGTTCCCACTCACTGTTTGCCTTACACTTCAGTTAGGCACCTCAAGAACAGAGAAATGTGAGATTCCCGCTCTTTGTGTCTGGCTGCTAGTCAGCGAGACGTAAATGAATTCACAGGACACAGCTGGAGAATAGCATTCATCTTCTAACATCTATGTCAGCAAGATTTTCATCACAAGGAAGCAAAAACTGTAATTTAGTTGCCCAAAGAGTCTATCATTTATCAGTTTTAAGGCTAATGTGTCCTTCAATATAAAAACATGAAACAGTATAAAACACTACTCTTTTTTGTTTTTTTGCTATTTTAGTGTAATATCTCCACATATTCAGCATTCTATTAGCAAAAAATATATGAAATTGAATGAATATTGTGATTATTTAGGTGCCATTATTCTATTCACGGGCTTCTTAGGCGGCACTAGTGGTAAAGAACCCACCTGCCAATGCAGTAGACATAAGGGACGCAGGTTCGATCCCTGTATTGGGAAGATCCCCTGGAGAGGGGCATGGCAACCCACGCCAGTATTCTTGCCTGGAGAATCCCGTGGACAGAGAAGCCAGGTGGGCTACAGTCCCTAGGGTCACAAAGAGTTGGACATGACTGAAGTGACTTAGTATGCATGCACACGTTCTACCCTATAAGAATTTATATAACTGCCATTCACAAAAACTGTTTTAGGTATATGAATTCAAGTTTTGCTTTCCTCTTTGCTTTGAACCATTTAATGAAGAACAATGAAATAGATTCCTACTGTAAATATTTCTTATAATAGAGGCATTATAACCAAATAACAGCTTTGTCATAGCCAATTCAGTGACCTCAATTTAATAACACTCATCTGAAACTAGTCTTGAAAGATCAATAAAAATTATTCTCAGATAGAAAGATAAGAAAACAGATACCCTGGTCTTCCTATGTGTAAACGTATGGAAACCCCGATCCTGGGGAATTCATCTATTCCAACTAAAGCTGAGAATGTTGGGAGGAAAATAGGCACATTCTTTAATCTTTCAAAATATGAACTGTAATTTAGTTGTATCATTAGAAAAGGTTCCCTCATTTGTCTGCTTTAAGTCATTTGAGAGCTTATGATGCTGGTGATGGTTATACAAATGTAAAATAGAACATTTTCTGGCAAAATATAAATGAGCCTTGAAGAGTGGGCAAAATTCTAGCTGTGTCCTGGGACAAAGTTGGATGGAGTTGTTAAGAGTCTGAGGGAGAATGGCTAGGTTTCAGAACCTTTTAGGCATCAACTTTAAACACAAATGGAAACTTTGATTTTAATGAAACAAAGTCATATATTATTGCCATAGAGCTTGGCTGAAGCTATTGGGCAAAAAGACACATTTTTTTATTCAAAAATTATTTATAAATGAATCTTAATGAAACATAAAACAGAACATGAATTGTTTCCAGGCCGTGACGAGACCCCCAGCTTTAAGATGATAAGATTTTCACATGGGTCAGGCAGTGGGCTTCTTGAATGAGT
>NW_011494736.1:193445-193801 GCF_000754665.1 Bison bison bison | reverse complement strand
CAGAAACACAAGGAGGTCAGTGTATCCAGATCAAACACTTAACACTGGAGAGCAACCTAGATGTCCACCAACAGATGAATGGATAAGAAAGCTGTGGTCCATATACACAATGGAGTATTACTCAGCCATTAAAAAGAATACATTTGAATCAGTTCTAATGAGGCGGATAAAACTGGAGCCTATTATACAGAGTGAAGTAAGCCAAAAAGAAAAACACCAATACAGTATACTAACGCATATATATGGAATTTAGAAAGATGGTAATGATAACCCTGTATGAGAAACAGCAAAAGAGACACAGATGTGTAGAACAGTCTTTTGGATTCTGTGGGAGAGGGAGAGGGTGGGATGATTTG
>NW_011494736.1:117505-193345 GCF_000754665.1 Bison bison bison | reverse complement strand
AAGATGATAAGATTTTCACATGGGTCAGGCAGTGGGCTTCTTGAATGAGTTCCAACAGCCTGTGGTAGTTTTGTAGCCTCCCTTTTCACTAGTGTCATATTTGCATAATTTGAAAACATTTTAATTTGAACAACATTGCTCAGTTTTTCAGCAGATGAATGAACTGTCTGACCCAGCCAGAAAAATCAGAGGCTTTCATGCTTAGAAAATCTTATCCTTGTTACAAATTACACTAATTCAGAAAACAGCCTTCAAATGTCTTCAGTTAAGATGCCTCCAAAAACTCCTGCCTATGTTATTGAAAAGCCTGCCTTGTGTGTCCCAGAAACACAAGGAGGTCAGTGTATCTAGACCAAACACTTAACACTGGAGAGCAACCTAGATGTCCACCAACAGATGAATGGATAAGAAAGCTGTGGTCCATATACACAATGGAGTATTACTCAGCCATTAAAAAGAATACATTTGAATCAGTTCTAATGAGGCGGATAAAACTGGAGCCTATTATACAGAGTGAAGTCTGCCAAAAAGAAAAACACCAATACAGTATACTAACGCATATATATGGAATTTAGAAAGATGGTAATGATAACCCTGTATGAGAAACAGCAAAAGAGACACAGATGTGTAGAACAGTCTTTTGGATTCTGTGGGAGAGGGAGAGGGTGGGATGATTTGTGAGAATGGCATTGAAACATGTATAATTTCAAATATAAAATGAATCACCAGTCCAGGTTTGATGCATGATACAGGATGCTCGGGGCTGGTGCACTGGGATGACCCAGAGGGATGGTATGGGGAGGGAGGTGGGAGGGGGGTTCAGGATGGGGAACACATGTACACTTGTGGCGGATTCATGTTGATGTATGGCAAAACCAATACAATAATATTGTAAAGTAATTAGCCTCCAATTAAAATAAATAAATTTATATTAAAAAAAAAAAAGATTTCAGAGAAGAAGGAAGAAACCAGGCCATGCAGAGTCTTGTAAGTCATTGAAAGTACCACTCCCTTTACCCTAAGAGCAAAGGAAAGTCATTCTAAGTTCTTGAGAAGGAGAATGATCTGATCTGACTTACTTTTTAAAGTATTTCCCTGGCTGCTGTGTGCAGAACCAATTAATTAAAATATCTGCTGCTGCTGCTAAGTCACTTCAGTCGTGTCCAACTCTGTGTGACCCCACAGATGGCAGCCCACCAGGCTCCCCTGTCCCTGGGATTCTCCAGGCAAGAACACTGGAGTGGGTTGCCATTTCCTTCTCCAATGTATGCAAGTGAAAAGTGAAAGTGAAGACGTTCAGTTGTATCCGACCCTCAGTGACCCCATGGACTGCAGCCTTTCAGGCTCCTCCATCTATGGGATTTTCCAGGTAAGAGTACTGGAGTAGGGTGCCACTGAGTGGACCCCAATAAAAGTTAAACCCAAATTCACCCAGCAAGCCCTCATTCTCCTTTACCTCCTCACATCACTAATCACATTTGAACACTGTCCAGGACTGGAAGGACACATTTGGCAAACTCAAGCACTGAAGGTAATTGATGGGCATGCATTAAAAGGACTATTTACAAAGGTGTAGGCAAGTTAAGGAAAACTAACAGTCAATGGTGAAACCACCCTGTTATTACAGGGAATTGTTACCATGCCTTCTCTGAAGTAAGGAGAAGAAAGGAGACTGGTGGTTACCAGAAGCAATTTCTGTTGCTGTAGGAGGGGATACCTACAAAAGCCATGCATCAAAATAGAAATGCAGATGATATGCAGCAACCTACAGCAAAACTCTTCTTTTGAAAAAGCACATTTGTTTCAATATATTGATATAGTAAGGAAAAATTTAAGTCTAAATGAATTTGATGTTTATGCACAATTTCATCCATGAGAAATACTGAGTGAACAGAGAAAATTGCATAGCTGAACAATTCGGAGCAGAAATACACAAAAAGGCACACATACATATACACCTCAAAATCTACCTGCTACACTGTATGTGTTAAGAGCCATGTCCACCCACAGCTGGTGTTACAACTTTCCTTCCAATTTCACATACCCCACCTTTTACCACTTTATGATAACTCATATTCTGCAACTTTTCCAATGTCACTTCTTCAATCAAACTGCAGGTCCTTTCCAAGGTAAAGTACCATATTTATTGTAATATGCTTTATTACCATTTAACAAGTGTAAAACTGTGCTACAGTTTTTATTAGGCTTCCATCTGTGTGTGTGTATGTGCGTGTGTGTGTGTGTTACTGACAAAGATTTTGAGTACTCTGCCCCAATCCCATTTTCCCATAGCCCTGTGGTTTTAATTGCATGATTTTTCACAGTGTAGTGATTTTTAGGACCATGCTAAGTCACTTCAGTCGTGTCCGACTCTGTGTGACCCCATAGACGGCAGCCCACCAGGCTCCTCTGTCCATGGGATTCTCCAGGCAAGAATACTGGAATGGGTTGCCATTTCCTCCTCCGATGCATGAAAGTGAAAAGTCAAAGTGAAGTCGCTCAGTCGTGTCCGACTCCTAGCGACCCCATGGACTGCAGCCTACCAGGCTCCTCCATCCGTGGGATTTTCCAGGCAAGAGTACTGGAGTGGGGTGCCATTGCCTTCTCCTTTTAGGACTATAAATATCCTGTTACAGCAATACTAATTCTACATACCCAGATCTCACTCATATGCCTCCTTCCATTTTCAGCCAATTCTTCTTACTAACCAAAACCAACAGAAAACCAAAGCAAAGAGGCCCCGTTATAATCCCTAAAGTACAGACCCCTGGGGCACAATGCCAGGTGGAGAAGCCTGAAGACTGGATCTGAAAAGGCAAATTGAAAGCATACAGCACAGAAACTTTCTTTCATTTGAAAATCCTCTTTTGATTTCTAGTGCCTTACTACTAAAAATGCGGTCCTGGGATTAGCAGCTTCAGCAGCTTCTAGGAGCATGTTAGATATGCACAGTATTGGGTTTCTCCAAAGAACTACTGAATCTCTCCTCAGGTAACTCATATGCACATCAAAGTTTCAAAACCATCATTCTCAAACTTCATTATTTTTGTTCTTCTCCTGCCTCCTACCTCATTGGCTACCGCCTTGCTGTATTCTTTCCTAGTACCCCTTCTTCCAGCTCGACAACATTTTCACAGCTGTGCTGGACTATGACTGACTTGTAACTTGAAGAAATTTCAGTGGTGGAATGAACTGTGGCTTCAATGAGATCATTTTCTTCCTAGGAGCTAGCTCTAAGAATATGGCAAAAAGTGAAATAACATCTATTCCCAAGAAACCAAATCAAAACCATGAGAGTTAAACTTAACAAATTAATGCTGAGTCAAACACCAAATATTGTCTATTAGCTTACAAGAAAAATAGCATAGGCTAATCAGAATTAATTATGAGTTAACAGCTATTAATATGGAATTTTTACCTTTTTAAGATAGCAAAGCTTATGAAATATAATTGGCTATGAATTCCTCATTAATTAAATTCACTAAATAACTTTACCTCTACAGTTTATTTTCAACACCAGCCAATGGAAAGCAATGTAATCTTCACCTTCCTTTCCTTCAGCAGCTCCCTCAGATGATTCTCCCAGTCACTTGTTCTCAACTTCTGAAAATTACATTTGACTTCTTTTTCTTAACCTCACTCTTGGAAGCAAAATAACTGTTGAATCTTAACAATTTGTCTTCCTCAATGTCTCATATCATTTTCATTCTTTCCATCCCCATTTCTAATTTTCTGGTTCATATCTATCACCTTGGGGGTACACGAATAACCTCTTAAGTGGTCTTCCTAGATTTATTATTTCCTTATCTTAGTTCTACCCAAACCTCCAGCAGATCATCATTGCCTTCAGAGTAAAATTCATGCCTGCCCTAAAATTCATGATTTCTGATTACCTGGTCCCAAACTAGCATTCCAACTTACATTGGAACCTGCATGGTGTCCTTCACAGCTCCATCACCAATCTTAAATGAGACCACAGGTCATGCATCCCTGACCCTATAGAGGAGTACTTTTGGGAGAATTCCCCAACATCTACTGTGTGCCCACCTAAATTTGTTCCTTTCATCCGGATCTCCTTAAAGGCAGTCCCTTTAATTCATACATGATTTTCTGGGCTGACCACTTTGATTTTCATTTATTTTTGTTTTTGGTGTTAATTTTTCAGATGCCCCTTGATTCCATGCTTCTAAGTCATAGATCATATCTGTACCTCCTTCAGGGCTCAACCCTGAGAAACCTCAACTTAAGTCAGTGCACCTGGCCCCTTTATTTGGTCAAAAAAGTGATCTAGAATCCTTATTTCTAGTCCTTTATATTTCTTTAAAAACTAGTTACTTGAACAGACCTCACTCCATTTTATCTTCCTTGAATGGAAATATTCTCTTCTTTCTTCTCTAAATACTCAAAATGTATCCATCTTCCAAGAACCTGCTGACTTCAATTTTCTCCAGAAAGGATTAAATTCCATATCACTTCAGCCACACTAGTTATCCCACCTTTCTTCACCTCCAAGTAGTTTTTTATTTTTTACATCAGTCTTTATTTTTCAGTTAAGACTCCTGTGGTTTTGTGACATCAGATGAACTTTTCCTGAATTGCTTAACTCAGGTTTAAAAGCCTTACCTCCCTAACAAGGCCAGGAACCAACTGCAATTTTTCTTGTATGCCTTAAAAATTTTGCATGAGCTCAATAATAATTGTTGTTTGAAGCCATAACAATTTCTCTCACTTGTATAATGGAAGAAAAGTTTTTTTTTTTTTTCTCTTAATGGAAACGATATAGCCTGGACCCTGTAAAGGTGCACACAAATACTGTGAATACTACCCACATGCTGACAGATTAACAGTTCTTTTAAAAGTTACCATTAAGGATCCAATTCAAGTCTACTTTCATTAAACTTTAATCCCATAAGCAATTTCCTTTTCCAGTGTCCATTCTTAGTTACAGTGTCTTCATTTTTTTTATTTAACTTTAACCATTGGAGAACAGGTTAAAACAAATCTGTAATTCAATTGACACTGTAAAATTACAAATGCTGTCAAAGCTTTCTGTCTTAAATATGCCCATCCTTTGTCTATGTTGGCTAATTGTTCATAACTTTTATCCCATTAAAACTATCACTTAAAAGTACATGCAGACATATATGTACTTTATATACATCAATATTTAATTTTATATGCTTGAGTAAAATAGAGAACTTGTATCTTCTAATAAATTTCAGTAAGTTTTATTATAAGAAATGTTTTAAAGGCATCTTCAATATTTAGGATATTAGGTTTAAAACGTAATAAATTTGGAATAGCCTATAGCATTAATAAAGTTCATAGCAAAATATGTTTGTGATTGATTTTTATTTAATTAAGAAAATCTTATATAGAGCTTACTATGGGTTAGATGGGTGGCCAGATGGCAAAGAACCTGCCTGCAATGCAGGAGACCCAGGTTCAATCACTGGGTTGGGAAGATCCCTGGAGAAGGGCATGCTAAGCCACTCTAGTACTCCTGCCTGGAGAATCCTATGGACAGAGGAGCCTGGAGGGCTGCAGTCCACTAGGTCGCAGAGTTAGACATGACTGAAGTGACTTAGCACACATGCATGGGTCAGATACTCTTCTAACTTTACAAGTATTAAGTTATTTAATATTTATAACAATGCTATGAGCTGGTATTACTACCACACCCATTTGACAGATGGGAAATTAGGCACAGAATCCCTGGTGGCTCAGGGGTGAAGAATCTACCTGTGATGCAAGAGATCTTCTGCAAAGCAGGAGATGCCAGTTCTATCCCTGGATCAGGAAGATTCCCTGGAGAAGGAAATATCAACCCATTCAGTATTCTTGCCCAGGAAATCCCATGGATAGAGGAGCCTGGTGGACTACAGTCCATGGGGTCACAAAGAGTTGAACACGACTTAGCAACTGAACAACAACATGGTGATTATACCATCTTTAGAAACAAGGCTTTGAACTGCAGCCCAGATTCATGCCTTATCGTCATGCGTATCCCTTATTTATAATGTGTTAGTTGCTCAGTCATGTCTAACTCTTTGCAACTCCATGGACTGTATAGCCCATCAGGCTCCTCTGTCCATGGAACTCTCCAGGCAACAATACTGGAGTACATATCCATTCCCTTCTCTAGAGGATCTTCCCAAACCAGGGATTGAACCGATGTCTCCTTCACCTCAGGCAGATTCTTTACCATCTGAGCCACCAGGGATGATGGCAATAATACCAGCATCACCAAGTTGTGGGGGGATTAAGTGCTTCCATTTAGAACACATTTCACAATTGTCAGGATACGTGTTATCACTGAGACTAGGAAAAAAAAAAAAATACCTTCAACTTTCTGATCCTGTGTACCTGTGAATGTGAGTGTTCTCCATCTTTTCTCTCCTTCAGTCTGCCAGAGGCATTGCCTCCTCAGTTCCTGGTCCTCCCCAGCCCTCTAAGGAAGTTTCTGCTGTTGCTACTTTAGTTTTTCCGGATTTCAGCATTGCAGAATTGGAAGAAAATGTCAAAGCATAGAAAGGATATAACTTGACTGGTACACTGTGAGAAGACATGCAGTGGGAGTAAGACAGGGAGCATGGGCTGTGATGGTAAAAGTGGAAGACGGGGACAAACAGGTTCCAGAGGAGTTCAGAGGGGAGTCTGTGGTTGGGGTTGGGGTTGGGGATAGAGAAAAATGGAAGGGACAGAAAGTCATGAATGAGAAGAAAGATCGTCTCAGATGCTATTGAAAATAGCTAATGTCTGTTAGGTGCTTACAATGAGCCAGTTCAATAAATCTTACTTATCCCTTGTATAATAAGAGCCCTATGACATAAATACCTTAGAGATCTAGGATTTTAGAGAACAGGAGACAACCTAGAATTTTTATAAGCTTTTCTGCGAAACATGGTTTCTCCCTTATATTCATCTAGAAAAATGAAAAAACAATAAAATTATTATTTAGACTACACATTTCTGCAAGAGAGATTACTCTGGGATTGACCCACATGGACCAGGTTTCAAAAGATGACACATATTATTAATTTTATATAGATTTCTCATTCCTTAGTATTAGCTATGAATAAAACAGGACTTCTCTCTGCTATCCAATATTGGAAATTCCTTTACTTTGTAGAAGTGAAGGACCTAATTTTAAAAATCTCTAAGGAAAAAAAGATTCAAAAGACAATCTCAAGTAAATACTAAGAAGTAAGCCATGGTCATTCTCCATGGCGGGGACAAAATTAAAACAAACGAAAAAATAGCTGACCTTTTTTTTACCCCAACAACCTGGGAATATAATTCTTGAAACCTAGGAAAATAGCCTCATATTTTAAAAGGAAAAGAAATCACATAAATAAAATTTAAATTTCATTTCAAATTATAATTGTTAATCTGCTACTGCAATTAGTTTTCAATTATTTAATTTTTCTTTTATTGTATTTTCTTTGATCCTGTGGAAGACCAAAACTTTATTGATTATTTTTTCTTTTAGAAACACTCTGCTTGGATAATAGTATTGGTAAGTGGGTGTGCAATTCCGTAAGTAAATAGATTTACGTTCACTTCAGAGAGTCAGAAGAATATCCTCTATAATATATACTTGTGTACTTATCTAGTAAGGCATTCTTTTGTGCTTTGACTGCCCACAGATTGTCTTGTTTACAAGACTGATTTTCTTTCTTTCCTTAATTGAAGGAGTAAAAAGCCCTAGGAATTTTAAGGGAACAGCTATACTTCTGACCCATATGTTATCTTATTAGGTTTGGCTTTTAAGTGTGTTTAATTTTCATTTTCATTGCAAAGGCAAACTTCTATTTCCTTGATCTTTAAAATCATGTGTCTGAAATATTTTAATTCATGTAAACATAAAATATCACTTTTTATTGCACCATTTTCAGATGACTTTTTTTTTACCAGTTGCCTTTCCAAAATATCAAAAAAAAGCATAGATTTGCATAACACACATGCTTTCAAACAAATTTCACATACGTTGTCTTATTTTCTCCTTCTAAAGCTTTATGAGGTGTGTAGGCTGATATTATTTTCCACACTTTATATATAATGAAGCCGAGGTACAGAGAGTTTAACACACTTGCCCAAGGGCACATAGATAATAAATGATAAAAGAGAACTATAACCCAGGTCTTCTCACTTCTGATCCACAAATAATAAATCATGTACTTTTTCAAGACAACTTCTGTTCTAACGAAGTTTTTACTATTAGATTGGATCAAGTGTTTCTGTAATTATTACAACTAACATTATATTCTAATGGTGAGAAAGAGTTACTTCCATTCTCTTGTTTGTAAAAGGGGACACTGACAAAATCCAGCTCATTGTGTTATTGAAACAATGAAAAGGGTTAACACAAATAAAGGGATCTTTCACACGAATCAACCTGGGACGAAATCTTGACCCTTTTGTACTAGCTGTGCAAACCTGGGCGAGTTATCTCCTCTTCCTAAATCTATAAAATAAAAATAAGGACCTAGCTCCTAGAGTCTTGAGAGGATTACCTGTGACATTTGCAAAGCCCTGGTACAGTTCACCTATTAGATAAGTGGTAGCTGTCACTGCTGTCATTTTCTTAGGTATCAGTTCTTATTAATATCACCACTTGTTTTTATTTTACTCTGCTCATTATTAAGTGCTGTGATTCAGGATTTCACTCCATCATTTACTTCATTGATCAACATTAGTTACTTCGGGATAGCTATCCAACTAGGTAAAGAAGTACTTAACTTCTCACCTACTTTCCTGCATCTTCCCCATTAAAGTGAGATCCTTTTCAGAACCTTTAATAAAAATAAACCTAGTTGTCTGTTCTACCCACTGGGTGGCTTAAGTCACCCTGCTTCAGACAGTAGACTGTGTATCAATGTAAGCGGTTGCTTCTGGCAATTGCTCCTTGGTTCTCTAGCTTCCATCTTGGGCACAAAGTCCCAGAGCCCTGTTGCCTGGGACACTGGTGGCTCAAACTTAGTTTGCACCTCTACAATAGCACTCCCTTATGGTAAGTTTCTGTTTTTACTTCTATCACCTTGAAGTCAGAAGACAATAAGCTGAATGGAGCTACAGATTGAGCCACCCTTACATGAGTACACAGTCTACTGTCTTAAGCAGGGTGACTTAATCCAAATGTGATAAAATTAAATGACAGAGACCAATACCTTAACCTAAGTATGTCAGTAACTGATGAAACAAGAATTGATTCATGATTAAAACCTGATCTAATGAATGAAAAAAATTAAAGTTTATGAAAGGAAGGTGAAACTTGAGAAATTTCCTGAACTAAAGCTCAGGTAGTATCTGATCAGAACTTTTTAAAAACTGATGCAAAGAGGAGAGCAACTGTGTCCCATTTATTCTGGTTTTCCCCATGCTGGACACTGAATGAAAAGCCTCCTTCACAGTCATGGCAAGTCCACCTGCAGCTGCCTCTTAACCCATCATAGGTGGGTTGTCATGTGAAGGCTTTTCCTCCCAGCTTGTTGGCAAGACTCTTTCAATTTGGTGGAGCCCAAGATTCTCAGAGAATTCCAGAAAAACATCTACTTCTGCTTTATTGACTATGCCAAAGCCTTTGACTGTGTGAGTCACAACAAATTGTGGAAAATACTTAAAGAGATGGGAATACCAGACCACCTCACCTAACTCCTGAGATATCTGTATGTAGGTCAAGAAGCAACAGTTTGAACTAGATATGGAACAACTGACTGGCTCCGTATCAGGAAAGGAGTGCTCCAAAGCTGTATTTTATCACCCTGCTTTCAACTTATATGCAGAGTACATCATGTGAAATACTGGGCTGGATGAAGCACAAGCTAGAATCAAGATTGCCAGGAGAAATATCAATAACCTCAGATATGCAGATGACACCACCCTTATGTCAGAAAATGAAGAAGAGCTAAAGAGCTTCTTGATGAAAGTGAAAGAGGAGAATGAAAAACTTGGCTTAAAACTCAAAGCTGAGTGCTGAAGAATTGATGCTTTTGAACCGTGGTGTTGGAGAAGACTCATGAGAGTCCCTTGCACTGCAAGGAGATCCAACAAGTTAGTCCTAAAGCAAATCAGTCCTGAATGTTCATTGGAAGGACTGGTGCTGAAGCTGAAACTCCAAAATTTTGGCCACCTGATGTAAACAACTGACTTATTGGAAAAGACCCTGATGCTAGGAAAGATTGAAGGCTGGAGGAGAAGGGGACTACAGAGGATGAGATGTTGGTATAGCATCACTGACTCGATGGACATGAGTTTGAGCAAGCTCTGGGAGTTGGTGATGGACAGGGAAGCCTGGCATGCTGTAGTGCATGGGATCACAAAGACACAACTGAGCAACTGAACTGAAAATTCTCAGGTTTATCAATGAGAATAGGACATGGTTTCTTCAAACAGTTCCCATTCACTCCAATGAGGAAATCCTCTTAACTAGGTTAAAATTTCCATGGTGGTTACGTTTTCTGTTTGTGCATTTTAGTGTTCTTACTGTTTTCTTTTCCACTTTTTCTTTGAGTTACAAATTTCTATTCACAAACCTTATCAGTGATTTCCTCTGGCTTACTTCTTCCAATGTGCCTAAGAACAAGTCACCCTTTCAACAAAAGAACATCTCCCAAGGTTTCCTTTCTGCTTTTCCTCTCACATGGAGAGGCATTTGCAATATACATAGCCAATGATCATCTGAAGGAAAATACATGCATAGCAGATAAGCTATAGATCATTAGACAGATGCCATCATCCTCAAATGTAATGGGTCTCAGGAGTAATTCTTTAGTTCCTCTGACATATTTCTCCCTGTCAATATTATGGGAATTGCCTCTTTGCAACTCTTGTTCCCTGAGGGAAGAGCTGATTATGTACTTAAGACTCATCCTGTCCTGCTTTTGAATTTACAAACCTGCTGGAGAAGGTTAGCTTTAAACAAGATTTCAACCCTGTCTCTGGTACCCTCACCCTTGGAGAATATACAACAGACCCCTGCAAAAGAATTCACTCTCTCTCATGGGCATTTATGCCTCGGCAGCATGTCCTGCCTCCCCTATGTTATAAGGAAATCTAGAAATGGAAAAAATCTGTCAGTATGAGAATAAATATGTGACTGTTTTCTTGAGTAACTTCAGAGGAGAAATGGGTATAATGCAAGGATCTTGTATGTGTTGGAATGTGAGGTTGAGAGAATGGTGTTGAAAATAACTCCAAGATTTTAGGTCAGAAAGATCAAGAGGACAGAGACCAGATAATATTAAAACTTTAAATTATCCTAAAGCTATCTGAATACTATTTTAGTCATCCCAGAACTCTGGAGCCTGTAACATTAGCTGAGGAGTACAGTGTTATATGCAGGAAGTCTAGAACTCTTACCCAGTGGACATTCAAAATGAGAAACTTAACCCAGAGTAATTTTTCTAACAGTAACTGGAGCACTTTTTGGTTCAGATACTATATTGAAACTCCAGTACTTTGGCCACCTCATGCGAAGTGTTGACTCATTGGAAAAGACTCTGATGCTGGGAGGGATTGGGGGCAGGAGGAGAAGGGGACGACAGAGGATGAGATGGCTGGATGGCATCACCGACTCGATGGACGTGAGTTTGAGTGAACTCTGGGAGATGGTGATGGACAGGGAGGCCTGGCGTACTGCAATTCATGGGGTTGCAGAGTCGGACACGACTGAGCGACTGAACTGAACTGATATTATACCTCAGAAAAATGCTATGACCTACAGACATCGATTAGCGTGTCAAATAACTGGCTCCTTAAATATGAATATATGTGTGTATATTACATATATACATAAATCTACAACATCTTTCTCTAAGTGGTAACGTAAGAGAAATTTCAAGCTGCCTTAATTTCAGATAATAGGCAGCAAAGGCATAGCTGTTAATTTTTATAGCTATTTTCTAATTTTCTCTTTCATCTTTTATCTATGCATATGTTAAATATATAATGTAGAAATATATTTCTATTGTATATATTCCTATTTCTAATAATGAATGACTCATCTAGTTTGAAGATTTCCTTTATTATGAAAATTAGAACATTTTCTCCTATATTCTGCCATTTTTAACCGACTGGTACCAACATTTCTTTCTTTAGTTCTTTAAATCTTTCTTTTATTCTTTTCTCTTTTCTTTCTCTTCCTATCCAACCTCAGCCCTCTTCTCCCACTACCAACCACCCCAGTTCAACGAGTGATGTCTGCTCAAGCATAAACATCCAATTTAACAACCCCAGAATTTCTGAGCTTCATCATGTTCAAACCAGAAATGCTTACTTTCCTTTCAGAAACTCATGCTAGGAAGGAAAAGATGTGCTTTTAACCAAAGCTACAATGAACTGAGTGCCCCCCAAAACATAAATACTCTATAATAAACATCGCCAATAATCTATTTCCATAAAGTAGGAAAAATCACTTTCATATCTAGTCTTTTTATAACCTAAAACCAATGCTGACTAATGCTACTAAATACCTGTCATCTTGAGTGTTTGTTCTGTATCAAGCATTGTGTTAAGCAAAATACAGTATTTTGTTTAATTCTCATATGATGCTATAAGATTAGTATACATAGTAATACTGTCATTTCTCAAATGAGAAAGTTGAGATTTAGGATAGATAAACAACTTACCCACAAGTCAAGAAGCTAGTAAAAATGTAGACTTGAAACCTAGGTCAGACTCTTTTTAAAACACAATATTTTGGCCTCTGTGCTCTAATGCCATGAGGGCTTTTATAAGACTTTCAAAATATACTTTGAGGCAAATGAAAATAAAGTTCTTGATCAAATGGAATAACAGACTTTTTTTATTTTTTGCTAAACTCTAATTCATAAATGGAACATCTATCTACTCCTTTTTTTTTTTTCAAACAGAGTTCCATTAATAATAAAAAAATTAGCAAATTACAACAGTTTGGGGGGGGTGCTATTTTAAAGAAAATTTCTGACATTGTCCCACATCAATTATTAAATACTTCTGAAAACATACCTACAAACTATAGACATTTAATTGTTTAATGCTATTATCTTACCTAAGGAAATCAACAGGTATTAATATATAATGCATGCATGCATGCATGCTCAGTCACTTAGTCGTGTCTGACTCCTTGCAATCCTATGGACTGTAGCCCACCAGATTCCTCTGTCCATGGGATTCTTCAGCAAGAGTACTAGAGTGGGTTGCCGTTTCCTTCTCCATTAATATATAATAACTAGTTTATATTTAATTTTTTTGGAATTAAGGGCAGTTCTACCTCTAACATTTGCAGGATCAAATTCCAAATGAGATTCATATATCATAAGTAAATATTTAAAATTTTGTACTAAATATTTAACCACTAAGTAATTAATAACTTCAGAATTAAATATCAAGCTAATGAATTACTAGTTACATCATCTTCGTCCTTCTATCTTGACAAGTATACTTTTATATAATAACAAAACTTGAAAAATATATGTATAGTTATGGTTCTTATATAACTGAAAGTTTAAAAGATATCAAAAGATAACTATTATTACTGAAAATGTCTGGGTATTACTTGATCACTATGGAGAACAGTATGGAGATCCTTTAAAAACTAGGAATAAAACTTACCATATATTCAGAAATCCCACTTTTGGGCATATACCCTCAGAAAACCACAATTCAAAAAGACACATGTACCCCAACGTTCATTGCAGCACTATTTACAATAGCCAGAACACGGAAGCAAACTAGATGCCTGTCAACAGATGAACAGATAAAGAAATCGTAGTACATATATACAATGGAGTATTAGCCATAAAAAGGAACAAATGTGAATCTGTTGAACTGAGATGAATGAACCTAGAACCCCTTACACAGTGAAGTAAGTCAGAAAGAGAAAAACAAATATCGTATATTAACACATATATATGAAATCTAGAAAGATGGTATAATGAACCTATTTTCAGGGCAGGAGTAAAGATGCAGACATACAAAACAGACTTGTGGACACATCAGGGGAAGAAGAAGGTGGAACAAAACGAGAAAGTAGCATAGGTATGTATAAACTGTGCTTGTTGTGCTTAGTTGCTCAGTACTGTCCAACTTTTTGTAACCCGGTGGACTGTAGCCCACCAGGCTCCTCTGTCCATGGGAAGTTTCCAAGCAAGAATACTGAAGTGGGTGGTCATGCCCTCTTCCAGATGTATACACAGCCATGTGTAAAACAGACAGCTAATGGGAAGCTGCTGTACAGCACAGGGAGCCCAGCCTGGTAATCTGTGACGACCTAGAGGGGTGGAATTGGGAATTGGAAGGGAGACTCTAGAGGGACAGTATATATATATACAGTTATGATTGATTTGTGTTGTATGGGAGAAACCAACAGACATTGTAAAGTAATTACTTGCTAATTTTAAAAAAATATCAAGAGATGACTATTATTATTCAAATTTCTGGGCATTCCTTGATTAGTTGGTAATTACTGGACATGTGATAAAATAGAGATATATATAATTCATAATTTCATGTTTACTATATAAATTTTATTTTTCTTGATTTCAGTTCAGTAGAAACACTGATTTTTATCATTCTGATCATGATTTAGCATTTGTATTCTATTAATACAAATGGTTTAAATAAAGGAAAGCAATGTCATTATTTTCATAAGTAAACACAATTTTAATATACTTCATTAAATGACATCAAATTTTTATACTGAAAGTATTTTGTCTTCCAAAAACTTATTTTCTTATAAATATTCTGTCAAGTATTAAAATTATAATATTAATGAATATTAAAATTTAAATCTATTACTTAAAATCTGATACTTGGGCTTAAGTTTTGAAAAATGTAATTAAGCTACTACTTTTTGATAAAATGACAACTTTTTTCAGTTCTTGCATTCAGTGTCCATCTTGTTGCCAATGTAAAAAGCTAGTGTCACACTTCACCTCTAGATCTACATATATGCAAGATTCAGAGTAAATACCAATGATTTTTTATTGTAAAAATTCTTCAGTCATCATATGCAACTGTTGTAAATTTTATACTCTTTCATTAGTACATCCAGAACCATGAATTAGAACAGGGAAAAATAAGCAAAATAAAGGACTCTCATCACTCCTGAGAAACAATACTTCATTATACTGCAAAATCTATTGCAGTCATGCTATCTGGAAGTAAGCATTTGACAAGTTAATTAACGTGTCTTTTCTGCCAATGAAGCATTTCTGCCTCTCAGATCCTTCCTGTGCTATAAAACAGTGTCAATTTGTGATGTTCATGAAGGCATAATCCTCTTTTACTTTCACCACCTTTGGGGGCTGTCTCCTATGATTTTTAGGATGAAAGACTGAAGACATGAAAAGGCTTTTTCCTGAGGCCTGAATGGAGTTGGCCACAAAAACAGAGTTTAGAACTACTGGCCATGTTGTACAATGCGAGTGTCAGATCTCAAGTGACAGGGATATTCTTTTTTTTTTTTTCTAATTTTCTTTTCTGTCTGTATTTTTATTTTTGCATATGTTTGTGCTGTGAAAGAACATCTAACTTGCTGACCCAAGGAAGGGAATCCTATTGTCCAGGTTAAGAGTTTAGGGGTTATAGATTATTCTCAATGTTAGAGGAGCATCTGTTGAGGAAGCCAGTAATTCAAAAAGCTTGGAAAATTCCCTCTATGTTGTTTCAAATTAACCTAAACAGAACTTTCATATATGATTTAGTGTTGTCCAATTTCTTTGGCAAGGGTATGTAATATTTCAAACCCCATCTGTACTTCTCTAACTCAGAAAAGTAAATCATCTGTGAAGTGGAGTGCCCACTGGGTCCCATCCAATACTGGACAATCAGACTAAAATATCCTTGTAATATAAAAGAAGGGGAAAAAGCAATAAAATTGCTTCTATGCAATTTTATTTTCCACTTTATGAAGAACACTCATCAATACAAAACCAATAAAAGAGATCTCAGGAATTGGAATTACTCTGAAGAGTTTACAAGCAAATGCTTAAAAAATAAATTTTAAAGGCACCCATTGTCCATTCCAAGAATGGGAGATTCATATTCCCCAAAGGAAAACAAATGTGTGTCAAATTGCTACTTAATCCTTGTCTGGGCAGAATTCAATCAGGGCAAGGTGCCTGATCAAATTGCCAGCATGATCTATTGAAGTTGTAAATATGACAATTCTCACAACAAAAGAAAAATGGGCTATCAATATTTATATATTTAAAAATATATGGATAGTGAATAGGAGACACAAGTCCAAAACTGTCTATTCTATTTCAGAGTCTAAATACTGATATACTGATATAACATGATACAGAAATTCTGTTAAAATGTGTGCATGTATATTACTTGGAGAAGGAAATGGCAACCCACTCCAATATTTTTTCCTAGAGAATCCCGTGGACAGAGGAGCCTGGTGGGCTGCTGTCCATAGGGTGGCACAGAGTCGGACACAACTGAAGCGACTTACCATGCATGCATGCATTGGAGAAGGAAATGGCAACCCACTCCAGTATTCTTGCCTGGAGACTCCAAGAGACAGAGGAGCCTTGTGGGCTGCCGTCTATGGAGTGGCACAGAGTCGGACATGACTGAAGTGACTCAGCAGCAGCAGCAGCAGCAATACACATACGTGTAGTGTATATATACACACATGTGCATGACTATGTTTGCATATATTTGGATAAGTGCCCCAGAAGTTTTATGTAAACAACCTGGATTGTATTTGAGTAAAAGTGATAGCAATTAAACAGATAAAAGCATTGATGTATAAGGAAAGACTAAAATAAGTAAATATATGAAGTTTGGAAATAAAAAGATTAATAGCATAATCATATCATGCAACATCTGAAAAAATTACAACCATGAATATGGAGGATGCCTTAATTTATAAAGGGAAAGAAGATTAATACATTAAATTACAGGTCTTCCTTAATTATCAAAAATATTTCTTGGAAGTTAGAGAAGTAGGAAACAGAATGCAGGGAAAAAAATCTTGTGAAATGAGTCAGTGACAATTAGGGTCCTATATACACCATCACCAGTTCAGAGCACCAAAATATTTCTGCTAAATGTTTCCAAATTGGGATTTTAAGAAACCAGAAGGAGAGCATGAGTCACTGAGATGCCCTGCTCCAGAATTCCCTCATGTTTTAAGTACTACAAAATTCAGTTTGCTAAACTCAGAAGAGGACAAAAACATCTACCTTCCCATAGGCATTTTCCAGGGAGAATAGGGGTGTTGTAATTCTTTGACTCCTTGTTACATGTATTGCTTGCACCTGTACCAAAGATCCCATGCATAATAAATACATTTCAAATTAACAACAATAATAATATAAATGGAGTTTCTTTTCTAATCAGAGAAAAGAAGGTTGTGAGAGACTTTTACTCCCACTCTAACAATTTTGTTGTTTTAAGTCACTAAGTTGTGTCCAACTCTTTACAGCCTTGTGGACTGCAGCATTCCAGGCCTCCCTATTATACACTATCTCCCAAGTTTGCTCAAATTCATGTCTACTGAGTCAGTGGTGCTATCTAACCATCTCATCCTCTGCCATTGTCTTCTCTTGCTTTAATCTTTCCTAGCATCACGGTGAATAAACAACAATTGACTCAGTTTCTGCTCTCATGGCCTGATTTAAAAGTGTGCCTCTTTCTAGAAGCAAATACCTCTTTCTATTCTTTTATACAAAATGCCTGGCAAACAATGAAAGATTATGAGACAACAAATGGACAAGAGAGGAAATAGTGAATATAAACAGATCTAGAGATAGCTTAAATGTTGGAGTTATCAAACAGGGAATTTTGACTGATCGTGATTTTTTTTTTTACAATTAAAGAAATAGTTAAAATGGTGAATAAATAAACATGAAGAAGGTACGTTTCAGCAAAGACACAAGACATCTAAATAGAAATGTTATATGTCAAAGGTATGGTTAAAAAAAAATAGGACTTAATGGAATGGACACAGCAGAGGACAGTATTAGTATTAAAAAGCAGATCAATAAAAATTTTCTTACCAGACACAAAGAGGACAAAAAAGAAGTCAAAATAGGAGTTGAAAAGGACAGAATATCTAAAATATGAAGGATAATATCAAACAGTATGATACATATGTAGTTAGACTACCAAAAGAAGCTGAAAGAAAGAATGGGGCAGGTAAACTTAATGGCTGTTGTTTTTTCAAAACCAATGGGAAAAAAAATCAAACTATACATTCAAATGACTTACTGAATTATAAGCAGGATACATTATAAAAAAAAAAAACCTCAAGGCACATAAATAATCAAATTTGTCTTTGAAAACCAAAGACAAAGAGCACATCTTAAAAGTATCTAGAGAACAAGAACACCACAAAAGCAAAAATGTATACTTGTGTTTCTCCTCTCATCTCATACTGTATTTCCAGAACACTTTCACTGACCAAAATTGGGAGGGTTTTCCTACACCAGCCAATTCTGTGACCTGAGCTTGGATGTCCTGTGATTTAATTCAGTTCTAACATTATCTACCTGGGGAAGATCCCACAGGTTAATGTCTCAGTCCTACAAGACTGCACCTCCATCCCCACTTCAGATGTCAATCTCAAATCTAGGTAATCATCTCTGCTTTTGACAATTTAGCCATAAATTTCACATTCTCAAAACCCCATTACTCACTCAATTAGCAGTTTATTACAAAAAATATAACTCAGGAACAGCCAGATGAAAGAGATGCATGAGCAAAGTATGGGAGAAAGGATGTGGAGCTTCCAGCCCTCTCTGGGCCCATCAACCTCCCAATACTGCCATGTGTTCATTAACCTCAAAATTCTCCAAACCTTTTTCTTGCAGTTTTTATGAAAGTTTCATTACATAAGCATAATTGATTAAATCATTGGCTGCTAGTGATTAACACACTCAAACCTTCTCTCTCTGAAGGTCAAGAGTGGAAATGAAAGTTCCAACCCTCTAATTATGTGGTTTGTTCCTGCTAGGAACAAAACCCATCCTCAGGGGCTTTCCAAAGGTCACCTCATTTGTATGAACTCAGGGGTGGTTGAAAGGGGCTTGTTAAAAATAGTAAAAGTATCTTTATCACTCTTATTCTTATCACTTAGGAAATACCAAGGGTTTTAGTTTTAGGAGCTCTAGCCAGGTATGTAGTGTTAGACACTCAGTTGTGTCTAACTATTTGCGACCCCATGGACTGTAGCCCACCAGGCTCCTCTGTCCATGGGACTCTCCAGGCAAGAATATTGGAGTGGGTTGCAATATCCTTAGGCTCCAGGGAATCTTCCTGACACAGGGATTGAACCTGGGTCGCCCACATTGCAAGCAGATTCTTTACCATCTGAGCTACCAGGGAAGCCGGGAATGTAGATGAAGGCCAAATACATCAAGAGCAGTATCACAGACACATTATGCAGAGTAGAATAATATTACAAATAATAGCTGATTTCACAGCAGAAACAATGGCAGCTAGAAGAAATGAAATAAAATCTATAAGGTGCTAGTGGGCAAGTGGGGAGTACTGTGAACTTAGAATTAGACATACAGCTAAAATATCCATCAAAATTTAAGGTGAAATAAACATATTCTCTATTTAATAAATCTATTCTTAAATAGATTTAAGGGACTAGATCTGATAGAGTGCTTGATGAACTATGGATGGAGGTTTCTGACATTGTACGGGAGACAGGGATCAAGACCATCCCCATGGAAAAGAAATGCAAAAAGCAAAATGGCTGTCTGAGGAGGCCTTACAAATAGCTGTGAAAAGAATAGTGAAAAGCAAAGGAGAAAAGGAAAGATACACCCATTTGAATGCAGAGTTCCAAAGAATAGCAAGGAGAGATAAGAAAGCCTTCTTCAGTGATCAATGCAAAGAAATAGAGGAAAACAATAGAATGGGAAAGACTAGAGAGCTCTTCAAGAAAATTAGAGATACCAAGGGAATATTTCATGAAAAGATGGGCTCAATAAAGGACAGAAATGGTATGGACCTAACAGAAGCAGAAGATATTAAGAAGAGGTGGCAAGAATACACAGAAGAACTATACAAAAAAGTCTTAATGACCCAGATAATCACGATGGTGTGATCACTCACCTAGAGCCAGACATCCTGGAATGTGAAGTCGAGTGGGCCTTAGAAAGCATCACTATGAACAAAGCTAGTGGAGGTGATGGAATTCTAGTTGAGCTATTTAAAATCTTAAAAGATGATGCTGTGAAAGTGCTTCACTCAATATGCTAGCAAATTTGGGAAACAGCAGTGGCCACAGGATTGGAAAAGGTCAGTTTTCATTCCAGTTCCAGAGAAAGGCAATGCCAAAGAATGCTCAAACTACCACACAATTGCACTCATCTCACACAAAGTAACGCTCAAAATTCTTCAAACCAGGCTTCAACAATACATGAACTGTGAAATTCCAGATGTTCAAGCTGGTTTTAGAAAAAGCAGAGGAACCAGAGATCAAATTGCCAACATCCGCTGGATCATGGAAAAAGCAAGAGAGTTCCAGAAAAACATCTATTTCTGCTTTATTGACTATGCCAAAGCCTTTGTGTGGGTTACAATAAACTGTGGAAAATTCTGAAAGAGATGGGAATACCAGACCACCTGACCTGCTTCTTGAGAAATCTGTATGCAGGTCAAGAAGCAACAGTTAGAACTGGACATGGAACAACAGACTGGTTCCAAATAGGAAAAGGAGTATGTCAAGGCTGTATATTGTCACCGTGCTTATTTAACTTCTATGCAGAGTACATCATGAGAAACGCTGGGCAGGAAGAAGCTCAAGTTGGAATCAAGATTGCCGGGAGAAATATCAATACCCTCAGATACACAGATGATGCCACCCTTATGGCAGAAAGTGAAGAAGAACTAAAGAGCCTCTTGATGAAAGTAAAAGAGGAGAGTTAAAAAGCTGGCTTAAAGCTCAACATGCAGAAAACAAAGATCATGGCATCTGGTCCCATCCCTTCATGGCAAATAGATGAGGAAATAGTGGAAATGGTGGCATATTGGGGGCCAGAGTGAGGTACTCCGCCTGTGGCAAAGGTCATGAGGAAGGAGGCTCGACATACGCAAAGGCGGGATCGAGCCTCAGGAGTCCCCCTGGAAATCCTCGAGCATCTACCCCCATAGCCAGAGCCTGCCTACTTTACTACTTTGTGCTCTCCCCTACACCTCTGACTTTATGGGGGGCTGTCCCCCACCACCTCTTTCGGAGAAGGAGTTAACCTAGAGCTCCAGTTAATCAAAACTCCTGGGCGTGACAAGAGTGGTTTAACCTACAAACTCCTCTGAAGGTTCTCTGGCCTGCCTGACAGGTTTGTCCAGCCACATGTGATTGCTCACAGCCTCCCAACCATGAGAGGCACGAGATGCTTTAAACCTTCTAAAAACAGGTTCCTTAGAAAAGTTAGAAAACTATTAGTATAAGTACAATGGGCTGATTAGAAATTGTGTTGGTGAAGGGTTTTTCATTTGTTGAGCCAATGTTTGTTGCTAAGTCTCCATATCCCCTGCCCTTACACACATTAATGAATATATAGAAGAAATAAGTATTAACCTTTGATATTAATCACATTAGACCTTAGGCTAAGTAAATTCTTTCCTTAACTAAAACCCACTATACCCTCACCCTGTAGGAATGTAACTTTATTTGGGTGGCGTCTGTTTTAAGAATAATCACCCCTGGAGAAATAAGTGTCCTGGCTGACTGACTGCTGTCACAAGGAGAGGGTCATAAATTGTCAGCAGGCCCCCTGGCCAGAAGATGATATAACACCCCTAAGACCTCTGTATACATTTGTGTGAAGCACCTGACTTTAATAAAAGTCAGAACTGCTGTCCCCACGTGACTTTTGTATAACATCTCAGTGTATAAAAACAGACTCTGGAAAATAAAGAATTGGGATCAGTTTCTCGAAATACTGGTCTCCCCATGTCGCTCTCTCTCTCACTCGAGCTGAGTCTCCATCTGGAGCGCGGAACCCGCCATGCTTACTAATTATGCCTGGGCTTCTAAGATCCGACCGGGTAGGCCTCAGTGTCTCCTCTCCTTCGGGACAACGGAAGGACGCCTGCGGCCTACGTAAGTGGTACAAACTTCTTGTCTTGAAGTTTTATTGGTCTCCCGAGTAAACCAAGCTACTCAGCCTCTTTTCTCCACTGAATTTTCCTACTGAGCTATCCTCATCCTATTACTCTTTATATCTTTGATAAAATATTTAAATAAATAGGTCGCCGACGCCGTCCCCGCTTCGAATACTCTGGATCAGCCGGGGCTGGTCCCCGGCAGTGGCAGACTTTATTTTTGGGGGCTCCAAAATCACTGCAGATGGTTACTGCAGCCATGAAATTAAAAGATGCTTACTCCTTGGAAGGAAAGTTATGACCAACCTAGACAGCATATTAAAAAGCAGAGGCATTACTTTGCCAACAAAGGTCCATCTAGTCAAGGCTACGGTTTTTCCAGTAGTCAAGTATGGATGTGAGAGTTGGATATAAAGAAAGGTGAGTGCTGAATAATTGATGCTTTTGAACTGTGGTGTTGGAGAAAACTCTTGAAAATCCCTTGGACTGCAAGGAGATCCAACTAGTCCATCCTAAAGCAGATCAGTCCTGAATATTCATTGGGAGGACTGCTGTTGAAGCTAAAACTCCAATACCTTGGCCACCTGATGGGAAGAGCTGACTCATTCGAAAAGACCCTGATGCTGGGAATGATTGAAGGTGGGAGGAGAAGGGTATGACAAAGGATGAGATGGTTGAATTGCATCACCAACTCCATGGAAACAAGTTTGAGTAAACTCTGGGAGTTGGTGATGGACGGGGAGGCCTAGCGTGCTGCAGTCTATGGGGTTGCAAAGAGTCAGACATGACTGAGTGACTGGACTGAACTGAACTGAAACATATTCTCAGACAGACAAAAGCTTACAGTAGTGCAATAGTCCCTTTTTAGTATAAGTATGATATCAGATAGCATTCTGAAACATGGGGGAAAACAAAGAGCATATAGCAAGTAAATATATTTGTGAGAAAGAAAGTAAATATGAAAAGCATTTTAAGTAGATATATGTAAATATAAATTTTATATAAATATAAATGCCTACAGTATGTCTTTGTGTCTGTATTTTAAAGAATATGGACTGCATAAAACACAGCTTACAAAAGTGTATGGAGTGGTGAAATAAATGAAAAAAAAACAGAACAAAAGGTAGCAATACAGTATCGCTTAAAATTTGTGGTATAGTAAAGTGCACTAGCTTAGTGTTACCTATTGTAATGTCTAGAGAAAACAACTAAAATAATACAAAGACTTATACATAACTCAAAATAAATGTATGAGATAAAATGGAATACTAAGAGATATATAATGGACCCAAAATAAGGCAGGAAACAGGAAAAAAAAATAAGGTGATATATTTAACTCACCAAATACTACATTAAATATAAGTGAACTATAAACAGAGTTTCAGGCTAGATAAAATATCCAAAGTCAAACTATATAATGTCTAAAAGAAACATGCTTTGAAGATAAAGATACAAGCAGTAAAAAATGAAAGGGTGGGAAAATGTATTATGCCAATACTAAGCATGAAAAAGTTGAAGTGACTTTATTACTGTAAATAGACTTCAAGAAAAAGAGTATGACTAAAATAGATAAATTTCATAATGGTAAAATGATCATTTCAATAGGTATACCAAAAATATTTGACCAAATTTTGCATGTCTTCATGAAGAAAGCTTTCAGCAAACTAAGAATGGAAGAAAACTTCAAGTCAAGAAAACGTATCTCTTAAAAAAAAAATCTATATTGCCATCATAATTAATGATTAAATATTGTACAGTTTCCTCTTAAGTTTGGAAAGAAGGCAAATATATCCACTTTTATCACTTCTAGTACACACTGTAGTAGTATACCTACTCAACAATTAGTCAAGAAAAAATAAATTAAAAGCACAAAGAATAGAAAACGCATTACTTCTGGATGATATGATTACGTACATAGAAAACTACAGGGAATCTACAGAAATAAAATCTACCAGAACTAATAAATGAATCCAGCACAGTTGCAGGTTACAGGGTCAATGTGTAAAAATCTATTTTCTCAATCCTAGTAAAGAAAAAAAATTTTTTAGAAACTTCAGTTGTAATAATATCAGTAAACATTAAATGATCTGGGAATCAACTTAATAAAAGATACATAAAATATATAGGCTAAAACTGCAAAGCATTGCTAGAAGAGAGTAAAGAACACCTAAACTGATGGAAAGATATGCCATGTTTGTGCACAGTAAGACAGTATCTAAGATATCAATTCTCCCCGAATTGACCTATCAATTCAATAAAATCTCTTAGCATGATGATAGCAAGATTTGGTATAAAAATTGATAAGATGATTCTAAAATATATGTGAAAATGCAATGATTCTAAATATAGCCATAATAATCATGAAAAAATATAATAAATTTGGAGAACTTACATTACCTGATTTCATGACTCACTAATGATTATAATAATTGTGGATGTTTTATTAGCATAAGGACAAACAGACCAATGGAACAGAACAGAGTCTAGATATAGGCTAATAAATATAAAATTAAATACTATTCCATCAAGATGGCAGACCAGTGAAATGAGAAAAGGAAAGAATAAAAAAATTGAGAAATCCAATATTTTTTTTAATGGAGAAAAGGCTTGAACAGATATTTTTTTCAAAAGGCCATTTATTGTTGTTTAGTTTCTAAGTCATGTCTGACTCTTTTTGACCCCATGGACTGTAGCCCGCCAGGCTCCTCTACCCACAGTATTTTCTAGGCAAGAATTTCTAGAGCAGGTTGCCATTTCCTTCTCCAGAGGATCTTCCCAATGCAGGAACTGGACTTACATCTCCTGCTTTGGCAGGCAGATTCTTAACCACTGAGTCACCAGGGGAGCCCCAAAATGGCCAGTAAGTACATGTAAAAGTACTCCAAACCACAACAGGATTCATTTCACAGGTTTCACAATGACCAAATTTAAAATAAAACAATTTAAAAAAATCATTAAATGCTGTCAAATATGGAGAAAAATTAGAACTCTCATTCTTTGTTAATGTGTACATACCATCATTTTGAGGACTTTTTTACACTTCTTATAATATATATACACCGTATGATCCAGAAATTTAACTCCTAAGTATTAGCTAAAAGAAATAAAAATATATGACCACCAAAATATTTCTGTAAGAATTATGATAGCCATCTTGTTCATAAGTGGCCAAAAACTGGAAACAATTCAACAGGAGAACTAATAAGTAAATACTGGTCTAGTCATATAATGAAATAAATGCAAAAATACAAAATGATATAGTACTGACACATATAACAACTTGGGTGAATCTTAAAATCACATTTATGAAAGAAGCTAGATACAAAAGAGTACACACTGAATATTTGCATTTATAAAAAATACGAGATATCAAAACTAACTGATATCAGAAAATGACTGATCAGGGAAAGGAGGACAGGGAAAGAGTTGATTGGAAAAATGCATGCAAAAATTTTCTTTAAGTGATGAAAATGTTCTATTCTTTTTTTGAGTGGTGGTTACAGTGGTGAACCCAATGCCAAAGTAATTAAGCCAAACAATTAATATATGTGTATTTGATTATATAATAATTATACAATAGAAAAATAAATAAATAAATATTTCTCTGGAAAGATTACTATTATTAGCAGGAAACTATAATTCTTATAGAAGAAAGAAAAAGTAAAAAAACATTGAATAAAGGCTTTCAATTAGAATATCCTAAAACTGTCTTTGACTGCTGCTTGCTTTCACCTTGCTTTCATATTCTTATCTCCAGCACTACAATAAAATTAATAATAACTCAGCAGACACGTTAGATTTGTGAAAGTTCTATCATTCCTAGTGGCTGAAACACATAATTTATTCAATAAATGCTCAGTAAGGACATTTATCCTAAAATTAGGAAGTATCAGCTTTACAATAAAACAGTGGGGAAAAAGATAACTCCAGCTTTCAGAAGGTATTAAAACCACATACTCCCCAGCATTCAAATTTCTAACTTCCATTTTTTTCCCATTATGTCCATTCCTTTTTCATAATATATTTTATAATGACTTTTTGCAAAATATGCAAACAGAATTCTTACTTATGCTTACCGAAGCATCAATTTCTGCTGATTTCTCTATATCTTAATTCAGAAAATAAAAGAAGAAAACAAACAATGAAGCAATCCAATACATTCTTTATTGGCCCTATCAACAGGCATACAGACACTCATGCCCTTGTGACTGAACAGCACTTGCTTATAGCTGGTAAGTTATCCCTTCTCACTGATGGTTAATCTTTAGAAGAGTCATTTGTGAAGCAGCAAGGGAAGAAGGAAAAGCCATTATACCCAGCTGGAAAAGTGGAAAGAACTTGGTCGCCTTCACATTCAATAAATAACTTCTTTACTAATTTGAAAACTATCTACATAGTGCTACCCACTGAAAATCTGTTCCAACTTAATCTTATTTTCCACTTAGAACAGAAATTCAGACATCTCAGCTATTGAAACAGAAATGGCACATCTCTGCCCTTCCCATGCTTACAGAAGACATCAGTGTTAATCACTACGCTCTATCCTGCTAAGCCAGGTATGGCCTCAGAATCTTTCTCATCTGAGCAAGACCTAACAGCACCTGAGACAGTCACTATCATTATAGTGAGATGAAACTATACACCATTCTTGTTCTGAATCTCCATTAGTATGACTTTGCTTGATCCAGATACTATAGCTGTAAAATGAGATTAATATTTATGATTTAAATCAAGGAATCAGGAGCGTAGTACTAAAACCATCATGGCATCTTCTAGCTTCACATGACACAGAGCACATGTGAGTTAAAATTAATTACTACTTGCTATGCTTTTTGAGTACATTTGGTAAAATAGGCTGAAAGTGCACATTGATACCTTATTATTTTTTCAAAAAGTGTTTTTACTTGCCTACCTCTAGACACTGGAAGAAGACATGCAATTTCCTAAAATGATACATGATATTGAGCTTTCAAATAGCTATAGTCAAATCAAAACAAATGTGCTTGCTTATGACATCAAAGAATTCTGTTTTTTTAATAATTACCTCTTAGGCACTATTTCTTCCTTGGAGTAGACCTTCAAATATGTCTACCCCAAATTCACAATGTTAACATGTATTGCTAGTATAGAAAATTCAACCTTAAGAACAAAAATTATTATTTGTATAGTTGGTTAATCACCCTCTAATCTAATTCCATGTCATTTTGAAACTCAAATTCTTTTTTCTCCAAGAGGACCAATTTACTAGATTATAATAATCCTCTGGTCTTCTCAATTAGAAACAATCCCTTATGGCAGTTATTTGATGCTTATTTCCAAGTGGTGCTAGTGGTAAACAACCTGGCTGCCAATGCAGGAGGCGTAAGAGATATAGGTTTGATCCCCGGGTCAGGAAAATCCCCTGGAGGAGGAGGGCATGGCAACATACTCCAGTTTCTTTGCCTGGAGAATCCCATGGACAGAGGAGCATGGTGGGCTATAGCCCACAGGGTCGCACAGAGTAGGACCCGACTGAAGTAACTTAGCACGCACGCATACACTTATTAAATAAAAATGAAGTAATGGTGTAGATAAGGTGGAAAAATCAAATAAGAGTTATATAGTGTCAGAGCAAGCAACAGTCAGAGAAAGGAAGAATATATATGCAGTCTGTATATTTCAAAAAAATGTTGCAGTGAACATCCAGGTAAGAGATTAAAGACATTCTCCTTCTCAGGTTTTCTAACAAATATTAATAGAAGTTTTGTTAACTGAAAATAAACAATCAATAATATTTTAGCTATAGAATCCAAAATTTAAGACACTGGAACATACTAAGATTAGAAAAATGAATATTTCTACACTTGGTGCACCCACTACAAACTGAATCTCAACACAACCAATTCAAATCAAATAAACTTTTTAAACTTTCATTAGCCCAGTATTCCGGAGAAGGCAATGGCACCCCACTCCAGTACTTTTGCCTAGAAAATCCCATGGACGGAGGAGCCTGGTAGGCTGCAGTCCATGAGATCATAAAGACCTGCAGAGCAAATGAGATCAGTGTTAGAAGGTTCTGTACAAAAATCAAGAAGAAAGTAATTTCCTCTAACAAATACTAAAACAAGGAAGCTAAAAGATTTTAATGACTTTACTGAAAGACCATATATGTTTTAATATCATATTTCACTGACTTTAAAAAGCTGTCCATTAGATGATTATTAGATGTACTATCTTATCTCTATCAAATAGATGGGGAAGCAGTGACAGACTTTATTTTATTGGGCTCCAAAATCACTGTGGACAGTGACTGCAGCCGTGAAGTTAAAACACATCTGCTCCTTGGAAGAAAAACAATGGCAAACCTAGACAGCATATTAAAAAGCAGAGACATTACTTTGCCTACAAAGGTATGTATATTTAAAGCTATGGTTTTTCCAGTAGTCATGTTTGGATGTGAGAGCAGGATGATAAAAAAAGGCTGAGCACTGAAGAACTGACGCCTTTGAAATGCGGTGCTGGAGAAAACTCTTGAGAGTCCCTTGGTCAGCAAGGAGATCAAACCAATTGATTGTAAAGGAAATTAACCCTGAATATTCATTGGAAGGACTGATGCTGAGGCTGAAGCTCCAATACTTTGGCCACCTGATGTGAAGAGTTGACTCACTGGAAAAAACCCTGAGAATTGGAGGGAACAAGGAAAGATAAAGGAATATGTAACGGCACTAAATCCCTCAGTTTACATTCTGAAAAGGCAAGCAATGCTGATAACATTGGCAGGTGACAAAGGCTTAATAGTAAATGAATCTTTAAATTTAATGAGACCTAAAAGAAAAATCAAAACTAGCAGAAATGTACAGATGGAGCAAAGGGAGAAGAGAAAGTGTAGAACAAGTGAACTGAATTCTTCAACTTTAATGGTGGGGAATCAACAGATATAGTCTATTCTTTCTAACAATTAGGTGAGGAAAGACAGAAAAGAAGCTATTCATTTTCATCATATAATCTCAATCATTTTGAATTTCTTTTAAACTTTTAAATTCCAATGATTACATTTTAAAAGTTCTTTTCCATTCTTTTTCAAGAATAACTGAAAGGTTTTAATGATTACTTGTTTTCTCAATTTATGTTCCTTTTTATTGCAAGTGCCATAAACATTTAAAATGTATACTTTATCTGATAAATTCCAATCATAAAGTCCTTGAATATCTATATCTTAATGTTCCATCCACATCAAGCTGCTTATTGCCTTTCATTTGCTATTGATTCTATTTTATTTGTGAGTTCATATTTTTTTAATCTACCTCCTAAAGGCTTGAATTGGGTAAACTTCTCAGGGGCACTATTGTCCCTGGAGCCTCATGAGCCCCATTTAAAGATCTCTTCTAGTCTTGTGTCTTGTATGAAACCCAGTCTTGGTCTATTTCCTGAAAAAAGTCAATATTTATCTTAGTATGAGATTTCCTTGCACAGATTTCAGTTTATTTCATCCTTAGAAATGTCTCTTATTTTCTGTGATGTTAATGATTCAAATAATATATTATAAAAGTATATATTTTAGCTTGAATTCCTTGGTATTATAATGGAAGAGTCCTTCATAGTATTCAGTCAGCTGTGCTAGTAGAGGCAGAAGAACATAAAATTCTATAATGGTTTATTGGTTATCTACTACTGTCTAACAATGTATCCCAAAACTGGGTGGCTTAAAACAACAAACATTAGTTCATAGTCTCTGTGGGTCAAGCATCCCAACACGGGATTGAGATGTTAGCTGGGTGTCTGTGGCTCAGGGCCTTTCACAAGGTTGCAGTCAAGGATGGTTGGAGCTTCAGTTATTTCAAGGCTGGACTGGAAGATGATACGCCTCTAAGCTCACTCACTCACTGAGGTCTCTGTTGGCTTATTGGCCAAGGTCATCAGTCCCTTTCCACATGGGCTTTCCCACAACCTGACAGCTGGCTTCCCTCAGAGCAAACTAGAGATGGAGCAAACAAGGAAGAGATGAAAGTCACAATCTCTTGGTAATCTAATCTCAGAAGTGGCATCCCATCCCTTAGGTCATAGTTAATTCTTTAGAAGAGAGTCATTAAATTTAGCCCACAATCAAAGGAGACAGTTAAACAAGGATTAGAAGGCAAAAGTCACTGGGGGCTATTTTGTAAGCTGTCTACCACAATGACAAAACTACGTGTAAGTTTTTACAAAGTAAATTTGGTATTTATATAAATCATTTACCACTATGCTTGCCATATCTTTCCTTGAACCCTTATTTTTATGTTACTCGACTGAGTTGCCCCCCATGAATCTTGTCTGTCTATTTTATGTTTGCCTTTAAATTATCTTTCTTTCCTTACATGATATTTTAATCATGCGATTCCTCTTCCATAATGCTTTCTTTAGTTTATTTCTAACTTCTCTGTTTCCCTGATCTATCTGGCTTGATCAACTTTATTTCCTCTACTCTCCAGGAAACATTTTTTCTTTTAACTGGTTTATTCCTTGCCACTTCCCTACCTTTATTGAAGTTATTTCACTGTTTAGCTTTTCCTACTTCTAGCCTCCCAACAAATATTCTCATAATCCTTCAAGATCTAGTTTGTTCCATCTCTTCTACCTATACCTTCTCTTCTTTCAAGTTCGTAAAGTGACATTACTTATATTAGTCATTTGACAGTTTATCACGTAGTATTAGAGAACATTGCTTATATGAACACTGTTTTCAACTCCCACTAATATTTTATGTAAATATAATATTTCCACAGCCAGATTATTAGTACCTCAAAAGCAGGAATTCATTTAACAGAATACTTATACCAGCCACAGTCAATCAAAAAAACCATCTGAAACATTGACTTATATGGAAATAAATAAAAACTTTCATCTTTAAGTCTACTTTTAACCTACAGCCACCTAAGATTTAACCTACCTAATGTATTAATGAATCTGTTTTTGTATTCCAATAAAATAAAACTTTTAGTTGGGGACTCAAATGCATGAAAAAAATGGTATCAAAACAAACAAAAATCAATACTGATGAACCATATCTTCAGGGCAGTAATAAAGACTCATAGAATGGATTTGTGGACAGAGAGGGTGAAGGAGAAGAGGGGATGAATTGAGAGAATAGTACTGATATACACTGCCATATGTAAAATTAGATAGCTAGTGGAAATTAGCTCTAATCCAGTGCTCTGTGACAACCTGAAAGGGTGGGATAGAGTGGGAAGTGGGAGGGAGTTTCATGAATGAGGGAACGTGTGTATACCTATGGCTGATTCATGCTGATGTATGGCAGAAACCAATACAATATTGTAAAGCAATTGTCCTCCAATTAAAAATAAATAAATTCTGAAAAAATCAATCAAAGTCAATAATGAATAAAAATCAGCAATGACTGACTTTCAAAGTTTGTTAGGTATGCTGGTGTAAGTATTATGTAAAACCAATTCCTGCATTTGGGGTACTAATATTTCAGCTGCAGAAATATTATATTAAATATCAGTGGGAGTTAAAAGCAATGTTCATGTAAGAGCTGACACAAATACTATATGATTAACTGTCAAATGACTGATATAGGTAATAAAATGTCACTTTATGAGCTTTAAAGAAGAGAAAATGTAGGTAGAAGAGATGGAAAAAAACTAGTGATGACTGACTTTCAAAGTTCACATAGAATTAAAAAGAAGTTTTAAGAAGATCACATTAATGATCAACCTTTATGATCTTGGTTTTCACAACTGAGTACGGAAGTATGGGCATTCCTAAAGATGTGAGGGAGAAAATGAAGAAGTTAGTCATAAAAGACATGGAACATGAGTAGGAAGACAGCTTTAGAAGGGTTTTTAAATGATTAAATAATATTAAAAATGAAAACAAAAATTTAATCCTATTCCCACTCATGAAACAAAGATCAACTTACAATGTTGGTGGTCAAGTTCTCCTTGGGGCATAGTAAGCTAGTGGCACAGCCTCCTGGGGGCACGGGCAGTGGATGGTTTCCCTGTTACCTCACTTTAGGATGTTCTAATACAAGGCAACAGACAAGAAAATGATAGGTTAGCCATACTCCAACTTGAAAGATGGCCTTTGAAGAGATCTTCACTTTAAGTCCAGAAAAATTTCAATCTTATTTCTGTTACAAATTATGCTTGAACAAGTCACAGCAGGACACCCAGGATCTCAAGTACTTTAAGAAAAGAGAAGAACAGCACAATAAGGAAAACTAAAGTTTTCTCTTTCCAAACATAATTTAGCTTTGAAAAACGGAAAACCTTACTAGGTTACAATGTGTTAAGTGAGGTGTCCAAGGGCAGAGAATGACTCACAGCAAGGCTAAGAATAAAATGTGGGTTTTACACCCTAAACAACATTTATTTAAAATAAAAATGAAAAACCTATGTGTAATTGAAAAAGTTTTCTTATGAATTTTCTAGGTGTTTTACAGAAGTTACTTTTCTCTCCCTGTCTCTCTCCCTTCTCCCTCTTTCAATTTAAAGACAGCACTTGCAAAAATGTTATTACTCTCAGGATATAGAAGCCTTAAACATAGAGAGCAGAAAGGAGAAATGAAAGTGGGGAAGGAGAATTAAATGAAGTTAACATTTATATTTTTTCTATAGTTGAACTACCCTAATTGTTATTTATTTTTACTTTTTATCTTTATTTTAAAAATAAGTTGTCATGTAGTACAAAGAGCATCGGTTCTAAGATCAAAAATCTGAATTCAAAGGCCTATACTGTCTTATAGGTCTGAGTTCACTTAACCTGAACTTGAAGGTTCTTATCTGTAATTCAGATTACCATCCAGCCTATAGAGATGTTGTATGTAAAAATCCTTTGTAAACTCTAAAGCTTATGTAAATATTAAGTCACGTTTCACTCCCAAGATTTTACATTTTTGTTCCTAATGCGTGAAAAGACAGAAGCTAGTTCTAGGCAAAACTGTCAAATAGACCAAAGGTTATTTCACGGCCCCTCCATTTTCCATGCTTCTCCCTCTTCATTATTTCTCAGCCATGTCTGATGCTACAGTGGAAATACAAGTACCTCTCCCCTTCTACTATTCCTTCTTTTTCCATACTCAACCAAAAAGAGAAGAAGGTCCGTATCTGTATGTACACAGAAATACATACACACAGAGACACACAGACACACATGCACACACCCACACACACATGCACACACACATGTCCCTGGAGTAAAGCCATAGAGGGGAGAAGTCTTTTGGAAGGAGAAGTAAGATCTTCCTCCCTACCGGTAGAAGTTTATCAGTGGGGTCCAATAAAAGAGTGTCTCCTTTGCATGTTCCAGAAAATGTGCTGCTATGATGCAGATAGTGGACCACGTGAAACAGAAGATATATCCCAGAAAAACAGGAGTTTGGGGAGAAGTTAAAACTTTTGCAGCCCCATTCACAGAATAAGATATCAACCACTGGCATATGCCTTTCATTTACTTTCTATTTTGTTATCAGAAACAGCTTAAAGATAATTCCCAGGCACATGGTTATATTCATAGGACTGTAACTGACCTCAATGAAGTTCAACTCTAGAACCACTAAGGTATTTATGAAACACAGTTATTTGATATGAACAGTGTTGTTTTTTAAAGGTGGAACTCCAAGTGGTATTAAATAGCAATTTTAATTAAAATATAGTTCAGCCAGATTTACATTTATAGATTGAATGACTGCCAAAGTCTTTTTTCACATTTTTGTCCAGTAGATATTTTAAATGTATGAAAAGAAACTTTTACTACAATATGCAGAAAAACTAATGAAACAACAAAAAGCAACTCACCATAATCTGAGTGACTTGTCCTGGTGATCCTACTAAATTTAAGAGTCTCTAGTATTTTTTGATTACCATTTAAAATGTATTATAATAAAAATAATTACACACTCCAAGTAAGACTGCAAAACTATTCTTGTACCAAGAAATTTGATAGCACTATTGACTCTAGAGGATCTAAGTGTTTCTCCCTATCTCATCTATATTATTTCCAAAATCACTTGCTTCTATCTTGGAATATGCATATTTTTGACATTAGCAAAAACTGCTTTAGAGGTAGATTGCTACTAATATCATATATTTTAATACTGTCAATGTGCTTGCTTATTTTTCATGTACCATCTGTAAACCTATTTTTGTCCAACTCTGTATTTATGCTCATAAAGTTCATCACTGATTTGAGACTTTACAAATGATATATGAATAATTAACATCTTTTTGCTTTTAAAAATTCTAGCAATTTTCAAATCTATTTCCTATTGCTTGTAGTATGTGCCCTTTTGTTAAGGGCTACATCTATACCCTCCTAAAATATGTTTATGTACAATAAATTTCCACTTACATATGGCAATTTTAATTTTCATGTAATATTCCAGCATTTTTCTACAATTATGCAGTGTTTCAAAATGGCTAATTGAGATAATTTTAATTAATTCCTTTCTAGTTTTACAAATTTCATAAGAAAGTCTTGGTATGCATTTGTCTTTGCAAATCAAAATTTCTAAGTGGGCCTTTTATTTGAAGATGTAAAGTTCTTCTCTATGTCCTTCAATCCTCAACTCTTCATTTGAAGATGGGAAATTCCCCGTCTCTGTGGTCCTCAATTCTGTCTCTCTGGCTAGGGGCCTTTTGACATTCGTCACACTGTCTGGCATACCCCAGACTTAAATAAATTTCACTGTCTGCTTTCTCAGCCTCCACATCAGTGCTTCTCAGCTCTGATGGGGAAAATCACACAATGGCTCAGATCGATTTCAATTTCAATTTATGACCTCCACATCCACTGGGCACTCACAATTGCCTGGCAAACCCTCTGTGTTTCCTTTCTCACCCTGTCTCCCAGCCTCAAATTAGCAATTTCAAACATCCTCCCTACTCCTCACACCTTCTACCTCATTTCTGATTTGTCTTTCTCATCACAAGACTTTTCTTCGATTCAGAGCCTTTAATCCCTCCTCCCAGACTTGGCTGGCCCCACCTGAGCCCTGGACCCCAGATATCTAACCTCTTCGGAGGACTTGCCTTCACACCAAGCTCTCTCTCTCCTGCTTTTGCAGCATCCCTCTTTGCTTACAGCTTTTTCCCACCAGCAAGGATCCTCCTAAGTCTCCTCCATGTTAAAATAAATGTTCTTGACCTTTCTTGCTGCTGCTACTAAGTAGCTTCAGTCGTGTCTGACTCTGTGCGACCCCATAGATGGCAGCCCACTAGGCTCCCCCATCCCTGAGATTCTCCAGGCAAGAACACTGGAGTGGGTTGCTATTTCCTTCTCCAATGCATGAAAGTGAAAAGTGAAACTGAAGTCACTCAGTTGTGTCCAACTCTTAACAACCCCATGGACTGCAGCCTACCAGACTTCTCTGTCCATAGGATTTTCCAGGCAAGAGTACTGGAGTGGAGTGCCATTGTCTTCTCCCTTGACCTTTCTTAGTCACTTCCATTAACTCACCTCACATTCATTTCCCAGTTCCTTCCATTTCACTCCATCCTCAAAATCCTACCAAAACTGCCCTATCAAGCTGTCAATGATCTCTTCTTATTGATTTAATAAATGTGTCTTCATCCTACTCTTACTTGATCTTTTGGGTCTATGCGATACTTTGGATTTGTCTTTCTTTCCTAAACTTCTTCCTTTCTGCATCTTCTCTGACACTACACTGTCCTGATTTTCTTCATTCAGTGTTCAGTGCTCTTTCTCACTCTCCAACCAAGTTGTGTTTATTGCTGAGTCGTGCCCGATTCTCTGCAACCCCATGGACTGTAGCCCAACAAGCTCCTCCGTCCATGGAATTTTCTAGGCAAGAATACTGGAGTGGGTTGCCATTTCTTCTCCTGACCCAAGGATCAAACCCAGGTATCCTGCATTTCAGGCAGCTTCTTTACCATCTGAGCCACCAGGAAAGCCCCTCCAACCAAGGTGTTCTGCCTATCCCTTTCAGGCAGGTATCAAGGCTCCACTCTTAGCCTGCTTCTCTTATATTAAATATGTTCCCTTGATGATTTAATCTATACCTTTATAGACTCACTTACCATTTTTATGCTGATAACTTCCAGAATTATAACTCAGCTTTCTCCACTGAAACTTAGACCCATATACACAACTACTCACTAGGTATTTCCACTGGGAAATGCAACAGAGTTCTAAAATTCATATGATCAAACCGTAACTCGTTAGGTATGAGTTGTCTGCTGCAAACTCATCTGCCCTCTCCGGATTCTCTGTAAATTTCTCTGGCTTAGTAAGTGGCACCCTCAAACTTTCCCATTTCTCAAGCCAGAAACATATGTGTGTGTGGACAAGTTAAAATATAGATATACATACAGACACACATAATAGATTTTTTCCTAATATATATATGCACATTTTTCCAACTTCATTTCACTTAAACATAAAATCCATGTAATTCTTGCTTCTCCATAAACCTTGATTCTGTGTTTCTCTCCGAGCCCACTGCTGCTTGCTTAATGCACACCAGCATCATGCTGGGGTTAGTGCTGGTGGGAAGGAAGCCGTAAGCAGAAGTAGGATGCCACAAAAGCAGGAGGGAGGGGGCCCGAGTGTGAGGCAAGTTCTCTGGGGAGGCCAGACAGCTGGGATCCAGGGCACAGGTGGAACCAGCCTGGCTTGGGAGGAGGAATAACTCAGCAATAACAAAGGTCTAAAACTCACTCTCTCTGAATGAGAGGAGAGGTCTTGTGTTGAGAATGACAAATCAGGAGATGAGGTAGGAGGTGTGAGGAGAGGCAGGACGCTTGAAATTGCCAATTTGAGACTGGGAGAGAGGGCACTTAAGGAAAATCTCTTCTAGATTACTGTTACAGCTTCTGGCTTGTCTCTCTGCCTCCCGTGTGGTCCTTCTTACATACTACACACTGCGGCCAGACTGCTTGAAACACAAATCTCCTTTATAAATACTTCAATCCCTTTCTGCAATCTTCAGGAATTTAAAACCTGAGCAGAACATGAAGACCATCACAATCTTGGGACTTCCCTGCCAGTCCAGTGAGTAAGATTTCATGCTTACACCACAGGGGGCACAGGTTCGATCCCTGGTCAAGGAACTAAGATGCCATATGGCACAGAAGAGCAAAAAAAAAAAAAACAGTCTGGTCCCTGCTCAGTCCCACACCTCATCTCCTGTCACTGCCAGCTCCTTCACCCACCACACCAATCCAATGGAATTACTTGAAATGCCCTGCATGCGTCATGTTCTCTTTCCTTTCAAGCCTTAGTACACGCACATCCCTCTGTTTACAATGCCTGTATCTCCCTACTCAGCATGCCCTCTTCCTCTGTGTAGTTCCTCCTCCTGTTTCCCCAGTCTTTTTTTCTTTGAAGCTTATCACCTGCAGAAATCCTTTCCTCTCCACTCCCTGATATAGGTTAGTTGGGCCCCATGGTGGTCCCTCACTATCCTGCTGCCTAGCCCTTTACTGGCACACAAAAGGCATCGTGATTTTCTCTTATTTTTTTATCCAACTAGCAGCAGAGCAAGACCAGAGTCAATGCTATATAAACAGTTTTAAATGAATGAAAACTTAAGTCACCCCTTAGAGGGTATTTGTTGTACAAGTGTTTATACCTTCCTTATACATGATTAATTTCCCCAAAAATATGAATGAGAAGGAACAATTTGTGTTCTCCATAGATGAACAAGTTTATTCATGTTAAAACAGAGAATTGAAACATATGATAATCTCCCAGCAGGTGGTAGAGATGGAGTATATATGAAACTTGGATGTGGTTTAAGACTGTTGAACTCAGGCAGGTCAGAAGCTGGATTTCTCTTGTCTGCCATCAGTAATAAGGCCTATCAACCTGTGAATTGATGACAGAAATGTCAGCAGTCACAATAGCCAATGTGTAGCTCATGTTACCTAGTTGATAGACTCTAGCTACTAAATATACAACAGTCAGTAAAACAGAGCAGTGCAATTATCTTCCAAACAAATGCACGACCATCATCTTTCCCAAGTGGCTGAAGATTAAGAAAATACTGGGACAACCCACTAGTTAAATGTTACACTTACTAAAAATTTAAACTCTTCTAAGTTTTTTTCTCCATTTTAATATACAAACTAAACAAAGTTATTCAACTCAATTCCTAAGCCAGACACAATTTTAGTATTTTCTGCTTTAAGTAAAATGTCTAATAGCTTTTCTTTCATCTCTCTCTCCTTCTGGTAACAGACCTTTCTTATCTACAACTCCATGTAGAGTCTTTAGGTCTATTCAGGGATTAGCCTGGCAACCTATGTCAGTAATAAAATGTCACATATTTTTTTTTTTAAATTTATTATAGAAGTGGTATTACAACCTGGGCAAAAAAAAGAAAAAAATGACACCTTCCCCACCCCATGCTGCATAGGTATCAGATAACTACCTGGTTTCTGTCTTTACAAATTAAGGTTCTATTTTTTGCTACAACGCCCTACTTGTCCACCCCAACTTGTTGAGACAGATTAAGCTGTTATTTACTGTTATGTAGAGTTGCCAGACGGAATACAGGATGCAAGTTTAATTTGAATTTCAGTTACACAATGAATAATTTGAAGTGTATTGCCCCATGCATTATTTGTAATGTACTAAAAATTATTCTTTAATCAATGAAATTCAAATTTAACTGGGCAGCCTCTAATTTTATTTGCTAAATCTAGTAACCCCAGCTGTGAGGGCTGAAGCCAGGAAGAGATCATCTCAAAAATCACTTCTCTTTCCTAGCCAGCCACATCCCTCCTCCCTCCCCGCTCTGAACCCTACCACCATTTCATCTTCTTACCTGAAAAGCCTCACCATAAATGTTATCTACTTAGAGATGAGGCAGGAAAGCTATTCAGGTCTAAGACCAGGCCCAATCTCCTCATTTTCCACTGAGGAAACAGAGGTTCAGAGTTGAACAAGGATACACAATAATGTGATAGTGGGTTGGACAGGGTCCTGGTTTTTTGTTATTGTTGTTAGTTACAAGCCTTCTGTTCTAAAGGTATTACTTTACCAAAAAAAAAAAAAGACAAGGTCATTTTCTTCCCAATGCCACTAACAAAAGTAGCTAATCTTGGTTAGGTGGGAGGTGGTTATGGGTCTTCTCTGAGAAAATCTAAAGGTCACATAAATATCCATTTAATTGAATTGCACACAATATAATGCTCAGCAAACCAGAGGCTAAACCAGGAATAAAGATATGGGTATAGAGGTGTAGCAAGAGGACCTGGAAAAGAATTAGCACTAGAGGTGTCTACACATCCAAGGAAGCAGAGAAGTCCCTGGAGACTCTGATGGTTTCTCTTCAGGATTGTAAAAGAGCCTTTATAAACCAGTGATGGGCTTGTGTGGCACAGCTATTTATCAGTGTAAAGGCACATCAGAAAACAATCAACATAAAATGAAATCTTTACATCTGAACATATTCAATTTTTTTATGCTTAAAGACAGCTACCTTTGTGGGTCCAAGTCTGGTCTCCCCATGTACTTTCACTATACTATCCCACAGGTGAAACATCCATCTATACAACATCTGCTATGTTTTCCTAAGGTGTACCATAATTTTCATACTGTAAAATCTCAGACATACGATGCTCAAGATCATAGCCTCTTGCCTCCAGGCTCCTGAAGGATACAGCTATCAAAGAAATTAATGGAAATGCCCCTTTGAGCAGAGAAAGGCCTCATCATAAAGGAAGCTCAGAACCCGCCTGCTATCTGTCTTGAAAGCAAGCTAAAGAAATTCAGCATGTACTTTGGAACAAGAAGGTATAACAGGTTTACACTGTGTGACTGGAGTGACGTGATGTAGTCAGGTACACGGGAAAGGCAGTGACCACAGGGATCTTGTGACTATGTAAACCGCACAGAAAAACTGGCTTGGAACAAACTAGCCAAGCAAAAAGACCATGTCTACTAATAAATACAATTCATGAAAATTAAAGAAGACAGAAATGGATCTGCTGCAAAAGCCGTACAAACATTTGGACTGAGACTCAGATGATGTCTGCAAAGACAGATACAGGCAGGGTATCGCAGCCAGCTCTGGCCAGTGTCTGGGGGTCAGTTGAGCAGTTCTCTTCCCAATGCCTCAGGTTGGTAGCTTGAAAATGGCCACGGTAGGAATATTCATACATGGAAATTGGCAAATGCTATTAATCGGTGTTTGTTTGTTTGCTTCCCTCAGAGCTAGCTCACATGCGCAGCACTGCCCAGTATCTAAAACACAGGAGAAGAAACCTGACAGGGACAGCATAGGAGCAATAAGCCCAGGATGCCTTCAGAGATGTGGCCTGAGGCCAGAGGATGTGTTCATTGAGGCATAAAAGGCAGACCTAGAAATAGAATTGGAAAGAAGAGTCTGGTATAATTTCCCCAGATTTAAAAGTCCTACCCATCCAAATCCAATTCAGAATGGAAATTTAAGAAGTTCATCTCGAATTATGTTGAGGTGGAGAAAAGAGACCGTGTAAATTTTAAATAATAGTTAGAAACCAATGCTCTGTAAACATGTACATTTTTATTTTGTTTGCACCCTGGATTTTCTTTTTAAAAAAATCAAATCCTGAATTAGCTGTTCTAATGAGTATAGTTTCTAAATCTTAGTCCCAGATGATGCTGTGAGTTCCAGGGCAGGGTGGGACAGTGATACCAAAAAGGCAAAGATATAAAGTTAAACTTCACCCACTTCCAAAGAGAAACTAATAGCTATTTGACCAAGCAGAGCTATACCTGGAATTTGTACAGCTGTGTTCAGAGGATCCAGAGGACACCCCCACACTGGTAAAGGCCCCACATGTGATAACAAGGCCTCAGCCTGCATCCTCAGGGGTGGCCCCTGAATTTGCTCAACAATGTCAAACCCGCCTGTTAATTTGTTTTTTCTGTAACTTCAAGACAGGGACAAACCTTAAACAACCTGTGTTTGCATGGGCAAGTAGATAATTGCTTTTACTCTTAAGGAGGTAATTGCTAAGCCTATTCTAAAGAACAGAAAAGTAACACATTTCTTATGTTTTCTGTACCAGAAGTCCTGCCAATCCTGATAAAGAATTTTTAAAACTCTGATTATGAAATTACCCAGGATGTCCAAGAGAGCCCTTTCACCTCTTTTGATCTGAAAAGAAATTATTTTACTTACTATTGCAAGTACAATAGTTATTTTATAAAGAATATCTGAAACAAGGACTAAGGATATTATCAAAACTTAGCACAAATATATGTTGTATGTCTATGTTGGGTTTTCTACATTAAGCTCATGTGGAAACCTTCCCGATGTTTCTTTTTGAAAATTCATACTCAAGAAAATCTTCACTTGAAAGTATATGTGTATATGTATACAGACTTCCTTTGTGGCTCAGCTTGTAAAGAATCTGCCTGCAATGCAGAAGTCCTGGGTTCAATCCCTGGGTTGGGAAGATCCCCTGGAAAAAGGAAAGGCTACCCATGTATACACACACACACACACACACACACACACACACATATATGTGTATATACAGATTTAGAGCAGAAAAATTGTCTTATCAATCAATCAATTCAAAGCCTAAATGCTATAAATGAGGAAATTCCACTGGTTTGCAAATGGAAGAGCTCAAGTCCAGTCTTCTGGACTTTCTAAGACTATGATACACTGCTTCCCTGGAAAGAAATAACTTAATAACTATTGACAGAGGGGTATAAAATACTAAGGTGTGTTATATATTTAACAATTGTGGTGGAATAAGGGCAAAGCAGGTTACTATGAAGCCTGAATAATCCTGACTCCTACCTTCAGCAACCCAAGAGAGCCTGAACTGGTGGCTTCAATTAGGGTCATCTGTAATCTCTAATCCTTTCTCCTAACTTCATGCTGAATGATTTTGACTAAGCAACCACAATGAGTAATTCCAAAACAAGATGGCCTCTAACATGCCTCTACTGTTAAAATGCTCATTGCTAAGTGTGTGGTCACTTTCTCATCCACATGAGTATTTTCCTATATGCTGGCTGACCAAGTAAATGCTGTTACAGAATCTGCATTGCAATGACCTGGTATTTGTAAGAAAATGTCCTACTCTGTTTTGATGCTTCAGAAATCTTTCTATACACCCACAAAGTATTTTAATTGTACTTCTACAGGGACAAATGTGCTTTAAATGTTTTGCGCTTCGTATTATTTTATGTTTTCTGGAAGAAAGAATGACCTTTGATACATCAAATTTTTGTATCAATTGTTTTGACAACTAAGAGCAAAGTTCTAATCCAGCATCATTTACTCTTATTTCCAGTTTACACTGACCTATTCTGTAGAAAATTCTGAAAGAGATGGGAATACCAAACCAACTGATCTGCCTCTTGAGAAATTTGTATGCAGGTCAGGAAGCAACAGTTAGAACTAGACATGGAACAACAGACTGGTTCCAAATAGGAAAAGGAGTACATCAAGGCTGTATATCGTCACCGTGTTTATTTAACTTATATGCAGAGTACATCATGAGAAACACTGGACTGGAAGAAACACAAGCTGGAATCAAGATTGCCGGGAGAAATATCAATAACCTCAGATATGCAGATGACACCACCCTTATGGCAGAAAGTGAAGAGGAACTCAAAAGCCTCTTGATGAAAGTGAAAGTGGAGAGTGAAAAAGTTGGCTTAAAGCTCAACATTCAGAAAATGAAGATCATGGCATCCGGTCCCATCACTTCATGGGAAATAGATGGGTAAACAGTGGAAACAGTGTCAGACTTTATTTTTCTGGGCTCCAAAATCACTGCAGATGGTGACTACAGCCAGGAAATTAAAAGACGCTTACTCCTTGGAAGGAAAGTTATGACCAACCTAGATAGCATATTCAAAAGCAGAGACATTACTTTGCCAACAAAGGTTCGTCTAGTCAAGGCTATGGTTTTTCCTGTGATCATGTATGGATGTGAGAATTGGACTGTGAAGAAGGCTGAGCACTGAAGAATTGATGCTTTTGAACTGTGGTGTTGGAGAAGACTCTTGAGAGTCCCTTGGACTGCAAGGAGATCCAACCAGTCCATTCTGAAGGAGATCAGCCCTGGGATTTCTTTGGAAGGAATGATGCTAAAGCTGAAACTCCAGTAGTTTGGCCCCCTCATGTGAAGAGTCGACTCACTGGAAAAGACTCTGATGCTGGGAGGGATTGGGGGCAGGAGGAGAAGGGGACGACAGAGGATGAGTTGGCTGGATGGCATCACTGACTCGATGGACGTGAGTCTGGGTGAACTCCGGGAGTTGGTGATGGACAGGGAGGCCTGGAGTGCTGCGATTCATGGGTTCGCAAAGAGTCGGACACAACTGAGCAACTGATCTGATCTGATCTGATCTGATTCTTGCAAACCACTTGTTATCACAAAAATTAAAAATTGAGAAGTTACTAAAGATTCAGGTGTGATTAACAGATTCCAAGGAATGCTATTCAAGTCATTGTGGATGTGGATGGTGCCCCCTCTGGAGTTGTACTGTGTACAACCTGCATGGCCATGCACAGTTGGGCATTGGGGGCTCATTTCTCTATCATTATGGAGCATAAGAGGTGATCTCATGTGTTCTGCATTATTTGGCAACTACAACCTCCTTAGCCCAGTTTTGAAACTCTTCCCTTGAGTCTCAAATTTACAGATACCATGCCTAATAGAACCTCAACTACTTGATTTGTGATGATAAAGGGAAAACTTTCAGCTCAAAACTAGCCAAAGTAGAGGAACTACGTGGGAATATACAGATTCAAATGTCCTTTCATTAACCTGAGCAAGTCACATATGGACTCAACCTCATTCTCTGAGCTGTAATGTAACAGTAGTGAAATCTGATTTCATGTAGTTACTGCGATGAGGTAATGAAATTGCAATCATCCGTCACAATCCTGTCATCTATAGGAAAGGGTGGGGGATTCAAAGGATATTAAAGAACCCTGAAGGCATTTCTATGATAGTCCTGAGATTAGGCCAATCATTGACTTAAGGACCACAATTCATTCATGTTAACCTAAGAGACTCAAGTGCTTAGCTGCTTAAGGCAAGAATACTGGAGTGGGTTGCCAATTCCTTCTCCAGGTGATCTTCCCGATTCAGGGATTAAACTTAGGTCTCCCGCATTGCAGGCAGATTCTTTACTATCTGAGCCACCAGGGAAGCCCACTAATGGAGAAACTTGAGGAGATGAGAAAAAATTGTATATATAAATTGTAGTAAGAGACATATGAATTAATAATAAATGTGTAATCAGCCTCTACTGTAATCAAAGGACTGTAAATGTAAACATCAAGGAGAAAATATTTCTCACCTATCAGATTAACAGATTTTTCTTAATTATTTGGGAGACTTAATATAATGGGATACTATCACACATCACTAGCAAGAATATAAATTGACATCATTTGCAGCAGGACACTAGACTTTTAAAAAGTTAATGCTCTTTGACTTAGAAATTCCATTTTTAGGAATAATCCTAAAGAGATAACCCACAGATGTACACCACACAACATGCAAGCGAATACATATGCTTAGGAGATATTGCCTCCCCTTCTTAAAAAAAAAAAACAACAACAAAACCCTATACTTTCAATAAAATTGTGCTATATCCATTATATCCATCCAATAGACTATAAGGCAAAACCCATTTTTTTTTAGCACAATGTTAAATGACATGCAAAAATTACTCTGTAGAGTGTTAAGTGAAGAAGACAGGATCTAGACTTGCCATAAATATGGTTAGTATATGGATGTACTTTGTAAAAGATAACTATAATCAATAGCAGTATTGAACAGTAAAACAATGAGTGGATTATTTTTATAAAGTTCAAAAATAGGCAAAACTAAACTATGGTGTTAGAAGGCAAGATAATCATTACCTCTGGGGAACAAAAAAGGGATAGTCATTAGGAGGGTCTTCTAGGATGCGAATGTTTTACTTTATTTCACTTGGGTGGCAGTTATTCTGGTGGGTTAACTTTGTGATAATTCATTGAACACACCTACAGTTGATTGGCTTTTCTGTAACACATACCATACTTGAATAAAAAATGATATACATTATGTGTTAAACTATAAAGAAAAGCAAGGTAATGTTTGTCATAAAATTTATAATATTGCTGAGGAAAAGGATGCAGTCCTTAGGGGTACATCAGATCAGATCAGATCAGTCCCTCAGTCGTGTCCGACTCTGTGCGACCCCATAGACGGCAGCCCACCAGACTCCCCCGTCCCTGGGATTCTCCAGGGAAGAACACTGGAGTGGGTTGTCATTTCCTTCTCCAGTGCATGAAAGTGAAAAGTGAAAGTGAAGTCGCTCAGTCGTGTCCAACTCCCAGCGACCCCATGGACTGCAGCCCACCAGGCTCCTCCATCCATGGGATTCTCCAGGCAAGAGTACTGTAGTGGGGTGCCATTGCCTTCTCCGCTATTTATGGTAAGGAGAATGCAAAGAAATATACTGAAATGGTCTTAGTATTTCTCTTAAGACTACAGATTATTTTTACGTTACACACATATTTTTGTATTTTCCAAAGTATCTTTTAACGATCACATTACTTTTAGAATCTGAAGGGAGGAGATACAAGCTTATTTTTTACAGTTGGAAAAAATGACAGCAGCCACGCAGGTGTCAAGGGCAGGGCTTGTGGGCGGGGCCACGGGAGGGGACGGGGCTACGGGCAGAGGGGCGTGGCCGGGCGGAATGTGACGTTTCAAACCTGGGTTTCCGCGAGCACACTGACCAACGTGGCCTCAAATCCGGACGTTTGGACTCGGGTGCGGCCAGATGCGGCAGCTGGGAGGAGTTCAGAGCTTCGTCCCGCCAGTGCGGGGTTGAGCCACAACTGCCTAGGTAGGAGAAGATTTAGCTCTGCGCAGTTAAAACTTTTCAGCTTTCCAGGCTGGCTGGGGAGGAAGGGGTCCTTGAGAAGGAAGCTTGAGGAAGTTGGGGAAAGTAGGAGCTCCTTTCGTCCTTCTCACTCTAGGAATGAGGAACGTTTTCTACTGATAACCATAATAAGTAGCCAATAAATCATTTCCTGCAGGCAGTTAAAGACAAGGAATTCCAAACTGGGTCCCTGTCCTCTACGCGGCACACCCTACAGACCAAGATCTTACTTGGTTTATGAATAACAGACTTTTAATTTTTTATTTTGTTTTGTCTTAACCCGTATTCCTTAATAAAGTGTATGATATGAGCTTATTTATCTCTTGTCAAGCGAAAGAAGATCATTATTTCAGAGTTCAGATTTTATTAAAGGCTGTTGTCTCCCTAACTCATGATATTACTGAGGAAATAAAGGCGTCCATTATCACTGAGTATGGTTTTAGGTAGAGAGACAATCTGAGCTCTCTCTTTCTCTAAGACACAGACGATGTCTTCATCTAGGTACTCCAACATCATGCTGCTGCTGCTGCTAAGTCGCTTCAGTCGTGTCCGACTCTGTGCGACCCCATAGACGGAAGCCCACTAGGCTCCCCCGTCCCTGGAGTTCTCCAGGCAAGAACATTGGAGTGGGTTGCCATTTCCTTCTCCAATGCATGAAAGTGAAAAGTAAAGTGAAGTCACTCAGTCATGTCCGACTCTTCGCGACCCCATGGACTGCAGCCCACCAGGCTCCTCCGTCCATGGGATTTTCCAGGCAAGAGTACTGGAGTGGGGTGCCAAACATCATACCTGGCATAAAATGTGTGCTCTGAAATAGTTGGTGTATGAGTGACGGAATGAATGGTTGAATGAGTGAATATCTTAAGAATCTGCCGTTCAAAGGTGATTCAGCATGAGCATTGAAAAACAGCGTCAACCTTGTTTAAAGTTTGCTTTTCACAATACTTATCTATAAAATATTTATAAGTTTCAGTAAGAATCTCTTTTTGGAACACCAAGAAAATATTTGCCATGTTTAACAAGCCACTAGTTTTAAACGCATAAAAACTTATTTGTAATGATAACTATATTTTAATCCCCTATGATTAAATTTAATGTGCTAATAATGTTATTATACACACAAAGGGGCTTTGGATCTTTTCAGATTTCACCAGTAAGACCTTGGGTGCCATAGAGATGCTATCTTTTAAATATTATTGCAGATTGGATAGACTGTTTTCCTCCAAATGGAAAAATAAATTAGGACTCAATAATAATATTTTACAGTTTTGTTTTTTTTTTTCCCTTCATGCTTGACAAAAGCTCAAGAATTTTTTTGTAAAGGGAACTGTAAGGGTAGAAGAGAAAAAAAATGCACTGGAAGTAAGAAAGAGGCCAGAATCCTTCTAATCACCGAACTCTGCATACAGCATATAGTTTTTCTTCATTGTCCTGATTTGAGTAAGGAATGAAATATAGATTCTGATATGGGAGACAGGGATATGACTGGAGGCAAGACTGTGTTTTATAGAATTTCAAAGAGGTTTTTAATATTTCAGCCTCTTTTCAAGTGCACCTAACCTGGTAAGTTGTCATGGTGTGTAACACAAGTGCATAATCAAGATAGAACTGAGATTTTTCTTTGTTCCCAAGGTGGACTTTTCAGTGTGGTACCTTTTCAACCTTGTTCAATCTGTTACTCATCAGTGTTATTATAACCAAATAGCTAAAACTTCCAATCTGGTCATTTTCAAAGATATTTCCAAAGAGAAATAATTTTGAAGGCCATTCAGGAAAAATATCCTCTTCTTTTTCCTTGCCACAGTTTGAAATGGAAAATAACTACTTGTTACAGTATCTGCCCTAAATTCATAAAGTTGTTCATCTTTTGAGCAGTGCAACCAGTATGTTGGAAATTAATTACAACCTAAAGGAAAACAACAAATGAACATGAATAATAATTGTTATAATTGTTATATACAGGACCTTAAAAAGGTCTCCAGGCGTAAATACACAGTTTCTTCCTAACAGCAGGACAGTTTTTTCTAATTAAGACACACAATAACTAGAACCACAAATCTCCACATAGAATTTGGCTGCAATTTCTTTTTCTTTGTTTTATGTGATGTATCAGTTGAAAATAGATGAATAGGTAGCCAAACCATGGAGGGCTATGGTAACACAAGCCATACAAACACCAAATGCTCAAGGGCTTTTAAATCCCTTTACATCAGGGAGCCCAGATCATTATCTCTCAACTAGTATAAAATATATTGAGTCATCTTCCTGGAAAGTGACAGTCAAATTGTAACATTTTGCTCCCATGAAAAGACTTGCTGAGTTTTTTTCAGGGGTGTTAATAAAATAAAATATAGCAGTCTAGTTTAAAGATCACTGAAGTAGAGACTATAACTTATCACAGCTCTGGCTAGATTTCAAAATATACAAGGTGAATAACCATGAGTGAGGGGTCCAATAGAAAGACCATCTTCCTGTCTAATTTTTTTAAATTGATGAGCAATAATAACAATAAAAATGATGAGAGCAATAGTAAAACAGCATTTTTCAAGCACTTACTATTTACCAGGAAACCTCTGTTACTCTTTACAACAACCATGAGCTAGATATTGTTATTAACCTTATTTTGTAAATTAGGAAACAGAGCACAATGCCATTACTGATATCAAAATCATTCCAAATACTCCATGGGCTGGGAAAAATAACTATGATGGCAAAGATTCACCTTTACCTCTACATTTTAGAAAACCTGAAGGGGTAAGTTCATTTACATACTATAAGATTTGATATAGATCTATATACACCTAAGTATGTCTATTATGAAATTTTGAGGATTCATATATTTGAATCACTAATATTTCACAAATTTTAGGCAACTTTGAAATGTAACTGAGCTGATTTTATGCAGGATAAGCATTAGAATGTATCCTTTAACCTTAATGAGTAGAAGTTGAAGCTGAAGTCACACTGCAATCTAGAACTGCCTGGCAGGTGGAGAATTGATATGGTGCTGAGTAGATCATTTAAAGGGGAATATTTCAGACTAGTATTATCACTGAATAGAAATAAAAATTACCAGTAGAAACCAGAAGTTCTTGATTTCTAAAATCTGCTTAAGTTGTATGTGTGTTTTTCAAGAGTAAGCATTAATACATAGAGTCAAAATTAAGACAGATTAAATTCTCTTTAACAGAGAAAGGGACTTGTCTATAGCTCTGTTTGAGCTGTTGTTTTTAAAATGTAATTGAAAATATTGGTCTTGCTTTTCTTCCAGCACCTTTAGCTGTTACTTATTAGGATAATAGTTGCACATGTTAGTTTAGAAATTATTGGCACTCAACCTGAGCCTGTGTTTCTCCGCTAGAATAACTTTCCTTAGGAAATTCCAATTCTGGATGTTCATCTGATTTCACATGCATGAATGCTTCAGTGCTCTCCTACCAGTTATCGCTTAAATTCCTATTAGCCAGCATAACTCAAGCAGAAGAATTCAATGCTGTCTCTAAAGATCACCTAAGTTATAGTTTGAGAAGACATTGTATTGTCACCATCCTCTTCCAAAATGCTGTGCATTTAAACTTGTTAGAAATCAGCTCGTTTGTTAAGTTTGAACGAAGGTATAAGGAGCCAAACTATGACTACCACTTCACACTTCTGTTCAATAGACATTTGGAAACCTAGGTTTAAGTTTTAGGGAAAAAAAAATGCAATACTACCACAGCCTCCACAATCAGCCCTCAGCATACATTCCAAAATGTAACATGTCTCTTCTACTTTAGGGAGGTGTATGTTTTGAGCGTCTATGCGATTCCTACTCAGATGATGAGGATAATGTAGGCATAGATGACATCTCAATCTCCTTAAGTACTGGGGACAAAGCTTAATTAAAGACTCTCAAAAGTTCAGACCTCAGTTAATCCCCCCATATTTTATATTCACGAATGTAGTTCACAGTGAAGAGAAAACATCATGTTAAACAGGAGAGCCATTACCAGACTGAGGGGCAAGACGTGATATACATTACAAATCATAGCATCTATTCATTTAAACATTATAACTTGACTGTGTACAGATTCCCTTCAAATGTTGCACATGCTTTCATTGGTCAATTCCATGAATACAGAAAAGGAAGTATGATCTACAATTCATAGAAGCTCTATCTTCTCATGCAGTTGCCATTTCTTCCCATTTTTCTCCCAGAGATTCTGCCTTTCACGGGCCTGCATATTACTCCACCTGTGTCACAGAATTTGTTCAACCAGTACCCACACAAAACTGGTCATCTGGTTTTGGTCTTATTTTCTAATAGTAGATGACTACCAATGTTTTCCACTTATCACTCCGTCTCCCTAATTCTCAGTATTTTTCATTCTTCCAAATCTTTCATATCTACAATATACTCTCAAGAATAATGAGATGGAGCTGGGTTATGGGCAGGGAGGAAAATGTAGTTTTAAAATGTCCCTCAGGAACCTGCCTCATCACTTCTTCCTGGCTTGAGATGTGCATACCAGGAGATGTTGCCCTATGCTGGTGTAGATGTTTTAAAGTGAAGGCTGAGGAAAGTTGATTCCATGAATTTTTGTAGCAGAATTCTGGAGTGAGTTCTTGAGGCCCCTTTTCTTTTAAAGTAAGAATGTGAGAATGCAGAGAGGGACTGCAATCAGAGATAACTCAGTAATGATTTAAAACAGCATCTCTGAGTAAATATTTAATAAAATTGAAGCTTGGGTTCTTTTTTGTGCCTATTTCTCCAACTCAAGTAGTTACCCTTAAGAAGACAGAGGAAGAAACTCATCTTCATAGCAATCAGAATGGGAAGGGACCTTGTATCAGTGCCATTCTGGTCCTCCCTGGCCTCTATTGATACAGCCTTCTTTCCACCTTTTTCTTAGGATTGAGTGTGACCGAAGTATGGTTGATCCTGAGGTCACTGATCTAATCATCAGGATATCATCTTTACTAGTTAATATATCTACAGCTGCAGGGAGATTAAGTCATAAAAAAAATCAAGCCTGGGGGGATTTTTTTTCCCCTTACCACAACTAAAGTTTAAAAATTTTTGATAATGAGAGCAAGCAACTTTTTCATCCCCAGTACCATTTGTTCAGGCTCCTCAGGGCCTTCAGAAACACAAGCAGAGAATTTCTTCTCTCTCTTCAACTCTACCCACCATACACACAGACCAATAATTTACAAGCCATTCATATGAACTGCATTTCATTTGTGTGATTTTGCCCTCCTGGAGAGTTCTATAGAAAAACATCTTCTGATTTACCATCAGATTATTTCCATGACTTATAACTTGTATTTTTAAACAATGCAGAGATTGTAGGTGGGGAAGAAGAGAGCATGTGTTTAAGAAAGTCTTAACTCTATTGCCTTGAACATATTAGAGATATTTTAAGTTCCTAGCTAACTCTTATATCTTGATCACCTGCAGGTGTGTTTCTATTGTCTATTTTTTCTTTTGATTTTTTTCTTGGTGTTTGGGGGGGCATACTTGGTAATTTTTTATTCAATGTTGAATATTTTGTATGGGAGGCTGTAGAAGATTCACATGATGTATCATCCTCTATAATGAGTTCCTCCCTGCCTTCACTAAGCAGACAACACAGTTGTTCATCTTAATTTAATCAGGAACTGCTATATGTTGAGGCTGGGCTGCAGGCCTGAAAATAGTTTACCTCTAGGTCACTGTGGTTCCCAAGAGTTTCCAGCTGTATATCTGATGTTTCTTCAAAGCCATTTCTCCTGCAGGTCTCACAAGACTGTCGAAACTTTGCATTGCTTTTGAGAGGCCTTCTACTTAGGTCTTTAGTATCTTGCCTCTCCCTTCCCCATACCAAATTGGCAAATGTCCCCCAGATAAAACTGGCTGTAAAAGTCAGCTCATTTTGATGAAGAAGTTGTACTGCATCTATATTTCATTGCCTCCCATCTCTCCAGTACACTCAAACTGATGATTGGGTATTTAATCCTGCTTTTTCACTTGGTCTTGGCAGAAATTCTGTCTGCTACCAAGTCCATCCCACCCATAATGCAGAAGTTATTATGTAACTGAATAATTTGAATGATATATTTTGTCTAGGTTCAAATTGTCAAAATAGTAATTTTAAAGTATCCCCTTTTTTTTTTTTTAAGTTTGATATACTTCAGAACTTTCCTCCAAGAAGGTTTTTGATTTCATGGTTCTCTTTTTTTGGGATTGACTAGGAAAATATTAGTCAATGATTAATATACAGTCAGTTTTCAAATATCACACAACTCTGTAAACCTGTCAGTTCAGTTCAGTTCAGTTGCTCAGTTGTGTCCAAGTCTTTGCGACCCCATGAACCTCAGCACACCAGGCCTCCCTGTCCATCACCAGCTCCCAGAGTCCACCCAAACCCATGTCCATTGAATTGGTGATGCCATCCAACCGTCTTATCCTCTGTCGTCCCCTTCTCCTCCTTCCCTCAATCTTTCCCAGCATCAGGGTCTTTTCAGATGAGTCAGCTCTTCGCATCAGGTGGCCAAAGTATTGGAGTTTCAGCTTCAAGATCAGTCCTTCCAGTGAACACCCAGGACTGATCTCCTTTAGGATGGACTAGTTGGATCTCCTTGCAGTCCAAGGGACTCTCAAGAGTCTTCTCCAGCACCACAATTCAAAAGCATCAATTCTTCTGCACTCAGCTTTCTTTATAGTCCATCTCTCACATCCATACATGACCACCGGAAAAACCATAGCCTTGACCAGATGGACCTTTATTAACAAAGTAATGTCTATGCTTTTGAATATGCTGTCTAGGTTGGTCATAACTTTCCTTCTAAGGAGTAAGAATCTTTTAATTTCATGGCTGCAGTCACCATCTGCAGTGATTTTGGAGCCCAGAAAAATAAAGTCAGCCACTGTTTCCCCATCTATTTGCCATGAAGTGATGGGACCGGATGCCACGATCTTAGTTTTCTGAATGTTAGCTTTAAGCCAACTTTTTCACTCTCCTCTCTTACTTTCATCAAGATGCTCTTTAGTTCTTCTTCACTTTCTGCCATAAGGGTGGTGTCATCTGCATATCTGAGGTTATTGATATTTCTCCCAGGAATCTTGATTCCAACTTGTGTTTCCTTCAGCCCAGCATTTCTCATGATGTACTCTGCATATAAGTTAAATAAGTAGGGTGACAATATACAGCCTTGACATACTCCTTTTCCTATTTGGAACCAGTCTGTTCCATGTCCAGTTCTGACGGTAAACCTGTAAATCTTCATTAAATGTAATTAAAATATGATTGAACAAATTAAATAATGTATCTCTAAACTATTTGATATCTTCTCTATATTAATTCCAAAATAAATTTCTCATAGACAAATGCATTTCTGCAGAATAAGTATCATAATTTATACTATAAAAAGATTCAGAAGAAACCTTCAAGTAATAATACCAAAAACTCTACAAGTAAGAAATTCCAATTTCTTTTTCTTATTTTTGATGGGAGAAGAAGAGACAGTATAAGAAGATGAGAAGAGAGGCCCAGGGGGCTGTCTTTGCTCATTTACCCTCTTTATATATCCCAGAGGAGGGTAGAGGGACACTGCCTATGCCTGGAAATGAGGCTAAGTGCTTCATACCTGGGGACAGAGTAAGAGAGGATATGTGCCTGGGCAACTTGAGCCAGAGGCAGAGGGGTACTGAGGAGAATACATGATGCTTGTTGCTTTGTATGTTTCACAGGGAAGCACCAACAGTAAGTAGATCACAGGTTTGTAAACTGAGCGTACTGGCTTCGAGAAGGGGAACAGTGAAGTCGAATTAAATGAGTCATTTGTGCAAAAATAGATTGAACAAATATACACACGATCTAAGTAGTTCCATGAAAGTACTTCATACTTGTTTAGTCATTCAGTCATGTTCGACTCTTTTGCAGCCCCGTGAACTGCAGCCCTCCAGGCTCCTCTGTCCATGGGATTTCCCAGGCAAGAATACTGGAGTAGGTTGCCATTTCCTTCTCCAGAGGATCTTCCTGGCCCAGGGATCAAACCCACATCTCTTGCTGGCAGGCAGATTCTTTACCACTGAGCCACAAGGGAAGCCACTTCATACTTATCTTTAGTAAAGTATCAAACTAGAACTCTTGCAAAGAGTCAGGTAAACTCTACTAGTTGGCTCAGATATATTTATGATGTAAAATGTGTTGGCATGCATAAGAAGGCAGATAAACAGTTCATTTTCTAACCTCCCTCTCTCTCTTCTATGCCAGGTTCTATGGGAAGTACATATAACATTGTACCATTAATCCTTAGGCCAATCATACAAAAAATCTAATGCAGTAGTTTCTCAAGTGTTAAAAATAACCTTTTATTTTTCAGTCTCTAAAGGAAAAGACAATTTAGGGATTACTAAACTAAAAAGCACTGTAAATGTATTAGAAAATATTAAATTGACAATAGTCAGAGTTCTATTATATAACATGTTTTGAGATTAGGAGATTTCTGTGTTCACTCTCCACCTGTTTCCACCCTACTCCAAAAAAACAGTTTACAGAGATTTATGATGATCTTAGGTGAAAATAAATATCCAGTTCAACCTCAGGGAAAATAATTTAGGAGCAGTCTCATATTCATGCCTCAGGTTCTCCTTGTGAGGTAAGAGTGGCAGATATTAATTATTCATGCATTACCCTTGGTGCACCCATTTTATGGATCATGCAGTATTTGACTGGTTATATATGATTACAATGAAAGTAGATTAGCTATCCTGCTTGTGATGGATGTTCTCTCATTTTACCAGTTGCTCTCCAGGACACAAAATCCACAGGGAATAAATATCCTGAGATTCAATTTTTATGTAAATATTAGTTGCCAACTTGTTGAAACTGAAGAAGAAAAATGATGCGTGTATGCATCTGTAAACAAAGTTTCACAATGTAAAGCAAAGCATCAACTAGTAAACATTATTAGTATGTTTTATAAATATTATGTTTATAATTTGTTCATGATATAATATATATGTACTGTATTTAAAACTATAATAGCTACTGTTTGTAGAGAACAGATTATATGTCAGATGATTAATCAGTTTCTAAAAAACATTGCTTTGTTAATCCTTCAATCATCCCTATAAGGAATGAATTGGATGAAAAAACCAAGATCCATCAAAGCAAAGTAACTTATTGAAAGTTTCTTCAGCAAAAAAGAAAGATTTAGGATTTGAGCTCAGATCTCAAGTCTAAAACACAGGTCCTGTCTCCTATGCCATTTTGTCTTACTGAGCTTGGAACACACTATCAGGCAAGTTAGCAGTTTTGAGTTCTTACTTCCAAGCTCCTAGGAAGCACAACCCATTTTATTCATCTTTATAATCCACCCAGGAAAGAGCCCAGTATTTTCACCTGGTAGGAATTCAAGAAGTGTTTGTTGACTAATGGATGTAATGAATGCCTAACAATAATGCATCCATATAAGCTTCTCTTTCAGGAACGTAAGCATATAGACCTTCAAGTGTTTCTTAAGCATCAACACCTAAAGCAGACTGTCCTTCTGTCAGACTGCTTCATCAGTGCCAGCCCAAGTACCAATTTAACTGCATCCACATCCAGCATACAAATGCACTGGCTCAATGCCAGCATGGTCACCCAACCACTTGTATCAGACTCCACTGGAGTAGACTGAACTTGGACATGCTTACAGCACCAGCAAAGTAGCATTACCAAAAAAAAAAAATAATTTTCTAGGAAAATCTAGCATGTTTTAATATTTCAAAAAAGTAATGATCATAACACTGAAACTTGTTGAACATTTGAGAAAATTATTTAATAGTTTGGTATTGTTTCTCTTAACACTTTTAATTTGGAGTGGGAGAGTCAGAAGGTGGTGCATATACTGTAACCACTTTAACACTTTGGATATTTTGTATTTCTAGTACAGCCCTCCTCTGCTTATCAAACATGAAGATTCCTAAGATCACTCCTGACCCAGTAAATCAAAATTTGTTGGACCTGGCACCTAAGAGGCCTCAGAAGGTTCTGATTCATGTTAATGTATGATCTCCCATTAAACCATAAACTCCTTGAGAATGGAGGCGATCTCTGCTTCAGCATTGCATCCCAGTGCTGACACAGGTCATGACACAGGGTAGTTGCTTAGTCAATCATGAATGATTGCTGAATGAATGGAATTCTTAAGGTAAATTTTTAGATATCATTAGTGTATCATCTTACATTGCCTACTTTACGCCACTAGTTTTTGCTTCCAGTGAGTACACTGTGTTTTTAACAAGTTTTGATTATGTTTAAAGTAATGTGAGGTACACCTGAAATCAACACAACATTGTAAATCAACTATAGTCCAGTAGGATATAAAAATTAAAATGTGGCTGTGATGGAACCTAGAATCAGACCCTTTAGACCAATCTCAAGTCCTGCTGTTACCACTAAACAGAGCTGTACCCTCTCTGGCCCTCATCTCTAAAATGTAGAAATTGGAGTAGATGTATCCTATTGTATTCCCCTCCATTGCTTTAAAAAAAAATCATTTTTCATGTTTAAAAACATTTTTCAAAAAATAATGCAGTATCTGTTATTTAAATTTAAATGTTTTAGTACACTTTTAATGTTTCTTGAAAGTATAGGATTTACTTTTTAAAAAAAACACATAAAGTCAAAAAGCACAGACTACACATGTTTGTGTCAGATACTTCAATAGTGACCAACCCTCTGTCTGAGCATTCTAATAATACTATGAATCGTGAAGGGAAAAATCACCATGTAGCCGTCATCACAGCTAAGATTCATGCACACAAGAATCATCAATGGATGCTATATCAAGAGAGGTGGTTTGATGAAGAACAGAAAAACTGCAGGTTTTAAGTGTCTCCACACAGACTGCTTGTAAGTTGTAACAGTGACATCTTTCTCTGGAGAAACTAGATGACAACTTGACCAGGTGATTAAAATTTTCATCACTGGACTTCCCTGGTGGTCCAGTGGTTAAGAAGCCATCCACCTGCCAATGCAGGAGACGCAGTTTCAATCTCTGGTCTGGGAAGATCCCACATCCTGTTGGAGAATGAAGCCCGTGCCATGTACCTCAACTACTGACCCTGCACTCTAGAGCCCTCACGCCACAGCTACTGAAACTCGCGCATCCTACAGACCATGGTCTGCAATAAGAGAAGATCCAGAATGAGAAGCTCGTGCACCACAATGAAGATTAATTCTCACTCACCACAACTAGAGAAAGCCCATGCACAGCCATGAAGACTAAGTGCAGCCAAAAATAATAAATAGATTAATTTTTAAAACTTTAAAAAGATTTGCATCACCAAAGAAAGACAAGTGCATTGTGTGCTTCCAAACGTGGGACCCTGAGAAAGAAGACACATCAGTTTGTGATATAATCCTACTGGGGATGCTTAACCCAATTCTAAATATGCGGAAGTATCTACCGAATCAAGGCAGAGTCTACTGAATTGCTGGTTCATTCTTTTAAAAAATGCCAACACTTTGGACAACAAAGAAAGGCTAAAGGAACTGGTTCAGAGTAAGACTAAAGAGACATGACAACTATATGCAATACATTATCCTGGACTCCATCTTATGCTGGAGGAAAAAGTACTAAAAAGGATGTTATGAAGGCAGTTGACAAAACTGAAATAGGGACTATAGATTAGACAACAGCATAGTATCACTGTTAACAGTCCTGGATTTCATAACTATATTGTGTTACATAAGTGAAATATCCTTGATTCTAAGAAATATGCGCTGAAGTAACAAAGGGTAATGAGACATGATGCATGCAACCTACTCATAAATGACTCTGAAAAAAATGAATAATATAAATTTACATACATGAATGTGTTTCTCTATAGCTGTCTACACTACACACACACATACACACACATTGGAATTATAAATGTGGGCAAGATATTTAAAATTGGTAAATCTGGGTTAAGGGCAATTGAGAGTTCTTGATATTATTCTTACAACTTATCTATAAATTTACAATTATTTCCAAACAAGTTAATGGGTTCATTTTAAAAATACACTTGTCATCTCTGGGTGGGTACAACTTTAAAACATATTTGAGAACAGTTAATAATTTAAAGGGTAAGTCAGGATAAGAAATCTTTGTGGTTACTGTTCATTAATTGTGTGACTTTTTGCAAACAAAGCACTAAACCGAGTCACACAATTTCAATATATGTTTCTCCATTTGGAAATTGTAACTGGGATAACCATTTACCTTGTGTATTATGGTGGAGGCAGTGGAGTGAGGTAGAAAGAACCCTGAGAGTTGCAAGATATGATTGAAAGCACTGATTTGCTGTGTGACCATGAGCAGGTCATTTCACCTGCATAAGATTTCATTGTTTTCATCAGATGAGAATATATCGGGAAGCCTCTCCATCTCCACCCTTCTACAATTCTGAGTTATATTTTAAGAAATAGAATGTGAAAGTCTAAGAAGTAAGCACTATAGCAACAGAATTAAAGAGTTGGCCAAAGTTAGGGGGAAAATTTTTTTTTCTTTATACATCTGTATAGTCTCAGCCTCTTAAGTAAATAGAAACTTGGATTACTTTTACAGAAGGACGGTGCAATGTTTGCAAAAAAAGAGAACTTTCTCTCAGGATGCCAATGAATTTGGCAGGCTGATTGCATTTATGCTTCAAGAAGAAATGTAGCCAAAGGTCTCTGAAGTACATTGAAGCATGACTTGCCTTGCCCTCATATTCCTCCCACACCAAACGAGTTACTTTTTTTTTTTTTTACAATCAAGTTAGATTAAAGATCTTAGAGAAGTACAGTTGTATTCTTATGGACCACACTTGTAAAGATAGCAAGTTGTATCATTATGACTTCCCCCAAAAGGTCTGATTTTTCTGATGCTTTTGGTTTTGAATGAGCCACACTTCATGTCAACAAAGAACCAGGGAAATTATTTATCCCCTAACAAAGACTAAAATAAAAGAGACCAGGGTAGGCACATCATAAATATTGTTGACTTAGAGAAGAAAACAATAAAAATAGAAGGAAAAGAAAAGAAAGACAGGACCAGGATGCCACAGTGTCTAGAGAAACTCTCCATAATGAAGTCAGTTTGTAAAAGCTAGCTTATATTTAGGGGCCTGCGTGCTAAGTCGCTTCTGTTGTGTCCAACTCTTTGTGACCATCTGGACTATAGCTTGCCAGGCTCCTCTGTCCATGGGATTCTGCAGGCAAGAATACTGGAGGCAAGGGTACTACCATACCCTCCTCCAGGGGATCTTCCCAACCCAGGGATCAAACATGCATCTCTTGCGTCTCCTGCACTGGCAGGTGGATTCTTTACCACTAATGCCACCTGACTTTCAACTAACTGTCTAAGCTTCTGTAATATGGTACAGCAGGAATAAAAAGAATGTAACTCTGAATTTGTCAATAAATGTACAGTAAGATACAATCATCTGTTTGTCCAGTCAACAAATATTTATTGTGTATTCTGTGTCAGGCTCTGAATATGAGGCAGTGAATTAGGCATACAAGGTTCATTGTCTCAGGGAGCTTATATTCTGGTGTGAAAAGGTAGATTTAAATGAAACATATACATAGACTAATATATATGAGTAAATATATCTGTGATAAGTGGTATGGTTAGGTTTAAAAATATATGACTGGGTTAGACTAGGCTAAGTCACTTAATCATGTCCGACTCTTTGCAACCCTATGGACCGTAGACTGCCAGGTTCTGTCCATGGGGTTCTCCAATATGACTGGGGGAGTTGCTTTTAATTAATTAGAGAAGATTTCTTTAGGAACAGACATTTAAGCTATAATCTGAATAATGTGAAAAACACAATGAAGAAAACGCTCATAGACCAACTAGTGCAAAGGCTCCAAGGTGGGAATGAACTAGTTAAAATAGCAGAACAAAATAAAAGCCAAGTGTCTGAAACAAAGTAGACAAAGCAGGAAATGCATGATGAATTTTCAGGTATAAGAGGTTTTTATTCTATTCTAGGTATTGTGGGCAGCCATTTAAAGATTTAAAGCAAGAATATGGTGGGATCTGATTTTCATTTAGGAGGATGACTTGGCTGCTGTGTGCGAGAGAACAATTTCAATAATCTAGGCAAGAAATTATGGGGTTGGAAAGCATCATCATGGGTATGATAGAGGTGGACCTTTGAAAGAAAAAGTCAGTAGGACCTCATGATGGATTGGACAATGGAGTTAAGTAAAAGAAAGGAAGGAAAGAAAACTCATAAGGTTCTGTTCTGACCAATGGATGTGGGGGCTTATACTGGAATGGGGAAGACTGTGTGATGGGTAACTGAAGATGAGATTTAAGAGACTTGTTTTGGGCTTTTAAGTTTTAAGATGCATATTAGGCAATCCAAGTAGAGGTGTCACATGGTGAGGTATACAGTTTTGAATTCCTGGGAGTGTTCTAAGACCTAGAGTTGTAACACTGGGAGTTACGATGGTATTTGAAGCAACAGGATTAGACAAGATCACCTAACCAGACAATGCAGATAGAGAAAAAAAGCAGCTCCAGCTGTCAGGTGTAACAGAAGAGGAAGGGCTAACCTAGGAGATTAAGAATGAGTGGTCAGTGAAGTAATAGGAAAATAAGAACTGCAAGGTGCCATAGAAGGGGAGATGATGATGTTCCACTGATGAGAGTGTCACCAGTTAAGAATACTGCCAACAGGTCTGGCAGATGAGATACTTGGCAACGTGAGAGTCACTGATGACCTTTGTCAGAGCAGTCTTAATGGAGTAGGAAAGAGTGAAGTCTGCAGAGATTGGATTGGGGAAGAAAATTTGTTATGAAAAAGTGGAGACAGAGAATATAAAAAACTCTTTTCAGTCCTTTTGCAGTGGAGGGGAGCAGCAGTATGGGATGGCAGCAGGAAGGAGATGTGGAGGCAAGAAAGTTTGCTTGCTTTTCCTTAAAGTGTAAACTAGATCTGTGTGCATATTAATGGATTAAGCAAGAGAGGAAGTGACGATTTCAGAAGCACAGTGGTTGAGAGGTTTGGAGACACGGGATTGAGACACAAGTGTTTAACCTTTGAAAGAGTGGAGGCGTGTTTAAGGAGGCCGCATGTGGAATTGCCTCACTTCTTCTCTTATGTGCCATTACATCAATTATCTCATTTGATTCTCACATGATTCTCCTGTATCCAATCATTCCCATTTCTGGAGGAGGAAAATAATGTTTAGAGAGGTTGGATAATTTCTCCTAGAACACACAGTTTATAAATAATATATCTAGAATTCAAACTTTTTGTGCAACTCCAAATTGGATGCTCTTTCCATGGTGTAATGCCATGAACAATAAAGGCACCTTTCTAATGGTCTCTGATGCAACACAGCAGATGTTCACAGTGTACCAGGTACAAAGAAGCACAGTTGCTTTGATGCCATTATTACCATTTGGTGACTCTGTGATCAGCAAATGGTTTGTCAATTTAAAGTCTGGAATCCCCCACTCATATGGAAGTGTAGTGCCCACATTATGTTTTAAGAATTTAACGACTTCTGGAATAAAACAGGACCATACATATACTTGCAACTAATGATCTTATTAAAAATGTCTAATGTCTTAACAAATCTGCTTCATATACTTGTTAGCCATAAATTGCCAATTAATTCTTTTTCCATTTAATAGAAAGTCCACCCAATAAAACAGTGGAATACCTTGTTACTAAATTTTGAAAAAAATGTTTTTTAAAGTAGAAAGAGTATACATCCCAATCAATGGTGGTGAAATGCAGAGGAATTTATTATCCTGTGGTTCAAAAGTCATGGAATTTGACATCAAATGTCCCAAGTTTAAGTTTTAGGTCTAAATTATCTTGGTAATCCCACAAGTTATTTAATCACTTACTTTCCTCATTAGTAAAATAAAGGTAATAATATTTATGCAAAAAAGTTGTTGTGAGAACAAATGGAATAATCCAGTGAGATAACCTTGTACACTGGGAGTACCTGTTGGCTGCTATTATTATTCAGATAACACTACACAGTATGTTTTATTTTGTGTTTCTTAATAAGCATCATGAGCCCAATTCATTCTCCCTTCCGATAATGCTGAACTATTCCTTATGATTACTTGGATAAAAGAGAAGAAAAATTGCCTGTATAGGAACACCTCTCATTCTGCCTCTTCCAAAACCAAATCTCTTCAACTGCATCAGTCTCCTGTTCCCACAGAAGCGTGTTCATTATACCATACTACCGTACTACTCACCTCACCTATGCGCTCCTTTCAGTGACAAAAGTGTATTGAGGACCCATTAGGTGCCACACTCTGAAGTCACTAAGCATCAGGATTAGACTCTTCTCAATGTTATGTGGCAGCCTGGCTGGGAGGGGAGTTTGGGGGAGAATGGATACACGTATATATATGGCTGAGTCCCTTTACTGTCCATCTGAAACTATCACAACAGTGTTAATTAGCTTCCCAGGTGCGCTAGTGGTTCAGAATCTGCCTGCCAATGCAGGAGACACAGGAGATGTGGGTTCAATTCCTGGGTTGGGAAGATTACCTGGAGGAGAGCATGGCAATCCACTCCAGTATTCTTGCCTGGAGAATCCCAGGACAGAGGAGCCTGGTGGGCTCTAGTTCATAGGATCACAAAGAGTTAGACAGGACTGAAGTGACTTAGGGTGCACTGGAATGCAAAAGTAGAAAGTCAAGAAATGCCTGGAGTAACAGGCAAATTTGACCTTGGAGTACAGAATGAAGCAGGACAAAGGCTAATAGAGTTCTGCCAAGAGAATGCACTGGTCATAGCAAACACCCTCTTCCAACAACACAAGAGAAGACTCTACACATGGACATCACCAGATGGCCAACAGCAAAATCAGATTGATTATAGTCTTTGCAGCCAAAGATGGAGAAGCTCTATACAGTCAGCAAAAACAAGACTGGGAGCTGACTGTGACTCAGATCATGAACTCCTTATTGCCAAATTCAGATTGAAACTGAATAAAGTGGAGAAAAACACTAGACCATTCAAGTATGACCTAAATCAAATCCCTTATGACTATACAGTGGAAGTGAGAAATAGATTTAAGGGACTAGATCTGATAGAGTGCCTGATGAACTATGGACGGAGGTTTGTGACATTGTATAGGAGACAGGAATCAAGATCATCCCCCAAAAAAAGAAATGCAAAAAAGCAAAGTGGCTGTCTAAGGAGGCCTTACAAATAGCTGTGAAAAGAAGAGAAGTGAAAAGCAAAGGAGAAAAAGAAAGATATATCCATTTGAATGCAGTGTTCCAAAGAATAGCAAGGAGAGATAAGAAAGCCTTCCTCAGTGATCAGTGCAAAGAAATAGAGGAAAACAACAGAATGGGAAAGACTAGAGATCTCTTCAAGAAAGTTAAAGATACCAAAGGAACATTTTATGCAAAGATGGGCTCAATAAAGGACAGAAATGGTATGGACCTAACAGAAGCAGAAGATATTAAGAAGAGGTGGCAAGAATACACAGATGAACTATACAAAAAAGATCTTCATGACCCAGATAATCACGATGGTGTGATCACTCACCTAGAGCCAGACATCCTGGAATGTGAAGTCAAGTGGGCCTTAGGAAGCATCACTATGAACAAAGCTAGTGGAGGTGATGGAATTCCAGTGAAGCTATTTCAAATCCTGAAAGATGATGCCGAGAAAGTGCTGCACTCAATATGCCAGCAAATTTGAAAAACTCAGCAGTGGCCACAGGACTGGAAAAGGTCAGTTTTCATTCCAATCCCAAGGAAAGGCAATGCCAAAGAATGTTCACACTACTGCAGAATTGCACTCATCTCACACACTAGTAAAGTAATGCTTAAAATTCTCCAAGCCAGGCTTCAGCAATACGTGAATTGTGAACTTCCAGATGTTCAAGCTGGTTTTAGAAAAGGCAGAGGAATCAGAGATCAAATTGCCAATATCCACTGGATCATTAAAAAAGCAAGAGAGTTCCAGAAAAAAACATCTATTTCTGCTTTCTTGACTATGCCAAAGCCTTTGACTGTGTGGATCACAATAAACTGTGGAAAATTCTGAGAGATGGGAATACCAGACCACCTGACCTGCCTCTTGAGAAATCTGTGTGCAGATCAGGAAGCAACATTAGAACTGGACATGGGACAACAGACTGGTAAAGGAGTATGTCAAGGCTGTATATTGTCACTCTACTTATTTAACTTATATGCAGAGTACATCATGAGAAACGCTGGGCTGGAGGAAGCACAAGCTGGAATCAAGATTGCCAGGACCTCAGATATGCAGATGACACCACCCTTATGGCAGAAAGTGAAGAAGAACTAAAGAGCCTCTTGATGAAAGTAAGAGAGGAGAATGAGAAAGTTGGCTTAAAGCTCAACATTCAGAAAGCTAAGATCATGGCATCCAGTCCCATCACTTCATGGCAAATATATAGGGAAACAGTGTCAGACTTTATTATTTTGGGCTTCAAAATCATTGCAGATGGTGATTGCCACCATGAATATAAAAGATGCTTACTCTTTGGAAGGAAAGTTTTGACCAACCTAGATAGCATATCCAAAAGCAGAGACATTACTTTGCCAACAAAGGTCCATCTAGTCAAGGCTATGGTTTTTCCTGTGATCATGTATGGATGTGAGAGTTGGACTATAAAGAAAGCTGAGTGGATAAGAATTGATGCCTTTGAACTGTGGTGTTGTAGAAGACTCTTGAGAGTTCCTTGGACTGCAAAGAGAGCCAACCAGTCCATTCTAAAGGAGATCAGTCCTGGGTGTTCATTGGAAGGACTGATCTTGAAGCTGAAACTCCAATACTTTGGCCACCTGATGCGAAGAGCTGACTCACTGGAAAAGACCCTGATGCTGGGAAAGATTGAGGGCAGGAGGAGAAGGGGATGACAGAGGATGAGATGGTTGGATGGCATCACCAACTCAATCAATGGACATGGGTTTGGGTGGACTCCGGGAGTTGGTGATGGACAGGGAGGCCTGGTGTGCTGTGGTTCATGGGGTTGCAAAGAGTCAGACATGACTGAGCGAATGAAGTGAACTTAACTCCAATACAAAATAAAAAGTTAAAAAAAAAAGGAGGAGATTGTGATGCATTCTTGCCCCTTCAGCACTTCACAGTCTTGTTAGACAATGTCTGCTCTATGTGAAGTTATTTACCTATGCATCCCCCTCTCCATCCTACACCCTCACCCCCAGTTATGAGTTCTAGAATGCCGAGAATCCTGTCTTGGTCATCCTTGGTTTCCTTTATAACACATAGTATGGGACATTTCTCTTGGTAGGTGTCCAATAAATTATTATTGGATCAAAGAAATATTCTGTAGTGTGTTTTTTAAAATATCAAGGTGTACTGGTGGACTAACAAGCAAGATGCTTTTTCCTTATAATGTCTCTCTTACATTTAACAGCAAGTTAAAATTAGATCCTTTCTCTTTTTTTTAAAGAAAGAAAACCATAGCAACTGTGATGTTGAATGTTTCAGAGAGCAAATTTTTAAGTATTCTCTTTCTGAATTGCCCATGTTTAAGCTGCTGATTTCAATCAAAATGCTAATAAATAATTTGTCATACTAACAGCCATGTAAACCACTGATTGTATCTATAAAGTGATAGAGTCTCCCATATAAAACAGAATGCTTAATGAAATGTTCGCAGAAAAAATGAATGTGTTGAAAATCCACTGAATAAATTTTCAACAGTTACCCTCTGGAAATGATTGAACATTAACCTTTGTTTCTAGTACCTGAATTTATTATAAAACCTTCAAGATTGTTCTGTTTCATATCAATATTTGCTGGAGTTTTTTAAGACATGGCCTCTATGAGGAAATCAATTTTACAGTCTTCTAAATGAAAGAATGGGCATTTTTACAGAATGTTATCAGTGAATACCTCTTTGATATACATAATGATTATCTAATAGTTTTCTCTAAATGTATTTTTATTGAAGTAATGATTAAAATGTAACTCAGTGCCTTAGGAACACTGACTAATGTCATGTTAATCAACTTGAGTACTAAAAAAAAACTGAAGAGGTTGATAGTTTAAATCTAGTTGGTAGATGATTCACTTGAACTATCAAAGAAGAAAATGTACTTTACCCAGGACCAAATTTAAAACAAAACCAAACAAAATCTAGCAAAACCACCTCAGAAACAACTCTTAGAAAGTTAAACCAAACCTTTAAAAAAAATCTAATTTACTTCCTTTAAAATTTTTAAATTAGTCTTTGATTTTCAGAATCCATACTGATCAACATCTATTGAATGTCTGCTCTATGAAAATCACTGAACTAATGTCAAGATAAACACATTTCTGTTTTTAGGGGGCTTGGTGGAAGAAATAAGTCACTCACATATAACCATAATGTGGAAAATAGGACTGTAAATGCTGCCATTATTCTGAGGAGGGAGAGATGGAAAACTTCTGGCTAGGTTTGGACAGGTAGAATGAGATGAGAACAGGGAAATGGAGAATTCTTAGCAGACAAACTGAAAACAAGTATCTTTTTTGGTAGTAACAAGAAGTTCAGCTTGACTACAGAGTGGTTTGCAGAAGGTGTGCTAAATAAGTCTGGTAACACACATTGAGCTAGCTGGTAAAAGGCCTTAAATTCCAGATTATTTAAATGGTGTTGTATATTAAAAAAAAAAAAAAAAAGCTGTAAGTGAACAGTTTCATAACACTTTTGTAGACATGCAACAATTTTTATAAAGAATTGGCTCTAAATCTGAAGCTGAAGTCACCTGATTTAGAACAACACTGAAAAATATTGGTTGGGTTGGCCATACTTTTTCAGCCTGTACATAGAGGTCACTTTTAGACATTAGGATACTTATTCTTGGTTTTTGTGGGGACCTGAATTATGTGTTTCTTGGACAAATTTGGGATATTTACTCTTTCAGATGTTTGAAAATGTCACAAATATTTTCCCTCTGATTGCTGTATGTGCCATGTACATATCTTCCTTCTCTATTGTTGTTTGGGGCTTCCCTGGTGGCTCAGATGGTAAAGCATCTGCCTGCAATGCAGGAGACCCAGGGTTCGATCCCTGGGTTGGGAAGATCCCCTGAAGAAGGAAATGGCAGCCCACTCCAGTACTCTTGCCTGGAAAATTCCATGGACAAAGGAGCCTGGTAGGCTACTGGGGTCACAAAGAGTTGGACACGACTGAGTGACTTCACTTTCTTTTCTTTCTTAATTTTTGTTGTTGTTTCTTGTAAAAAAAACTCCACTGAAAAACAAAACTGTGATCTTTATAGATACATTTAAGGACTGATGAAGAAATACTCAGAAGCCTGTTTCTTGAAAAACCAATAAAACTTTCTTGCAAAGTAAAAAGGTGCATAGTTGGGTTGGACAGGACAGACATCTGACAGGAAGACTGGAGTAGGGGAATTTGAAGGAAAAGAGGTGGAGGGAGAGAGGGAAGGAGGGAGAAAGAGAGAACAATTACCTTTTACAAGAAGTGGTTGTAAAGATAAGTTTATGTATTCAAGAGGTGAAATAAATGCAGAAGAGATAGGTAATGCTGCTGTGAGTGAAGTGAAATGAAGTCACTCCGTCGTGTCTGACTCTTAGCGACTCCATGGACTACAGCCCACCAGGCCCTCCGTCCATGGGATTTTCCAGGCAAGAGTACTGGAGTGGGGTGCCATTGCCTTCTCCATTAACAGAGGCAAGGCATATTATATTTACTTGGAGCTGGTATACTTGGTGACAGCCTTAGTACCCTCAGACATGGCGTGCTTGGCCAGCTCCCCAGGTAGCAGCAAGCGCACGGCGGTCTGGATCTCTCTGGATGTGATACTCGAGCGCTTGTTGTAATGCGCCAGGTGCGATGCCTCCCCAGTGATGCACTCGAAAATGTCATTGAGGAAGGAGTTCATGATTCCCATGGCCTTGGACGAGATGTCGGTGTCCGGATGGACTTGCTTCTGCACCTTGTACACGTACACGGAGTAGCCCTCCTTGCGACTGCACTTGCGCTTCTTACCGTCCTTCTTCTGGGCCTTGGTCACAGCTTTTTTAGAGCCCTTTTTAGGGGCAGGAGCAGACTTAGCTGGTTCAGGCATGTCTATAATGACACACCCAACAACACAGAAAGATCTTGAAAAAAAATTACTAGCCACAACCAACTACATATAATCTCACATATTTTAGCTACTATGCTTGAAGTAGAGAGAGTTTAGAAAAGATACCCAGGAGATACTATGAACATCTTTAAATAGCTTAAAATTTGAAATAGCCCATATTTCCTGTTTATATATTTGAAGCTGATTGTAAGAATGAATATGAATCGGAGATCCTTAAAATCAGGTATTTTGAGCTTTAAACAAGTTTTAAGAGCATCACATCTCTTTTGCATTGCAGATAGTACTGGACAAGAGGGGAACACAAATATAATTTCTGTAGTATTGGTAAGAAACAAGCTGAGTTTGGAACTTAGCCACCTTGTGGTATTTAAATCTTACTCAAAATTTTATAAAACTCTTAAAAAACCATATAATGCATGTATGGCGTTGGAGTTTTACTACTTCCATTTCCATAGCTCTAATACTGAAAAAAGCTTATTGGTACAGATGTATGTCTTGAGTCTTCATCCACTGAAGATCTTAATTCAAGGACTGAAGTTAACTTTTCTCAAACCAAAGCATATGTGACATAAAAGAGCAAATAAAGATAGAGTGATGGTAAAGAGTTTTTCCCTTGCTACCCTGAGTAGCCACATTAGTGGTTCAAAGGATATACTGGATATCAGCAATGAAATCAAGAGAGGAAAAGAAAAACAGGGCCTTTCCTGAATGCAGTTATGCTGTGATGATGGGTCTAATGATGCTCAGCCATAACTGTCTCCTTCAATACTGAGTATAACACAGAAGGGCAAAATTTTTAATCTTTTAGGTGTTTTCCCCCACATAGACACAATATACTAATGCATCAGTGCAAATCACTGGGGAAATATTTTTCTAGTGTTTAACTTCTGCAAATTAACATTCAAGATAGCTGGTATTGGAATTACTTGAAATTCAGTCTTTCCTATAAGATAATTCGGGTCATCACAGTAGATGTTTTGACGTGTCCACGTTTGACCTGAACCATTTCTGATGACCCAAGTTCAGTGTGGTAGGGAGGAGGAAAGTGCCTCAAAGGTTATAGTCATATATACAGTTTTGTATCTTGCTACACTTTGCCAAGAATTACTGTTGTCAAACTTCAGGATCATTTTAAAGGTTTTTTGGGGCATATCTGTCTTTCAAGCAAACAAATGAAAATAATCAACATCAATCAACATCTTGTGATTAACAAAATCATAAAATTTGAGAAGCTAGTCAAGACTTTATCTTGAGTCAGGCAATGATCCTGTAGTAGTTGAAAAGAAGCAAGAATGTTAGCTTTTATTTCATTATTATCTTATCATACTTGGCTCTTCTTTCTTACATTTTCTCTTCTCTTTGTGTTCTAAGTCTCCTATTAGGTATCCTAAACAACAGCATGCCTTAGAGGAAGTACTCCAAACCAGGAGTTAGTGACTGGAAGTCTCAGGAAGGAAATAGTGATCCAGGTTCTCCTAATGACCAACAGCATGACTCATATAAAGCAACTTAATATTTCTGCCCCTTAGTTTCCTTGAAAAATTTGTTCCTTATTCCTGTTTATCCTACAGAATTATTTCCAGAACAGGATACAATAGGTGAAAGAGTCTTAAAAATAGATACCAACCAAACTATACCATTACTAATTTAACACATTTTATATTTTGAAACTAACCTAGAAGCGGAAATAGTGTGCAGAAATCTTTGAATCAAATAACTGTTATATTTTTTGAACATCTGTAATTTAAGAATATATCTCCTCTTCATATACTATGATACCTGATATCATTGCTACCAAAATATGAATACAGTAAACTCAAGCTGAATCTGTGGCTCCTTTAGATGAGAGGGTGAATGCCATGTTCTTCTGCTTTCAAGTCCATGCCAAATAAGAGTTACCTTTAAAGCTGTTTAAACTTGAGATTACCATTAATAAGAGGAGAAATAAACTGAGGAAACATTGTGCTCATAACAGTGTCTGGAAGCCTTTCAGAGGAGGCAGCTGTGGTTTCTTTAGACTCCCAAGTCTATTATGCAGGTTAGCAGTATATTTTATAATGAGTTCTAGACCACCTGCCTTCCTGAGGAAATTAAGATCAAGATAGTTTTTTTTTTAGGTCTTTTTTTTTCCCTCAGTGGTTATGTATAAGATTTTCCTATTCAATGAGTTTGAGCACCCCATAAAAATATTCATTCAGTGTTGTTCAGCTATAGATGACTATTTTTAAAGACGTTGTCTAAATGTGTTTTCAACGAATTCTTGGGGAACTGAAACATACACTTCTCTAGTAAAACAGTCAGCAGATGATGTCTATACAGTTTTAAAGTGATGAATACCTACAATGAATTAAACAGCATTTTCAATGAATTTAACTATAGTCTGACTAAAACCACTGGAATTTCAAAATTTTGTTTTAATTATTTTTCTTATTCTCACCCCCTTTCAGGTGTTTTAAGGGGCAATCAATGGACTCAGGAAGAGTAGGAGCTTGGAGAATACAATAAATAGGGTCTTGTTCCAAAGATAAACACAGCAACAAAATGTCCACTTTAGCAAACCCACCCAGCATCCTGGAAATGTCACAAGAGATTAAGAAAAGCTGTGGAGACAAACAGGTGGAAATCACAGTTGAAAGAATAAAAATGGCAAAGAGTCTCAAAGAAAAACAAAGCAATGATTTAGAGAAAATGGCCTTTAAACGGAAGGCAGAAGGTGACGAAAAGCCAGCTGGAAAGAAAGAGGCAAAGATAATAGAACTTGACAGTCTGCTGATCACCATGCCCCTGCCTCATATACCCTTAAAGAATATCATGGATGTGGAGGTGAAGCTGGTCTACGTTGATGAAGAGAAAGTGAGTTATGAGTTTGTGGAGTCCTATCCGTCCACTGGGAATAGGCCAACATGCCGAGCTGCTGAAATAGCGGACCCTTTGCATGAACCTAATTTCAGCGTTCTGCCTCAGATTGACAAATGGCTTCAGGTAGCCTTAAAGGATGCCAGTTCTTGCTACAGACAGAAGAAATATGCCGTGGCAGCAGGACAGTTCAGAACAGCACTGGAGGTATGGGGTAAGAGAGAGCATAGATTGGTGACAGTAAGCTGTAAAAGGGAAAGTTGTGATTACTGTGAGCCACTCTGATCATACTGTAATGAAAATACAGTATGAAAATATTGAATATCAGGACTTTTCAGTCCTCAGTTTATGCCAATACAATATGCCTGCAAATTAATATGCCTGTGTGCACTCAACATATAGAAATCAGCCCAAAAGCATATTTCATGCCTTTTCCCTAACAAACACTGCAGTGAATAGTAACATATATTAAAATGCAGTTGGTTTTGCAATTTTAATGTACACCTATAGAAGCCTTAAAGTTTCAATACAGTAGTGGTGAGTAGAATATAGATTCCCTAGAAATAGGCAGTTAATGAGTATACATATTATCCCCTTTTGATATGTAGTCTTCATGATTAAACATAACCATCTTACTTTTAGCATGGGCTGATAATTTATGCATAATAAGTAAGGTCACTTAGTCGTGCCCAACTCTTTGTGACCCCGTGGACTGTAGCCCACCAGGCTCCTCAGTCCATGGGATTCTCCAGGCAAGAATACTGGAGTGGGTTGCCATTTCCTTCTCCAGGGGATCTTCCCGACCCAGGGATCGAACCCAGGTCTCCCGCATTGCAGGCAGACGCTTTAACCTCTGAGCCACCAGGGAAGACCAATTTATGCATAATACTGATTAAAAAAACAAAATAACACCTTTCACCTTACCATCAAACTTTACTTCCCTTCCCCTCCTATGAGCTTTATGAATAATTATTTTTCTCTCTAAGCAGGTAAGTTGATCAATATTTTGGCATAAAGATTTAGCCCATGGGCTAAAATAGATGTAAGAATAAAACTCAAAAAAGGTCACAGGAAGAAATGCACCATCTCATGACTCACTGAACTTATAAAAGGACCATAGTGTGCAGCTTGAACTCCCATTGGCTTGGCAATATTGGTGACTGCATATTTTATTAATTACAAAAAAAATTTTCAATGCATTTTATATATGCCTGGTGGCCACTGGAGACATAAAAAATGAGTTACGACATGGTAGCTTCCCTCTAACAGTCTGTGAGGGAGACAAACCAGTAAATAGTTAAATGGAAATGGTATTAAGGCATGACTATTATACCATGGAACCAGGGCCATGTGCAGGAGTCAAATGTGAGATTTTGTGATAAAGATTTAAAGGATTAAGTGTTACTTCCAGTCTTAGTCACAGGTTAAAAATGACTACATCTACAATGAGTTATTAATGAACAATACAAGAAAATGTGCCCCTAAATATTGAAAAAGAAACCCTAGGCACAAAAAAGAAGGCCCAGAGAGACATGAAGTGATGAGGTAGCATACAAGTAGATGCATCTATAAATACTTCTGTCCTTATTAAGGGTCATTTACACAAGTGAAGAGTGATGCACTTTGTAAACTTCTGAACTATGTAAAAAATGCCCCCAAATTGTTTTCAAAGCACTGAGAACCTTCTGCTGTTCTTTGAGCTAGAGACCAGAAGCTATTGACTGTGGAAAGGGAGCTAAGTGTAGACGCCAGGAAGAACCATGGGCACTTCTGCTAGGTCTATTTCCAGCTGAAAATTTTTTGGGGGAAAGGATAGGGTTAAAGGTGTAATTCTATTATTACAGGGTTAAAGGTTTAATTTTATCCTTTCCAGATAAAGGAAAAGAATAATTTTGGCAATGGGGGATAAAAGGCATAAAATAAGAAAGAACATAAACTACAAATTAAGTCTAGTTAGAGAAGCAAAAGGTATTTGCATTAACTAGAAGAAAATATCCATTTTTTCCCATAAATCCCAGTGTTCAAAATTGTAAAATTTGAATCCAGTTTTAATGACCCCCAAGATGTATAATTGTACTGGAATATGCTTAAGTGTTTTGACTCTGTTGTGCACATTCTCTGTCTCTGTCTTTCCCTCTCTCTTTCTCTCTCTCTCCCCCCCAACCTCCCCCTCTCTCAAGGGTTTTTAGGAAAGTGTTGGATGCTGACACTAATTACTGGTAATTAACAAAGGTAATTATTTTGAGACCAAAACTTAGCTTAGACATCTGGTCTAGCTTTTGTCTAATTATCCTGGGAGTTAACTTTTGAAATCTTACCTAGAATGTCTCTTGATAAACCACAGTTACTAGGAATAGAAAAGATATTTAACCTTTTTAACTCTCCTGTCCTGAATTTAACTTCTATTGAATTGAATTGCTTCCATACTGAGTGTTCTCAGGTATTACTTAATGCATCTGTTGCTTTTCCTTAGGTCCTACCATGACTAAGATAGGATGAATGACAGAGACCAAGGCATAATGATAAGGATCACACCTGAAAGATAAATGCATCAATGACTATTTCAGTGTGTGAAGTTAGAATTAGGTTTGGCTGCAAATGACAAAAACCCAAAATACCTGTGTCAAAAGCAAGAGAGTTGTTTTTTTTCACATAAGTGTTAGGTAGTCAAGGACTGGTACAGTATGATCGTCAGGTACCAGATTCTATTTTGTTCCTAAAGATGTGGCTGTGACCTCAGGATCCAAAATGATAGCTCCTGTTGGTTTTATCATGCCCACCTTCTAACCAGCCAGGAAAGGGCAAAAGGAAGGAAAGAGTCACATTGTGTCCTAAGCATACTTCAAGGGAAGTTGCACACACCATTTCCACTTTTTTATATTGACCCAAATTTGGTCATGTGGCTGCACAGACTTACAAGAAGTGCTGAAAAATACAGTTTTGATTCCCAATGGCTCTAACATTCAGGGGTCCTATTACTGATAAAGAAGGGGAGACTGGACATGGCTGTTGAAGGATAACTAGCAACTCTCCTGTGATTATTATATGGGGGGAGGGCACTGTGAGGTATACAAAATGCTTAGTATCTGAGTGGTACAGGTACAGAGTCAGGCTGTAGAAACACACAGAAGGCTGCTTGTGGTTTAAGGTAAGACCATGAAAAGAAAAAGTAAAAACTGGGGAAAGGCACTAGAAATTTGTGACTATTAATAGACACAATAATTTCCAATTCATCTAATAAATCCATTAGGAATGTTCTGCTTCTATGTTAGCTTCCCTGTGTTCTTGACAAAGTCTTAGCTCCTTTTGTTTTTATAACATGGTAACTAGACAAGTAAATTCATGGTATTTTGTAATGAATAAGATAAAATGATATGCAGCGATTCAGAAGATAACAGTTTAGCTTCCAAAAAGCAGCCAACTTTAATCTTTCAGGATTTCAGAACATAGGAGGCATTTATTTAAATGTGCCTGATGAAACTAACTCTGTGACTAACTCTCAGTCTTTACTAAAATCAGTCATCATTTGCTCCTGTGTTTGAAATCACAACAGAAAACACACCAGATGGGCAAAAGGTATAAACTGAAAGATAAAAAACATACATTCATATGAAATCACAGTATTATGCCTAGATGTTATTACCTATAATTTTTAAAGAACAACTATATAAATTCACCCTCTATTAAAATGTTACAGATTCTATTAAAAAATAAAGACATTGGCCTCACAGGCCCACTATTTCCAATAAATTGCTTGTTGTTCAGTTGCCGTCATGTCCGACTCTTTGTGACCCCATAGACTGCAGCACTAAGCACAGCACACAGCCTGCAGCACGCCAGGCTTTCCTGTCCTTCACTATCTCCTGGAGTTTGCTAAAATTCATGTCCATTGAGTTGGTGATGCTATACAACCATCCAGTGAACTTCTTGGCTGTCAATAAAAAGTTAGAAGAGATTAATTCATAAACATTCTAGTTGAACTTTCATAGAGAAAGAATAATTATTAGCAAACACCTTAAGGGTTTTACTAATAGGAACACTTAAAGGTCTGGGAATGGACTAATCACATTTTTGTCATTTATAAGAAAAGCACTCAAATTATGAAGAAGGTTAATAATTTTGTGGCATGCAACCTAAACAATGCCATCATTTCAGCCTTACTCATAGGATCTTAGTAACTCAGAGGCTTCCACCTTTTGAAGTAGAACAGACCTATACACACCCTTCAAGAGACGCCGCTTCAAATAATCCCACTGAACCAGCCAAAGAACATAGAGCACAACCTCCCTCACCAAATGGAATTTTCAATTCCGATTTCATCATGCAGGAACTCCTTAAGGTGCTTTTTTTTTCTTAATATCTTGGTGCTCCAGTCACTGTTCTGTGAAGTTAGAGTAATAACTCACATTTATGGAGCTCTTGCTATGTGTCAGGTATTATATTTTACATCCTGGGAATATTTACATTCAATGTTACATTTTATTCTCACAATAAGCATATGAGATGAAACTATTATTCTTTTATGCTAATGAGAAAACTAAGGGATAGAAAGGTTAAATCAGCTGCTCAAGGATCAACAGCTAGAAGCAGTAGTACCTGGGACTGAACCAAGGTGATCTGGTTCAGAGCTCACCACCTTAACCGCTATGCCCTTGCTACTCTGAGGGTTTGTGAGAAATATATAACTTCTGCCAGACCTGCATAATCAGCATCTGGATTTTAAGAGATCCCAAATGGTCCTGGTACACATAGCAATTCAAGGAGATGAGAATCACATTCTGTGAGATGCTGACATTGCACAAATTTGCCCTAAAATGAAAACTTTACAGTTTGGTCTCCAACTTAAAATGCTTTATGCTCCTTGCTAATTTCATAGGAGGGCTTTTCTGAGTAGCTCAGCTGGTAAAGAATCTGCCTGCAATGCAGGAGACCTTGGTTGGATTCCTGGGTCGGGAAGACCCCCTGGAGAAGGGATAGGCTACCCACTCCAATACTTTGGCCACCTGATGGGAA
>NW_011494736.1:113431-117405 GCF_000754665.1 Bison bison bison | reverse complement strand
GGAGAAGGTGATGACAGAGGATGAGATGGTTGGATGGCATCACCGACTCAATGGACATGAGTTTGAGCAAGCTCTAGGTGTTGGTAATGGACAGGGAAACTTGGCGTGCCGCAGTTTATGTGGTCACAGGAGTTGGACATGACTGAGTGACTGAACTGCACTGAATTTCGTAGGAAAGAATTTCCTTTTAAGCATTTTTCTCTAACAATTGTGTGGAATTTGGGATTTCAAGGACCTTAATTTTTTTTTTTTTTGAGTTAGAGAGGCGAGAGGATTGACCTCATATTTGTATTATGAAAGAATATAACAAAAATAGCTATCATTATATTGTTTCATTAAAATTTCATTATTTCATTAAAATATGGAGCAGTTTAACACCAAAAAAGAAAATAGAAAGGGCATACTCTCAAAATAGGGCATACTGTCAGAATGAAGGGTATTTTTAAAATAGATTGTAATTCAACTTCATGAAAAGTTGACTAAATTGTCTTTTTTTTTTCATTGCCCCTTAGATCAATAAAGTACTGGTCTGAGAACCAGTTTTTGGGAATCACTGTTCTAGAACACATTTCCTTTATGGTAAACATTAAGTATCCAGGACGATTGAACCCACACCAGGGCCTTCTTATGAGATTACTTCCAGTGTAATGGAATTTGGTATGAGGCAGGTCCATTTTGGAGCCCATCCAAAGGGGTTTATTTAATGAAGTAGCAAAGATATCTCATTATAGGGCCGCCTCACCTATAATTGCTCTGAGAATAATTCTGTAGCAAATCTCTAGGGCATGAAAATGTGGACATCCCAGAAAGCTTAATTTAAATGGATTCTAACACAGATAGTTCCTAGTCAACATAATCAGGAAATCGAGAGTTCACCAAATTCATGGAGTGCCCTGGAGCTAGCTGTCTTTTTACCCATCTGTGGATCTGCAAAGGGATTTAGTATTCATTTCTTAAACTCCTGCTGGGGTCCACGCCTATGTATTTAGATAAGTATCACAATAGCCCTCAAAACAGATATTATCATCCCCATTTAACAGATTAAAAAAAAATGATGCTCTAAAAAGTTAAAAAAAAAAAAAAAAGCTTACAAGTGCCCCAGCTAGTTTGTGGCAGGGCTGAGACCAAATTCCTGTGTCCTAATTTCATATCTGAATATCTTTACTTTCTTGCTTTTCATACTTAACAGTTTATAAAAGTTGTATAGGAGTATTATTTTTTAAAAAACAGATTCTGATATGTGGGGGTCTGTGATGGAACATCCAGGTTCCTCATTTCAAATGAGCTCCTAATGATGTCCATGTCTCTGGTCCAGGGACCACTCAAGTAGCAGAGATTTATGCCACACACTGGTAGGTTTGCAAATGCCCGCCATTGTCCAGGCAGTAAGCACTTGCAGATATCTAGCTCATGTAACCTTAGGTGGCCGCAAGGGTCCAGAGCTGTTAGAGTACTGTATTTGCAGTCAGATTATCTGTTTGATGCTGCTTCTGGCACCTACTTGCTCTGTGACTTTGAGCAACTTTCTGAACCTCTTAAAACACTGTTAAGCAGGAATGGTAAGAACTAAACACCAATCACAAGATGCTTTCACACAGGACTGCTTGTTGGAAAACATGATGAGCTGGAAATCTGTGTTCAAGTTGTCATTGTATTTCTTAAGTTCTTCATTTCTTTGTACAGTATGTATTCAACTTAAAACTTTAATGCCCCAAAGGATTTTGTCCAATTCAGTAGTTTATCATCATTTTTAACCCATATCCTTTTTTCCTTTAATTAACATTAAAATTTTATAGTTTCTGTTAAAGACTATATTTAATCAAAGCAAGGGACCAAAATAATTCACTGCTTTTTACTTTATTCTATACCCTTTTACGGAGAAGGCAATGGCACCCCACTCCAGTACTCTTGCCTGGAAAATCCCATGGACGGAGGAGCCTGGAAGGCTGCAGTCCATGGGGTCGCTGAGGGTTGGACACGACTGAGCGACTTCACTTTCACTTTTCACTTTCATGCATTGGAGAAGGAAATGACAACCCACTCCAGTGTTCTTGCCTGGAGAATCCCAGGGACGGCGGAGCCTGGTGGGCTGCCATGTATGGGGTCGCACAGAGTCGGACACGACTGAAGTGACTTAGCAGCAGCATACCCTTTTAGAAGAAGTAATCTAAATCAAACACTATTTTGAACTATTAATTGCTTCTGACAAAAAATACAAACTTTCACTTAAATGCACAAATTGTTATGCTAGAAGCAGTTCATTTTGTTCTTAGTTCTCACATATAAAGTGACTTGAACTCTGTATAGTCAGATCAGAATTGAACTTTTCAGTTTCTATCATGATTGTTGCCATCTTTGTTCCATCCGGGGGCATCGTATAATTAATTAATGATAAAAATATGTTTTAAGTGCCAGCAAATTTACGTAGCAGGAAAATACAAAACAAATGCCTCTGTTAATTGCCAAAGTAAAATAACAAAATTAGATATATAAGTAAGCACTAATTAAATAAAAATAATCTCTACAAGAGCAAGATTTGTCATTGTAAGAAAAAAGTATGTTATTACCCCTAACATTCACTGGCTGTTTCAGCCTGACATAGCACTAGATGTAGGGGATACAAATATATTTAAAACTTAGTCCCTGCCCTCAAGGAGGTTTTCCCATTGTGATAGAGTGTCAGGGAGAGAGGTGACTGGAAGAATTTTTCTATAAATAAGACTACAATATAATCTGTATCACATTTGTGAATGAAAGAAGAATCACATTTCATATAAAAATATTATAAACTTTGGAAATTCCTGACACAATTTCAATCACCTGCTGCTGCTAAGTCGCTTCAGTAGTGTCCGACTCTGTGTGACCCCATAGACAGCAGCCACCAGGCTCCCCCATCCCTGGGATTCTCCAAGCAAGAACACTGGAGTGGGTTGCCATTTCCTTCTCCAATGCATGAAAGTGAAAAGTGAAAGTGAAGTCGCTCAGTCGTGTCCGACTCTTGGCGACCCCATGGACTGCAGCCTACCAGGCTCCTCCATCCATGGGATTTTCCAGGCAAGAGTACTGGAGTGGGGTGCCTTTGCCTTCTCTGTCAATCACCTAGAAGTGATATTAAATATACTTGTATGGGGTGCCCAAACTCACTCTCAGAGAGCCTGAGATACAACTGTCTGGGGTTCAGACAATGACTGTGCTTGGGGGAGTGGTATTTTTAAGTTCCTAGAATAGTTAAAAACAGTTGAGAACTGCTAGCATAGACAATCTTTCTTTTTCACAATTACCTACAATTGATGTTAACCCATGTGTGTTTTTTAAAAGGGAATTAAGAGAAATAATATCTAAACATTCTAAAGCTATTATAAAGCATCAATTAAAAAGGTAAATATTACTGTCTTAAAAATTTATTCTTTGAAAATTAACATTTAAAACAATCTTCTCATATTCACTTAAAAAGCAAATGAACTTAATGACTTCTTTTCTATTAACACTAATAAAATAGGTTGATACTAAACACCAGTCAGTGGTTGATTAGAATGTTTCTCTAAATTTATCCCATTAGTTATCATCTCACAAAAAATAATTATTAATCCATAGGAAGCTGAGCAAGATCTCTTTAGTGAACAGGATCATTTTCATAGTTTATGAGTTCTGTTATGGGTTTGTTTCAAATTTCAGTAAATGTTAGTGTATTTTTAAATGCAGTTAATTCTGTTTACACTATTGTAAATCAAAACTCAACCAACTCACTGAAACCTTCAGTTCAGTTCAGTCGCTCAGTCATGTCCGACTCTGCGACCCCATGAATTGCAGCACGCCAGGCCTCCCTGTCCATCACCAACTCCCGGAGTTCACTCAGACTCACGTCCATCGAGTCAGTGATGCCATCCAGCCAACTCATCCTCTGTCGTCCCCTTCTCCTCCTGCCCCCAATCCCTCCCAGCATCAGAGTCTTTTCCAATGAGTCAACTCTTGTC
>NW_011494736.1:100529-113331 GCF_000754665.1 Bison bison bison | reverse complement strand
TTCGCATGAGGTGTCCAAAGTACTGGAGTTTCAGCTTTAGCATCATTCCTTCCAAAGAAATCCCAGGGCTGATCTCCTTCAGAATGGACTGGTTGGATCTCCTTGCAGTCCAAGGGACTCTCAAGAGTCTTCTCCAACACCACAGTTCAAAAGCATCAATTCTTCAGCACTCAGCCTTCTTCACAGTCCAACTCTCACATCCATACATGACCACTGGAAAAACCATAGCCTTGACTAGATGGACCTTTGTTGGCAAAGTAATGTCTCTGCTTTTCAATATGCACAACCCTAAATTGTAATTCAACTTGATTCCACGTTGAGGTTCACACACATTAAAAACAAATTATTCTTATCCAAATATTGGATAATATTGCCCAACATTTCTGTCACTATCTAACTTTCTAAATTTCTTGCAAGGCTTCCCAAGCCAGATACAGTTGAAAACAGCAATATTTTCTTTCCCCTACTCGTTTCCAGCCTTCATACACAACACAGTGTGATGTTCAAACAGACTCTGCATGTACCAAGCATATGAGATTCACTTAAATTTGTTCACAGGAATGTAGCACAGAATAAGGTTGTGGTTACTCTTTTGATTCAGATTATCTAGAAGAAAGTTAGGAAAAAAATCTTTTATTTAATCACCTAGTTCACCTATTCTGTTGCCTCATTTGAGAGTCACTAAAATAGAGAAGAACTTTCTTTCCACCTGAGAAATGATTCTGTTTCTATCAGAGAATAGGATGTAGACAGGCAGGGTGTAATACAGAAAGGGAAACAAATTTTCATTACATGGTCTCAGTATGGTTTCCCTATTTTAAATGAATTGTTATGAATACCAAGAACATTGGATTCATACATACTTGAATGCTACCATCAATGTGTATTTTATATCCAGAAAGAAATAACTTCTGGAAAACTAGTTTTAGGCTATGCTGATGATGATGATTCAAATTATGCTACTAACCCATTAGTAATTAATCGCTGATTTTGTGGGATACAATTTACCAAGAAATCATCCACAAGTTAAGTGACTACTTCCTTACTACTTTCTATCAACTTGTTGGGTGATGTGGAGGTAAGACCACAGTATATGGCCGGGTTTTGGTTCTCAAGGAACTCAGATTCAAGCTTTAGACAGAAGTTCTATAACTGTAAGAAAATTAGAAATCTGTCAAGTGTTTGTGATGTGCAATGGCCGTGTAGAACAAAGATTTAGGATGAGAACATTTGATAAAGTTTGTGATACACATCTATGAGCATGAACTCTGGCAGGCACATCACCTATACTAACACTTCTAATTCTCACAGTAACCCAGTGAGTTGAAAACTATGATTATTCTCTATTAAAGATAAAAAGATAAGAATGCATAAAGTACTCATGGAAATGCTAAGAGGATGTGGGGTGAATTTACAAGTTTGAATGATCCTGGAAAAAAAAAAAAAAAAGAATGGAAAACTGGGATGGGTAGAGGGGACAGAAACGGAGTGTGATATTTGAGATAAACATTATCAGTAGGATGGAGAACTTGAGGAAAGAAGCATGAAACTGAATAAGGACAGCAAAGAGATGGGCAGGCCAGAGGAAGGCATTATTATGAAATGAGGGTGAAGCAATAAAGCCCGATACAGGATGGTCTTAAAAACTAGGCAGAGAACATTGGAATTGGCATTAAAGGCAATAAGTGAGTTCTAGGATAGGTAAGTAACAATGTAAAAAAAAAAAGAAGGATTGAGAATCAGTGAAAAAAAAAATTGAGTAGTTACTACTTTATCAACACTATGATGCTTACTACAAGATCTATAAGGAAGTACAAGATTTCAATTCCAATATTATTGTTCTTTATCATTTCTTCAGCTACATCTGTAATATAACTATACTCTTCTTATAGTAGCCATTTTATTTGCCATGATCCAAGTATTGATTTTATGGGGAAACAGTCAGGGAGATGAAGGAACTAAAGGAGAGGAACTGAAGGAACTAAAGGAGAGGAACTAAAGGAACTAAAGAGAGAAACTAAGGAACTAAAAAGAGAAAATGCCAGGGTAAAACAGGAATATATAGAGAGTGTTATGGTAGAAAGGGCTTTCCTGGTAGCTCAGATGGTAAAGAATCTGCCTATATGCAGGAGCCCTGGGTTCGACCCCTGGGTTGGGAAGATCCCCTGGAGGAAGGCATGGCAACTCACTCCAGTATTCTTGCCTGGAGAATCCCCATGGACAGAGGAGCCTGAAAGGCTACAGTCCATTGGGTCGCAAAGAGGCAGACATGCCTGAGCAACTAAGCACAGCATGGTAGAAAGTCCAAGGCTGAATAGGAGAAATAAAGCTAGAAGAGCTAGTAGGTAGCCAATGAGTACCCTGTCAAGATCTTGGATGTTATTCAGTAAATAACAGGAGGTCTCCCAAAAGGATTAGTATGGGGAATGGTGGTGTCAATTACATGTTTATTTTTGTTATATCACTCTAGTGTATGTAGACAACAAAGACAGTGCTCAGTCTCTGGGTTATATCTTATTACTGGATAGGAAGAAGAGGTTTCATGAATTGAGGGTAATTTGAGAGAATTTCTATATTTTTTAATTGAATTGAAAGCAGTTGGAGAATTTGAGAGAGACTGGATAGGCAACAGAGACAAATTAGACAAAAGACTAAATACTGGAGGCCTCCCTCAGAAGAGGGACCATGAATTCATAGTGACAGCAAACTGCAAAGTTATGTGATTTTCAACATTGTGTCTCTGAGCATCCAAAAATTTTCATTAACTGATAAAACAGATGAGAGGGCAGAATTATTGAGATTAGTGATGACACAATGGTCATCATAGTGGACTATGGCTCTCAGCTGGGCAGGAAAGGACAGAATAGAGGGGGTGTAATGGTCCAGGGACTGACAGTTAAAGGAAAGGCACTTGAGGATGAGAGAGTGAAAGAGCTGAAAGCCTAGGAGGTTTGGCCAAAGAGTAGTCCTGGAGTATAAGATTTGACATATGAAGTTCCATGAGATTGGGTTACTAAATGAGAGTTCAGGAGTTTCAAAAAAAAGTGAGAAGCCAGGATATTAGATGAGTCACTTTCACACCTGGATATTGAATATCTGAAGTCGCTCAGGATGATTCTGGGACAAAGAGCAAAGAGGAGCCATAATCCCGATGTCAAATCTTAGTAAATGTGAGGAAATAGTCACGAGTCTGATAGAGTTATGATAGAACAGCTAGATGATGTATTTTTTTGTGTGACACTATGCTAAAGGACAGGCTCAGCAAGCCTTAGTCTGAAAGGAAAGAAGTGGAAAGAGGGGTTTTTGCCCAGCAAAGTTAAGGGTCATTTTCTTCTTTTGGTTACTGGTACCTCTACTGTGTCCTTTTTTCCTGTGTATGTACAACACTAATCACTAAGTGAAAGTCAGTAAGAGTTATTAGAATTACGGAAACTGCTGCAATGATAAATTGCTTTTATAATATACCCTTAAAGTTAGTCAGCAAGGTTGTTTTTATATCTTGGCATGTTCATTTATATTTATGGGATTTTCTCTTCTTTTTTGATACTAGGACTTATTGAATAATTGTTTTTGACTACTTTAGGAGGAAATATCGGAGAAGGCAATGGCAACCCACTCCAGTCCTCTTGCCTGGAAAATCCCATGGGTGGAGGAGCCTGGTAGAGTGCAGTCCATGGGGTCACAAAGAGTTTGACATGACTGAGCGACTTCACTTTCACTTTTCACTTTCATGAATTGGAGAAGGAAATGGCAACCCACTCCAGTGTTCTTGCCTGGAGAATCCTAGGGACGGGGAAGCCTGGTGGGCTGCCGTCTATGGGGTCGCACAGAGTCAGACACGACTGAAGCGACTTAGCAGCAGTAGCAGCAGCAGGAGGAAATACATCAATACATACGCATGTAGAGATAAGCACATCTTTTTAATAAAGAGATTATCCTAATTTGAGTGCTTAAAAAATTAGAATATTGATAAATAAGAATTCTCAGTAGTTTTATTAACACAGCGTGTGTGTGTGTGTGTGTACTGTGTGTTTTTAGTATACTCTATTTGGGATGTTTCCTAGAGTATTGGCTTTGCGATAGGGTGGTAATTATGCACTGGCATGAAGGTTTTAAACAACAAATACATGTTCTTAAATACCAAACATAATGGTGAAAAATGAAAACTAATGTAACAGTCAACATTCACACCTTCTGATGCTTTCATAAGGTGTGAATGTTGGAAGCTAGTAACCTCACACCACTTGGTTCTTTTGTTATTATTTTAATTGTTTTTTTTAACTTTAAAACTTCACTCAGCAGTGGCCCAAACAAAAGATACCTGAAGTAAAGTAGCTCAGCCCTGATCTGAATCTCAAGTTAGGAATGAAGGAAATGCCCTACTGTGTGCATGCCTTATGGAAGCAGCAATCAAGCATATCCACTTAAACAAAAGAAGTAAAATATTATGATCTCTTAATACCAGAGATACCTATCAGCTTAGAGTACAGGAAGCCATTGCTGGCACCATGGACCTGCTCAGCATTTCTGGCTCCCATAGAGAGTCATCCTCATGGCTATGTTAAAACTGCGTTATTATATATTTCTCTATGCCTTAGTGGCATGAATACTGAGAGTGTATTCTAAAGCAGGTTCCTACCAGTAAGTGATGGATTTAGGCAGAATTCTCAGAGGTGGCATCCAGGGAACAAGATCTTACATGTGGGGATGTCCATTTACAGCATCACACAGTTGTAGCACTGCCATTAGTTAATTCAGGCTGTCAAAGGAGGAATGTGAAAAAATGAAGAAGAATGCCGAAAGGCTTAGCTGAAGCTGGAGGGAGTTGTAGGTGGCTGTGATAGGTTTTTGACCTCCACTTAAGTGCACCCTGATGACAGTAACATGCACAGTGGAATCCTTGGGTCAGTCATCAGCTCACTGCCACACAGCATGACTCTCTAGTGTGAGGTGGGCCCCTCACTGCATTCGGATTATATATTTGAAGTTTCTCACTTACTTTTCTGAATAGGTAATATATTCATAAAGTTCAAAGTTTAAGAGGTATAAAATAGTTTGCAAATGACTCCTTTCTAGCCCTCTCCTCCAGCCAGCCAATTTCCCTCCAAATGGGCAATCATTGTTTATCTTTTAAGTTAATAAATGCAAGCAATATGGAAGTACATATTCTTTCTAAAACTTTATTTTTTTTACTTAGAAATAAGTCTTAGATGCTGTTTTATATCAGCATATATTTCCCCATCTTATTTGTTGCCTAATACTTCAGTATATGGAAGATGCATATTCTCCATTGATGAACATTTGGGTTGCTTCCAGTGTTTTGTTCTTAGAAATAGTGCTGTAATTAATAACCTTGTGCACATGTCATTTTGAATGAATGCAGGCAGGTCTATAGGAGACATTTCTCACATTAGAATCTAAGAGTTTGCACATTTGAAATTTCAATAAATACTGCCAAGCTACACTTCCATCAGCTTTGTATAAGAAGACTTATTTTTCTTTATTCTCACCAAACCAATATGTTATCCAATTTTTAATTTTTCCAAAATAATAGCCTTTTAAAAATCAGTACAAAATAAATTTTCATTTCTTTTACTGTGTATGAGTTGAGAATCTTTTACTATGTCTAAGCACCATTGGCTTTTCTGTGTATTTCTGTGCTATAAACTCCAAATTTCTAATGGGCTGTTGGTGTTGTCTTGGGAGTGTGATGGTTTTAAATTCAAAACAAGTCTGAAAAGTACCTTGTGGGCAAGTAAGTTTCCCCCTATATAATTCTGGTGATTCTTTGCAGAGTAGGAGAAGACGACTTCCTTTAATTTGCATTGGGTTATAAACTTGCATTAGAACTCAATTACCATCCTTTAGGAGCTCCAATGCTGACTTGATTGGCCATTTCTTACAGTGTGAGGTAAATGTCTTTAAAATGAAGTGCATGCTCATATTTTCAAGAAATGGGAGAGTAGTTAAGCAATAACATTTAGAAAAAAAATATTCCTAGTCCATAAAAATCAGAAAGCTCTTTATTAGTAGTAAGGTTCTTGTATAAAAGCATAATTTCTCTTATATTTAGAGACTGTAAAATTTTTGGCCCTTTAGGAATTGTGTATTTTTTGAAATTGTAATATTTCAGATTTCGATGTTGTTTCTAATACATGAGGTCTAGTGTTGTCATCTCTCCTAGACAATCCTTAGAGGGAAAATAAACATGCTACCTAGCTAAAGGTAGATTTCACCTGGAATATTCATCTAATAATGTGTTTTATAGGTAGCATATGGTAGTGCTGTTATATGAATTCTGGATGAATTTTTCCTTGTTAAAATTTGTTGAAAGTGTTATATTTTAATTAGTGTCTGGTGTAAACCATTGATTTCAGATAGATGTGATTTCAAACAATGTGATTCCTCCTTTTTCGTATTTATTTTAGAACAAGAAACAAAGAGACTGTCAATAATGGCCTGGTCAATAATAATAGCCAACTTGGAATTCCCGCTGACTGGGGAGAGTGATTTGATAGAAAAGCCATTTGTCTTCCATGATATCACTGCTGAACTTTGAGTAGTAACTGCCTCCAGGATTACTGTTTTAAGAAAATATCTGAAATCTATAGATGAATTATAGATACACAGGTGACTTTAAAATTTTTTTTTCATTCTTCATCTCTAAGATACAATGGAGAGAAGAAACATTTCCATACCAAGGCCCCCCCCCCAAAATTGTTTTATATTGTCCTGAAATTCCTTCTATTCAAATACTTAGAGGTTTAGTCTTAACTCTTTATTTTCTCTGTTGTTTGTGTACTTAAATCAGCATTTTTAAGTGGTTAATGTCTGCCAGCTATTTACTTACTACACCTCTTTCAGTTCTCACAACCACCTAAAGAAGTAGGATTATCATTAGACCCATTTTGCAGATAATGAAATTAAGGCTCTGGGAAGTCAAATAACTTGATTAAGATCACCTGTTAGTAGTAGAATTAGAGCCTGAACTTAGGACTATGTGATTCCAAACACACTGTAACTATAATCATTACGTAATGCTGCCTACTCAGTAGTTGAGCCACTTTTCAAATAAATTCCTACGTTGAACCATGAGTGGTATTCCAAATATTTTATAATCAACGTAACCAAATCACAGCATAATCATTAAAAGGGCATACACTAATGAACAGATGCCTACAACCAATGGCTGAATATGAGCTCAATAAATTTAGAAAAATCAAGTGGAAATGTTCTGAGGTGGCTATGAAGGGCCTATTACTCACCCCTGTGCCCTGCCCATCACAGGAAGAAGCTCATTCCATCCTCACTTCTCCTTCCAACTCCCACTTCACAGAAATTGGTGTTTGATTAAAAAAAAAAAAGAAGAAGAAAAACTCTTGTAAAGTCACATATTGTATTTATCAACACATGATCCAATAGAAAAGCTTATATTCCTTTTACTAGTACCCTTTGTGATTAACTAGAGCTAAAGGTGTAGAGCTAAAGTCCCTTGGACTGCAAGGAGATCAAACCAGTCAATCCTAAAGGAAATAAACCCTTTATTAATTAAAAGGACTGATGCTGAAGCTGAAGCTCCTATACTTGGGCCATCTGATGCAAAGAGCTGACTCATTAGAAAAGACCCTGGTGCTGGGAAAGATTAAAGGCAGGAGGAGAAGGGGATGACAGACGACAGAAGACAAGATGGTTGGATGGCATCACCAACTCAATGGACATGAGTTTGAGCAAGCTCTGGGAGATGGTGAAGGACAGGGAAACCTAGAGTCCATAGGGTTGCAAAGAATCAGGCAAGACTGAGCGACTAAACAACAACAAAAAGATGCAGATTCATTCAAATCCCTTTGAAAATCTTTTGACTAGACCTAATTCTAATATTTCTAGGATCATTTCATAGGGAAACCTGTCCTGATACGTTTTCAGTTCAGTTCAGTTCATTTGCTCAGTCGTGTCTGACTCTTTGTGACCCCATGAATCACAGCACGCCAGACCTCCCTGTCCATCACCAACTCCTGGAGTTTACTCAAACTCATGTCCATCGAGTCGGTGATGCCATCCAACCATCTCATCCTCTGTCGTCCCCTTCACCTCCTGCCCCCAATCCCATGATGCTTTTGAACTGTGGTGTTGGAGAAGACTCTTGAGAGTCCCTTGGATTGTAAGGAGATCCAACCAGTCCATTCTAAAGGAGATCAGTCCTGGGTGTTCATTGGAAGGACTGATGCTAAAGCTGAAACTCCAACACTTTGGCCACCTCATGTGAAGTGTTGACTCATTGGAAAAGACCCTGATCCTGGTACATTTTAGCTTATATATAAATAATATATACCTACTAGATAATATCGGAGAAGGCGATGGCACCCCACTCCAGTACTCTTGCCTGGAAAATCCCATGGACGGAGGAGCCCTGTCCATGGGGTCATGAACAGTCGGACACAAGTGAGTGACTTCACTTTACTTTTCACTTTCATGCATTGGAGAAGGAAATGGCAACCCACTCCAGTGTTCTTGCCTGGAGAATCCCAGGGACAGGGGAGCCTGGTGGGCTGCCGTCTATGGGGTCGCACAGAGTTGGACACGACTGAAGTGACTTAGCAGCAGCAGATAATATATGTCTGTTTTTTATGGTCATTTCCTGACTATTCACAACTGTATACTTACAATTCCTCTTTAGCTCAAAATTACTTTCCTTTTTACAATTATATAGAGAGTATATTGTCCAAGAGGGGGTTTGACTTTAAACATTTATGACTCATTTATTTAACTAGTTACCAGGTCAACTGCTCAGTGGGAAATTGGATGTTATTCTTACTGTGAGAACATCAGACAAAATTAGACGGAAGTGTGTAGGACAAGCTTAGTGTGTTGGAGCCTCAATATATCAGTGATTGAACCAGTTAGTACCTTAATTCTTTTTTTTTCCCTCCAGAAATCACAAGTGTTAGCTTACAAAGAAACATAGGTAAGATAAAAGCAAAGTAACAAGAATGAGGGCAGGAGGAGAAGGGGACAGCAGAGGATGAAATGGTTGGATGGCATCACCGACTCGATGGACATGAGTTTGAGTGAACTCCGGGAATTGGTGATGGACAGGGAGGCCTGGCATGCTGCAGTTCATGGGATTGCAAAAAGTCAGACACGACTGAGTGAACTGAACACAAGTGAAAAAGAGGACAAATAGAGAAGGGACAGAGAAAGTAGGATGGGAAAGAGGAAATAAAGTAAATCAAGAAACTTAACTCTTTACTGATTAAAAACCAAGGGAAAAGGGAAAAGGAATTCATTTAGTTAAACTAATTCATTTACTAATTTTAAACAATACTGATCCATGAGAAGAGATAATCTTTTTATTATTACCAAGATCTAAAAGAAATCTGTTAGGTTACATAGGAATCTTTATGAGGAATTTCAATATCTTTTGAGGTCACTGATTTGGAAATATTAGTATAATTTTAGGAGTATGCAAAGGCAATGGCTGTTTTTGTCTCAAAAAAAAAAATAACTTTTGAAAGTTTTTATCTTGTGGCATTTGCATGCTGAATATAATCTTAATACTTCCAGTATCATTATGTACATATTAATCTCTGGGAAATTTTTATTGCATAATGCAATGTCATTCAACAAAATTTTATCATGTTCCTGTTCCATGCCAGGCATTGCATCAGGCTCCAGGAATGCAATCCATGGGGGTCTCTCTTCATGAGGATTCTCATTCAGAAATAAAAAAAACAATGAAAATGAAATGTGGTATGTGTTCCAATAAAGGAAGAATGAGATGCTATGGCATATGACATCATCTAGAGCTGTGGTTCATAGATTTTTTATTTCATGAATGAGCATAAAATTTTTAAAATCTAGATTGCCAACATTTTATTAGCCAAGATGTTTGCAAGATGTAAATAAAAAACCTAAAGAACCTTGGAAAGTTGTCCATGAATATGCCTACATTGCATCTGCTTTTAATAACCTGATCTGCAGTTTCTCAAATGTGGGGACTAGGTCTTCAAACATCATTTTAAAATCAATTCATTTTAAGTTAAAAGCTTTGTTTTTCAATTTACAAATATAATTTTTTCAACTTTTTTTTTTACTTGATCAAGTCAACCTTTATTTATACATTACACTGAATTATTTTTCTAGTGCCTAATCTGTTCCCTATTACCCTTTACTTATCATCAGATAGTTCTAAATGAAAACATGTTATTTTTGGCTGGCTTAATACACAAACGACTAATGCAAAAACAGACTAATGTGTAAACAGACCTCAGTTCATAATGAGGAAATATTAGCAAATTTACTAATGAGGGCACTCATACAAACAGATAATTATGAAGCAAACCAAGTGCCAATATGACCCTAATGTGAAATGTCATTCTGTGAGAACAGAGACTGAGAGGGGGCCTTTATAAGAAGGGGAAAACAGACAAATTCATTTCTACGTATTAATCCAAACCCATTCTGAGAGCAAAAGATGGCTATAAAGTTAGAGACCCAGTTTAAAAAAAAAATGATTATATTTTATATTAGAAGTACCAACATTCATGAATTTGTTTATGGATCTATTCCCCCTATTACTGACATTCTTCTAAGTTAAAGTTACTCATTAGGTACATTTCCCCTAGTTTTAAGGGCAAAGAAGGCTATAAAGAAAATATTAAGCTATCTAATGATAAAAATGAGCTAAGTCAGAAGGAAAAAAGAAAGGGAATACATTTTACCCTCTCTGCGCAGAAATGATGGTAGTAGATGCATATCAATAAGGCATATTCTTTGAGCAACTTTCCCCAGACGTGTTAATACATAAGGTGAGTTGTCAGTGTTCTCCCATCTAATTGTCCTGAGACCAACAGCGTGATTCAGACTAAGGGCAAAACAGCAGTCTTTATTCCTAAAAGGGAGTTGCTCAAAAGCCAACTGGATTATATTTATACTCGACATAGGTAATGATCACAATCTTGCCACTCATAATTTTTTATCTCATTAACACTTCTGAAAAACTAAAGCACCATCCTTACTTTTACCATATTCTTGTGCTTTAATAGATTATTGCTCTCATGTTAAATTCATCAATTTGTATACTATTTTGACAAAAGAAGCACAAATTTCTAAGGAGCATGACAAACTGCAGCCGCTTTCCTTGACAAGTACAGTGCTAGCAATTCAGTGGAAGGCATTCAGTAACTGCAATCAGAAAACCTGCATTCTCAGTCTGGCTCCTTCCCATCTAATCCCTCGGAGTTCTATGCCTCAGTGTCCTCGTTTGTGAAGAAATGATCTCAGGGTGACATGACACGGTGATGTGGAAGCACCTTAATTCATAAGGATACGCTTTTAGTCTGAATTTTTTTTTTTTTTTTTTTTTTTAATTTTCATTGAGGGAGTTCAGCAGCACCTGTTAACAATAGGACTTTTAGTAAAGAGTACATCTGAAAAATAAAGAGTGTGATTACAATCCACAATTCCAACCTTCAGGTCAGAAATCACAAACCCAGCCACGCCTGAGGGCCTGCTGTGTGGAAAGGGCTGCGTGTGCTGAATCCAGGAGGAACAGTTTACTAGTTCCTCCCATTTCCTCCTGCCTGGCATCCCAATCCTTTCCTCGTTGCTCATCAATGACTCACCAGTGCCTTTCTCACTCCTGATTGCAACAGGGTCACCTGCAAAACCCCTGACGGTGACAGCTCCTCACCCTTGCCTCTCATGTCCTGGCACCAAGAAACTGCCACCACCGTTTCTTCAGGTTGCCTCAAGTCACAGAGATGCCCCTCTTCAGAGCCTCTGCTGGCTCATTTTCTGCAGAAACTAATGGGTCCTATCCTTGCTTCCCCTGACGGCTGTCACTGATGCAGACAATCATGCTTTCTATCTCAGCTGTTGACTCCTCTGCCTCCTCTGCCTCCCAGCTCTTTTCCTGAAGCTTCCTCTCAGGTACTAATTTCCTCAGCATCCACAGATAAGAACATTTCAATAGCTAAGCTGAGATAAACTTGCAGAGTCCATCAGATGCAGCCTCCTGCCTGTAAAGGAGAAGAGAAGGCTCCACACAAGATGTGTGTTTCCTCAACCTGTCAGTGTTCCCTCTAACTTCTAGTCACAACCTGAAGAAAACCATTCCTCTGAAAGTAAGTTTGTCTCTTATGTCCAAACCAATTCTCTACCCAGGTAGTTTGAGTCTTGTTTCCCTTCTTTGGTCTCCTCTGTTGCACTTGTCTCTGATTTGGGCATGAGATAGAGGGAATCTCAAAGTTCAGAAGTCTTCTGGTCCAATTACGTATCTACTTTTAAAATACCATCATCACCACCAATGGGTCATGCACCCTGAAAAGGAATTTACTTCATCGTAGGCGGTCGGTCCATCCTTGAACAGCTCTGACCAGGAGAAGTGTTTAACCTGGGTTCACGGAAACCTTCCTTCCTTCCTGTTACATCCTCTGATTATACTTTCTCCCATCAGGACGTCACAGTAGCTTCCATGGTCACTCACCTGCTAGTACTATCCATCACTTCTCCAGCATCTGGCAAAGGCTCTCAAGCACAGCAAGTCTCCTAAACATTTGTTGAATGAATGAGTGAGTGAGTAAATAAATAAATGTCTGGGGCCTTTTCTAGAGGACTGCAGTTTGTATCTAAGACATATATGAAATATAATTTGGGTCTTCTCCAGGCTAAAAGTCCTTAGTTTTTATAAGGAAATTTTCAGGTTACATTTCCTTTCCTATGGGCTTTCTCCAGTGTGTCTAAATTTATCTCAGTGAACAATATAAAAATTAAAAATTAAAATTATATTTAAATATAAATATAT
>NW_011494736.1:76578-100429 GCF_000754665.1 Bison bison bison | reverse complement strand
TATATATATATATATATACACACACACACATACATACATTTCAGGCTTCCCTGGTGGCTCAGTGGTAAAGAATCTGCCTGCCAGACCGAGAGACACAGATTCGATCACTGATCCAGGAAGATCCCACATGCCACAGGGTAATTAAGCCCGTGTGTGGCAACTACTGAGCCTGTGCTCCAGAGCCCAGGAGTCACAACTACTGAGCCCATGTGCCTGAGAGCCTGTGCTCCCCAACAGGAAAAGCCCCTGCAGTGAGAAGCCCGTGTAGCGCAACTAGAGAGCAGCCCCCACTCACCACAACCAGAGAAAAGTGTGCACATCAACGAAGACCCAGCACAGCCAAAAACAATAAAAGAAAAGAAACCTTTTTAATATAAATTATATTTAAATATACATTTATGTATATGACTATATATAATCATATGGGTGTGAGTATAAAATTTGGTTACTCTACTTTTCTAAATAAAGTTACATCAATATATAGAGCATGAGTAAACAAAAACTAACAGAAAAAAATATCCTTTGGCACTCAAAATCCACTCATGCTTAAGTGGTTTTATTTAGTATTATTAAAGTTTTAGTTTTGGACAGAGGCTTTGCTATATCATTTAATTATTTTTAAAAGAAAAAGCTGAACCACAATTCTACCACCCTGATGCAGTTGTTGTCATTTTCCTGTTTTGCCCATCTTTTTCATACATAAAAATAACTCTGTTATTGTAAATATGTGGTATACATTTTGCACTGTACTTTTTTCACTTAAAATTATATTGCACATATTTTTCATATTATCATTAATCCTTATTATAATTCCATCAGCTTATAGTATAATACTTCATCAACTTGATATACTGTAACCATTTCCCAATTAGTACTGATTAAAATGCTTCAAAGTTTCTTAATAGAGAATTATGTTAGGAATACTGCCTGCATATAGATTTTCTTCCTAAATATCTTGTCAAATTTTAAAATATTCCCTTCTCTCTATTATCATTTGAAAGGATTTTTCAGTTTCTATGTGTATGAGTTTTAATTATATGTATGCTATTTATTTCCAGTTTTATATCAATGTAGTAAAAAGCTGAAGCCTATAAAACTTTGACTTTTAATTAAAATTATTCATTAAGCCCTAAAACATTATAATTTTTATAAATTTCACAGATATATTTTAAAAGATGTAGCCTGTTTTAAAGATGATTAGCATTTTTTTCATTCCAGAAATATTTATAAATACCTAATTGATGCCAGGCACCATGTTAGGAACCTGTGATGCAAGAATGAACAAGACAGATCCAGTGCTTAAAGGATTAAGAAAAAGAGTAGTGAGAAAAAACTGTGATAAGTGTCACAATAGGATGGTTCAAGGCACTACTACCCTTAGACTCAGACAGAAAGGGTCTTTGGCCTCAGTCCTAGGTTTCAGAGAAACTCTCTCTGCCCCCCACCCCACGACCCACAGTGTCCCTTCTCACCAGGCAAGGAGACAGCAGTCACCTATGAGATATCTTGGACATGTCCATCTGGAGCTCACAATCCCTACTAGACCCTCCTCTGAGTAACAGGGATGCCAGAATTTCCTCCTCGAATGGTCTAAACCCACTCCTAGGGCCAGAGCAGATGTCTCTGTATCCACCTACTGAATGTTGAGCTTGTGCTTATATGCCCAGCAGTGGACAGGTAAAACACAATGCTTGGGGAAGGCTGTGAACAGGGCTTGAATGTGTGGTCTGAGTGATCCACACACAGGCAGAGGAATCCCCGGGCAGTTCCGGTTGGAGACAGGAGTGGGAAGGGAAAGAGAAAGAGGAGTGGCCACAGACTATAGACAAGGGGCGGGGGCCACTTCTCCCCCAAAGTCATGTTCTAGAACAGAGCTCTGAAGATTCTGAAAATTCTAATTTGGACCTTGTTTTCCAGGTGGTTTTGTGGATATATTTGTCATGGTAGGAGGATGGAACATATTTTATTTAACGGGTTGCTAGCTTGATTGATAGTTTTAAAATATTTAGACAAATGGGATGTAGTACTTCATTTATATTCTTGCCCCAGGCCTTGCAATTGTTGGGGCAGGTCTGGTATGTGGTGCCATAGGGACACCTAACAGGAGGATCTAACCTTATATGGGGGCATCATAGATGGCCTCTCAGAATAAATCATGGTTCAGTAGCCTAGGATCAGCCAGAGGCTATTCTACTTATATAACTACCACATTTATAGACTAAAGGTGGAAAAGTCATATGTTCATCCTAATAAATGCCAAAAAAATGTATTTGATGAAACAGTCATGTTTAAATTAATACTTAATACTGTAGAATATTAAGTGCAGGAGAAGGGGGTGACCAAGGATGAGATGGTTGGATGGCATCACCATCTGAATAGACATGAATTTAAGCAGGCTCCGGAAGATAGTGAAGGACAGGGAAGCCTAGTGTGCTACAGTTCACAGGGTTGCAAAGAGTGACCCACAACTTAGCAACTGAACAACTCCTGTAGAATAACAGCATGGCACAATAAATGCTTTATGTATATGAAAGTAAACATTGACGTCACACATAAATGTTAAGTACTAACAATGTTCCCTTGAAATGTAACCAAAGACAAGAATACAACTATCACTCAATTACTTAACATGGATTTAAAATTTCTAGGCAATTCATCTGGCAGATGTTAATTTCTTTTCCCTTTTCCAGTGGTTTAATGAACATTTTTTTAAGTGAGAACTGTGTTGTGTCATTTACTTCATAACATTTTTAAAGTCCTCTATCTTTTTCTGGTTTGTCATCATTGTTGTTGCTGGCCTATATCCCGTCTTGAAGGCACATGTTCCATAAAATTACCACCTGCTTGTTAAAATACACTTTTATGTATTTCGATTTTTCCTCTTTTGAGATTCAACAGAGGCCTCCATTTTCCTCCTTATGATTTTGTATTTGTTTGGTCAACCATTGCCTGGAGCTGGTGTTTAGACCAGGAAGCGACTCATTATTCTCCCAAATGGTTCCTGTGTCTCAGTTATTAATCTGCATCAGCTGGAGGCAAATAGCATTCCCTCTACCCTCCAGTCTTAACACATAATCAGGAACTTGGCAGAGGAAAAGAGTGGTGGTGGAAGTTCTGGCCTGACTGGCTATGAGGAGCAAGCAGTTAATTGAATAGAAACAAGTCATATGGCATTTTTAATTTGAGTAAAGAATACAAGTCTATTTTAAAGTTGTTTGCCTGGTCACTGGCAGGCATCTGTTAGCTACTGTGCTTGTAGGTTCATTCTCTCTCTCCCTCGCATTCCCTCTCTCTGACTCTCCTGTTTCTGAACTATAAACTCCCAGATGAGACTCTGATCTTTAATCCTTGATAAACAGCCATTCTTAAATGATGTCTAAGGGAAAGACAAGACGTCTTTATGAAGCAGCAGTTTGGTGGTCCTTTCTCACTCCTTCTCAGATTTTACAATAGAACACATGAGAACAGGCTGCTGCCCGTTCTCAAAGTACATTTTCAGAGAACTGATCATATTCTGAGCCTGTAGCAGATATAATTCTTTTCTCCCCAACAATTTAGGACCCTTGATAACTTGGGGGACATCAAGCACGTTTATGCAGAACTCTCCAACTTTAACAAGAAGGCAGGACTTGAAGACATGTGCTTTTGATCATCACCGCAAGACTATTTTATAAGTTCAAAAATCAGGGAATCCATTCCGGAGCTGTCTAGTGTTTGCTTAAATTCAGTCTTGGCAAGAACAGAAGTTGCCTAAATTTGATTCTCCCATTAGTCAAATATAATTTTGACAGAAAAAGTGATATCTAAGACATTATTTCTGTAAAATGGTAAAATTCTCCCTGGTGGCTTCCCCACATGTCTCCACTGGATCTCACTTCTCACCATCCTCCTCCTTCCTTTCTTCTCCATCCCAATTAACACCCACAGCCCTAGGTCTCAGTAAGAACAATCAAATGGCAAGTGAAGGGTCCTGAAGTGGCTTCACTTAGCACTGTGGAATCTCAACATGAAAAGCCCATTCTTGGTTTCTCCTCCTTGACAGAGAGGGCTCCAGTCACCTCTGCAGTGCGCATGCCTGCTTTCTGACTCTCCAGTGTTTGCCTAGTCTTGATCCTCTGAGGAATTTCTTTTCTGATTCCTCCTTTCTGCAGAGTAATTCAGTGGATTCTGGTAAAAGAAGTCCTAGCCTGGGTTTAGGGAATCTCTTACTTTAGTGAAGGTGTTAGTCACTTCAGTCTCTTTGGAACCCCATGGACTATAGCCCACCAGGCTCTTCCGTCCATGGAATTCTCCAGGCAAGAATACTGGAGTGGATTGCCATTCCCTTCTCTAGGGCTCTTACCTTAGGGCATTGCAAAAACACAAGACTTGTGTTCTGTCCCCTCCCAGACTTCTGTTCTAGAAAATCAAGTTGCATACAACCCCAAACGCTCAGTGCATAAAGAAAAGAACATTAAAACTGCAAACAATTCCATGACTCAACAATGATAAACATTGTTGATATTTTAGGGTATGGTATGGTATGGAATATGTAAATGTATGTGACATGAATTATACTAAATAATTTATAAAAATTGTTTTATATAAACATTGTTTATATGAAATTCAGTTTTAAATAGGTGTCATGTATTTTTGTTTGCAATATCTGGAACCCCTGTTACAGTTCTAATCACAACAGGTGTGTTTTCCTTCACATATACCCTCACCAATAATCCCACATTTTCAAAAATTAAGAATTATTAAAATAACATTTCACGAATAATTTTGCCAAGAACATTAATAACATTTTGCTACTCATACACTGGATGGGAAAACTGTTTCCTTTATTGATTAATATGCAGAGTACATCATGAGAAACACTGGACTGGAAGAAGCACAAGCTGGAATCAAGATTGCTGGGAGAAATATCAATAACCTCAGATATGCAGATGACACCACCCTTATGGCAGAAAGTCAAGAGGAACTAAAAAGCCTCTTGATGAAAGTGAAAAAGGAGAGTGAAAAAGTTGGCTTAAAGCTCAACATTCAGAAAACTAAGATCATGGCATCTGGTCCCATCATTTCATGGGGAATGGATGTGGAAACAGTGTCAGACTTTATTTTGGGGGGCTCCAAAATCACTGCAGATGGTGATTGCAGCCATGAAATTAAAAGACGCTTACTCCTTGGAAAGAAAGTTATGACCAACCTAGACAGCATATTAAAAAGCAGAGACATTACTTTGCCAACAAAGGTCTGTCTAGTCAAGGCTATGGTTTTTCCAGTGGTCATGTATGGATGTGAGAGTTGGACTGTGAAGAAGGCTGAGTGCTGAAGAATTGATGCTTTTGAACTGTGGTGTTGGAGAAGACTCTTGAGAGTCCCTTGGACTGCAAGGAGATCCAACCAGTCCATTCTGAAGGAGATCAGCCCTGGGATTTCTTTGGAAGGAATGATGCTAAAGCTGAAACTCCAGAACTTTTGCCACCTCATGCGAAGAGTTGACTCATTGGAAAAGACGCTGATGCTGGGAGGGATTGGGAGCAGGAGGAGAAGGGGATGACAGAGGATGAGATGGCTGGATGGCATCACCTACTTGATGGACACGAATTTGAGTGAACTCTGGGAGTTGGTGATGGACAGGGAGGCCTGGCGTGCTGCAATTCATGGGGTTGCAAAAGTCGGACACGACTGAGCGACTGCCTGAACTGAACTGAATAAATAAAATGAGAGAAATTTTGGTTTACATTTTTTGTGTTATTGATTGGGAATTATAGCTTTAACATGTACTATTTGATCACTGAATATGATTATTTCTGTTGACTCAATACTAAGTGTGGAGAAGGCAATGGCACCCCACTCCAGTACTCTTGCCTGGAAAATCCCATGGATGGAGGGGCCTGGTGGGCTGCAGTCCATGGGGTCGCTAAGAGTCAGGCACGGCTGAGCGACTTCCCTTTCACTTTTCACTTTCATGCATTGGAGAAGGAAATGGCAACCCACCCCAGTGTTCTTGCCTGGAGAATCCCAGAGACAGAGGAGCCTAGTGGGCTGCCATCTATGGGGTCGCACAGAGTCGGACACGACTGAAGTGACTTAGCATAGCATAGCAATACTAAGTGATGAAAGAAAACATATTTTAAAGTAAATAAAAGATAAAGACATAAAATCATATGGAAAAGATGTAGTAATATCATTGTTTTTTATTCCCTTATGTATTAAAAAAAGACACAATTTTTATAACCTACAAAGAAAAAAATGTTATTTTATCAATGATGGGGTTTCATTTTAGAGAAGGGGCTTGGAGATTATTTTTAATTTTTTGACCTATTTTAAATGAGGGTTTCATCATGGATATGCTTTTTCTTTTTTATGTTCACCATATTATCAGCAACAATGCATTCCTTGAAACTAGCAGTGATTTCAAGTCATAATGAGGACTGCATACACAATATTTGTGACTTGTCAAGCTCACAAGAAATACAGAGAATTGCACCTGAACTTCTGCCCTATCTATATCAACTCACTGTCAATCTTTTGACAGTATCATATTTCAGACAGTAACTTTATAAACTTGGGCACCTAGAGAAATTCTTTAACAAACTAAAACATTTTCAGGGTGACATTAATGATAGACATTTTTAGATATCATATGTAGGCCAGAATTGCAAAATGGGTTTGTACTGCAAACTTTCCCAAGTTCTTGTAATTAGTGTAACCATGATAGATGGAAAATAACAGCAAGAAGATTTCCTTCTTATGTGCAGACCTGTTTCCTTCTATTCATCATTACCAAACACTAGTGTGAAAGAGCCATAAAGGTTGGGCAACGGAGAGTCTGCAGCTGCTCAATGGGTATTTTTGGAAAGTGACGTGGCCTCAGGACTCACAAGGACCCTGAAGGAAGATCTGTAATACTAATTAGGGGGAAAGCAATTCTCATTCATCTGGCTTGTCCTGATATCATTTCTTGGCAGTAAAAAGAGACTAAGATAATTGTGCAAATCTGACAATTGGGAAGTCGATGAGTTAAAGTAGTACTTGATATCATTTCTCCTTTCTGGTCATCTGGCGTCAGTGTTAAAATGATTTTACATGGTCAGAACCACTCAAGTATGATCCACAGTTAATATGACATGGCAACAACTAAAATAGAATCAGTGCATGTTGCTAGTTGGTTCAGTCTTCAGATACATTTAACCACCTGGTATGTTTTTATCCAAAGAACTCCCCATTCTAAAGATATGATGCTTTTAACTCTTTATTTTTTCCTCAATACATTTGTCTTTTTAACTTTGTCATGACTGATAAGGGACAGATACAGACATTTCCTATAGAAAGATATACATATTTCTGGTCTGGGACCTAGTACTAAAGTACCAGCACTGTAGTAGTCAGCATTTAAATAGTAGATTATTTTAAAATGCAGTAGTTTAACTACATATGAAATAGATAACTAATAAAAAGCCTACTGTATAGTACAAGGCACTCTATCCAACACTCAGTAATGACCTATGTGGAAACAGAATCTAAAAGAGCAAATATATGTATAACTGACTCCTTTTGCCATACAGCCGAAACACAACAACTATACTCCAATAACAATTTAAATAAGTAAAAGGCAGTAGTTAAGAGAATATCCTCAGGGCTCCGAGTTATGTGAATCTGAATCCAAGTTTAGTTGCTTACTATGGCTTTGTGACCTTGAGGAAGTTATTTAAACTGCCTATGCCTGAAGTCATCTATAAAGTGAAAATAATAAGGTGAAAATAATATTGAATCTACAAGATAATACAAGAAAAGGGCTTAGTGGAGTTCATGGCATACAAAATTATATTCTTCTGGTAATAAATGAAATTTAACAAATTTAAGTTAATTATAGTATAATTCACTACATCTGTGTTATAATTATCACATTTCCTCATGAAATTTCTCCCCATCACTTGTAACTAGCTAAAATATTGAAGTAGGAATATATTTTCTCCTTCATACATTTTTCTCCTAGGGGTTCCTGCTATTAGTTAGCATACAGACAGACAGGAGATGGGAAGTGTTGTCTTCATGTTAAACCTGAATTTCCCAAACAAGGTCAATACAGAAATTCACTTCCTATTTTTCTGGGTGAGTCTTTCTCTTTATTTTAGAAAAGGAAAACATTTTCGCAGAGCCTTTAGGAGACTCTGATGTGAGGGTATTAGTTGGTGAAAGAGAAGGTAATCGTTCCCTTCTTATGCACTTGGACTGAGAGCCATCAAAGTAAGTTATCACCTGTTCTCACATCCCTTGAAATCTTGATTAGTTCTCTAGCAAAAGTACTCCTTCCATTATATCTCCCCACCAGCTCTGGGAAACAGCATGCCTGCTTTTACATTGAAACTTCAGTGGTTGCACTTTAAATAAAGTTTTATCCTTGTATGGAGGAATGACTTGCATGTACTATATAAACTTTTTTTTTCTCGGCAAAGACTCATAAATTATTGCTTAAATAGTCCCTTGAGGAATTCAGATCTTCTTATCATTGCTTTTATGCCTCTTTTTGCCTAAAATATTTAAATTTGAAGACCATACTATTTTTCCTAAGCTCCCACCCTTTCCACCATTTTTCAACTAGTCATGAGAGAGAGATGAAGTCTAATCTGTAACATGAACTATATACTTTAGGAATCAGAAAGCAAACGTTGTGAACAAAACAGCTCAGAGGGAAACATTCAAAGATAGGGGAAACACACTAAATTTGAAATGAGAAGAAATATTTTTAGTTTCTTCATCGTCTATTTATGAACCATGTGACCTCAGGCAGGTCACTAGATTTCTCTGAATCTTAGTTTTATCACCCACAAACTGGCAGTCAGTGGCTGCCTGACCTTCTTAAAGCTTCGGTGAAGAGAAAATAAGACAATATTGGTTACACACGCCAGTATTCTTGCCTGGAGAATTCCATGGAAAACGGAGCCTGGCAAGTTACAGTCCATGAGGTTGCAAAGAGTCGGACGTGACTGAGTGATTAACACTTTCACTTTCATAAAGGTTTATATAAATTGCAAAGCCCCATGAAAATATTTTTAGTAGTATAGAATTAACTATTCAGCTCTTCTCCAGAAACTCTCTTGAAAGGTTCCAAAGAGTTTGCTGCCCCTTGGAACTGGGGACCATGCACTGCCCTGTCATATTCACCACGCCAGAACATCACAGACCACATAATCATTCTTTTGACATTAGAATATATTGATAAGAAAGGGATTATGCAGAAACATACTGACATTTTACCTCAAAGATAGTGAATCATTTTCCTTTATTCTATTTTTAAAAGCAAACTCTTAAAAAGTCACAATGTTGATTAATACAGTCCCTTTATCCACATAATATAACATATTCTTCAAACGTTTTACTATCTATGACTGGCCGTAAAGTCTCAGATATTTAAAATAATTTTTTTTTCATTTATAACATTCTATAAAAATTTTATGTGTAAAAAAAATTTCCTACTGAGCTAAAACTGTCCCAGTCTCATGGGTGTTTTTTAAAAAGTGTTATTCTCTATAGCACAACATCAAGTTGTTAGTTTAAACTTATGTTCTGAGAAGTAAAGAAGGAAAAATAAGCATTGGTATTGATAATGTAAAACAAAAGAAAACAGAAAAACAAACTTAATACTAATTAGATTTTTATATCTGATATAACAGCAAGGATTAAATGACCCCAGAATACCATTATTCCTGGGCCTAAAAAAAAAATCTCTTGACATCCACAAACAGTAAGTTCCAGTGTGCTTTAAATATGTACACAAACATCTCTGAAATGCTTAAAAAGAGAATTTTAAAAGACAGTGAGACATGCTTAAATCTGACTAACGTAATAGTAACGAGTAACATATAAACTGAAATAGAGTATATTAGCTGACATCAATAATAAAATTACATTGCCTTCAGATCAGATGTGCTCACCTGGCTTCTTCCTCTCCTCAAATTCTTTTTAGAAACATTTATCTCAAAATTGGAGCATTAACCAGATGCCAGCCCCACTTGAACTAAGAAGTAGGAAAGATGGAAGTTGCCTTAGGATAGCATTTCCCAAAATGAACTTCACAAAATTCTGTGCTTCAAGATGTTCTTTTTTAAAAAAATGAGTTTGTTGCAGGAAAGGGATTCTACGGTCAAATAAGTTTGTGAAATACTGTTTGCCATATCTTCCTCTTAGATATTTGCAGTATACATTAGTATGTTAAGTAGTTTTAGTACCTCTCCAGTTAGGCTTATTAGTAGCTTATTTGACCTGAGAAATGTTTTTAATGTAACAACTCCTTAAATTTCTGTGGAACATACAATCTCAGAACTGTTTCTATCCTGAAAGAACTTCAGCATTACTGGAAGAAAAGGAAGACACCAGTGGTAGTAAAGACCTAAACTTTTATTTTGTGTCACAACCCACATGGCACACCTTCACATGAGTATGTGTGGTTGAGGAATTTGGAAAAGAAATTCTTAGGGAAATAAATATATTTCTCTGCTTGCAGTAGATGAAATTACTTGTTCCAATTCTTCACCCCACGCGCACCCAATCATACCATTATTATTCATCCATATCCTAGCCATGGTCTCAGCCCTTGCCGTTGGGCATGGCCGTGTGACTGTCTTTGGCCAATAGGATGCTAGTGGACCTGAAGTGATCGAGACTTTCAGTGTGCTTGTCCAGTTGTCTTGCTCTCTTCCACTCCTGCTTTTTCCATGAGAAGATCATGTCTCAGCTGCTGTTACAAGTCATAGTTAACCCAGAGTTAACCACCAAGCTGAACACTGCCTAGAATGGCCAATCTTAGCCAACCTATAGATGTGTGGACAGAAAATAACTGCATGTTGCCCATGAGTTTAGGGGTAGTTTTTTCCTACTGTGTGTTCATGGAGTTTGCTCCAAAATAATTAAAACTGCTATAAATGTTCATAATAGCTAAAAGAGAACATAAGAATGAAATCAAGTAATGTTTAATAGGGCAATGAATTTGTAGATTATTGTTTCATTAATTTCTTTTACTCTTAAATTCTTGAAAATGATGTCCTGTCAAAAGCAGGTAGTTGTTTGGTATCTCACTTCTCTTAGTATGGTTATCCCGACATTTTAAAATATATACTCCCAGATAACCCGGCTTTCCCCCACTTAAACAAAATGAGGTAATGAAAAACATTTAATTAATATGAATATAAAATTTAAAAGAAATACAACTGCAGATTAATATATAAAGACCAAAGATTCCACAAAAACCCCAATTATTATCAAATGTCCTCAAAATATTAATTTTAGTTTTATAGCTATTCAGCAAAGAGGATGAAGGAGTAGCTCAAAAGCTCCCCTGCTGATGGAACTAGTTACTCTGACATGACAACCTACAGTCCAGTAGGCCCTCACTGTACCAGCAAGGCCTACATCCCTAGACACCAGCAAAGACCTGTGATCTTGGCAAGAATTGTGCTCTTTTTCTCCCTAGAGAAACTCCACCATCTCTTTTCTTCATTCAAGTACATAATCTAGTCCTTCTTCTCTCCACTTTTACATGTTCCAGCCTCCTCTGCTTCTAGAATTAGTGAACTGTCTATAAAATGGGTAATAGTAGGAATTCAGTGATTCTTATATGTAAAACTGCCTTGCTGCTGCTAAGTCGCTTCAGTCGTGTCCGACTCTGTGTGACCCCATAGATGGCAGCCCACCAGGCTCCCCCGTCCCTGAGATTCTTCAGGCAAGAACACTGGAGTGGGTTGCCATTGCCTTCTCCAATGCATGAAAGTGAAAAGTGAAAGTGAAGTCGCTCAGTCGTGTCCGACTCCTAGCGAACCCATGGACTGCAGCCTTCCAGGCTCCTCCGTCCATGGGATTTTCCAGGCAAGAGTACTGGAGTGGGGTGCCATTGCCTTCTCCAAAAGTGCCTTACCTGTTGCTTAATAAATGTTGATCTATCTCTTTCTTTCCCTGCCTATCTTAACTATCTTCCCATTTCCTTACTGGTAATCCAGTATGGTATAGATACATGGATAGATAGATAGATACATATATAGATATTTAGAGATCACTGGACTGCTATATATATCTGTCTCACTGCATGTATGAATATGAATTAAGTAGTTGTAAAAAGAAACTGGACTGGAATGGGTGAATTTAACTCAGATGACCATTATATCTACTACTGAGGGCAGGAATCCCTTAGAAGAAATGGAGTAGCCATCATGGTCAACAAAAGAGTCCGAAATGCAGTACTTGGATACAATCTCAAAAATGACAGAATGATCTCTGTTGGTTTCCAAGGCAAACCATTCATTATCACAGTAATCCAAGTCTATGCCCCAACCACTAATGCTGAAGAAGCTGAAGTTGAATGGTTCTATGAAGACCTTCAAGACCTCTTAGAACTAACACCCCAAAAAGCTGTCCTTTTCATTATAGGGGCTGCTGCTGCTGCTAAGTCACTTCAGTCGTGTTTGACTCTGTGCGACCCCATAGATGGCAGCCCACCAGGCTCCCCCGTCCCTGGGATTCTCCAGGCAAGAACACTGGAGTGGGTTGCCATTGCCTTCTCCAATGCATGAAAGTGAAAAGTGAAAGGAAAGTCGCTCAGTCGTGTCCGACTCCTAGCGACCCCATGGACTACAGCCCACCAGGCCCCTCTGTCCATGGGATTTTCCAAGCAAGAGTACTGGAGTGGGTTGCCATTGCCTTCTCCGCATTACAGGGGACTGGAATGCAAAAGTAGGACATCAAGAAACACCTGGAGTAACTAGCAAATTTGGCCTTGGAATATGGAATGTAACAGGGCAAAGGCTAATAGAGTTTTGCCAAGAGACCACACTGGTCATACCAAACACCCTCTTCCAACAACACAAGAGAAGACTCTACACATGGACATCACCAGATGGCCAACACCGAAATCAGATTGATTATATTCTTTGCAGCCAAAGATGGAGAAGCTCTATACAGTCAGCAAAAACAAGACCGGGAGCTGACTGTGGCTCAGATCATGAACTCCTTATTGCCAAATTCAGACTTAAATTGAAGAAAGTAGGGAAAACCATTAGACCATTTAGGTATGACCTAAATCAAATCCCTTATGATTATACAGTGAAAGTGAGAAATAAACTTAAGGGACTAGATCTGATAGAGTGCCTGATGAACTATGGACGGAGGTTTGTGACATTGTACAGGAGACATGGATCAAGACCATCCCCATGGAAAAGAAATGCAAAAAAGCAAAACGACTGTCTGGCGAAGCCTTACAAATATTTGTGAAAAGAAGAGAAGTGAAAAGCAAAGGAAAAAAGGAAAGATATAAGCATCTGAATGCAGAGTACCAAAGAATAGCAAAAAGAGATAAGAAAGCCTTCTTCAGCAATCAATGCAAAGAAATAGAGGAAAACAACAGAATGGGAAAGACTAGAGACCTCTTCAAGAAAATTAGAGATACCAAGGGAACATTTCATGCAAAGATGGGCTCCATCAAGGACAGAAATGTTATGGACCTAACAGAAGCAGAAGATATTAAGAAGAGGTGGCAAGAATACACAGAAGAACTGTACAAAAAAGATATTCATGACCCAGATAATCACGACAGTGTGATCACTCACCTAGAGCCAGACATCCTGGAATGTGAAGTCAAGTGGGCCTTAGAAAGCATCACTATGAACAAAGCTAGTGGAGGTGATGGAATTCCAGTTGAGCTCTTTCAAATCCTGAAAGATGATGCTGTGAAAGTGCTGCACTCAATATGTCAGCAAATTTGGAAAACTCAGCAGTGGCCACAGGACTGGAAAAGGTCAGTTTTCATTCCGATCCCAAAAGAAAGGCAATGCCAAAGAATGCTCAAACTACCACACAGTTGCACTCATCTCACACGCTAGTAAAGTAATGCTCAAAATTCCAAGCCAGGCTTCAGCAATACGTGAACCATGAACTTCCAGATGTTCAAGCTGGTTTTAGAAAAGGCAGAGGAACCAGAGATCAAATTGCCAACATCCACTGGATCATGGAAAAAGCAAGAGAGTTCCAGAAAAACATCTATTTCTGCTTTATTGACTATGCCAAAGCCTTTGACTGTGTGGATCACGATAAACTGTGGAAAATTCTGAAAGAAATGGGAATACCAGACCACCTGACCTGCCTCTTGAGAAACCTATATTCAGGTCAGGAAGCAACAGTTAGAACTGGACATGGAACAACAGACTGGTTCCAAATAGAAAAAGGAATACCTCAAGGCTGTATATTGTCACCCTGTTTATTTAACTTATATGCAGAGTACATCATGAGAAATGCTGGGATGGAAGAAGCACAAGCTGGAATCAAGATTGCCAGGAGAAATATCAATAACCTCTGATATGCAGATGACACCACCCTTATGGCAGAAAGTGAAGAGGAACTCAAAAGCCTCTTGATGAAAGTGAAAGTGGAGAGTGAAAAAGTTGGCTTAAAGCTCAACATTCAGAAAACGAAGATCATGGCATCCGGTCCCATCACTTCATGGGAAATAGATGGGGAAACAGTGGAAACAGTGTCAAGCTTTATTTTGGGGGGCTTCAAAACCACTGCAGATGGTGACTGCAGCCATGAAATTAAAAGACGCTTACTCCTTGGAAGGAAAGTTATGACCAACCTAGATAGCACACTAAAAAGCAGAGACATTACTTTGCCAACAACGGTCCATCTAGTCAAGGCTATGGTTTTTCTAGTAGTCATATATGGATGTGAGTGTTGGACTGTGAAGAAAGCTGAATGCCGAAGAATTGATGCTTTTGAACTGTGGTGTTGGAGAAGACTCTTGAGAGTCCCTTGGACTGCAAGGAGATCCAACCAGTCCCTTCTAAAGGAGATCAGTCCTGGGTGTTCTTTGGAAGGAATGATGCTAAAGCTGAAACTCTAGTACTTTGGCCACCTCATGTGAAGAGTTGACTCATTGAAAAAGACTCTGATGCTGGGAGTGATTGGTGGCAGGAGGTGAAGGGGACGACAGAGGATGAGATGACTGGATGGCATCACCAACTTGATGGACATGAGTTTGGGTAAACTTCGGGAGTTCGTGATGGACAGGGAGGCCTGGCGTGCTGCAATTCATGGGGTCGCAAAGACTCGGACACAACTGAGCGACTGAACTGATCCCAACTAAAGTAAGAAACTAGCACTAATGATAACTCTTAAGATTCACATTTGTCCTTCTAGGTATGACTGTGACTCATTAATGGTCAGCCAAGGAAAATGCTATCTAAAAAATATAGGATCTAGGTGACATGACAGACCTGGATTTAAAACATAGTTTTAGAACTTACTGTCAAATAAGTTAGTACCCTCTCTTCAGGCAAGTTCCTTACCTGAAAATTAGGAGTAAAATATTTAATAAGGTATCATCAATAAAAGACAATATCGAGTGCAATACTATATGAACTTAGCACAATGCCAAACACACAGTCAACACTCAATATCTGCTGGCTATTATAATTACTGTACTAGAGCTGACTTTGTATGTGATAATACATTTACTTTATAATATAAATAATACCTTGAAACAAGCACACTATTAACATTATCTTCATTTTAAAATAGCTATCGTTATGAGCTAAAATTCCTGGGCAAGAAGGAAGATTTATTATATTAATTCATTTCACTCCTGCCATATTTCTAATCTGCTTTGCACATCAGATAGCTGGAGTTTAGGGGTATCCCTGAAAAAAACCCTGAAGGTTAATGTGTATCATTTACATGCTTCAGAGCATAAGCAAATTACTGGCTGGTCAGATCAAGGTGAAACACAGTAGAAGGAACCCACTGTGGCCACACCTCTATCTTAAGGCTACTTGAAAGGGGAAAAAAAAAAAAAAGATTGAAGCATAGCTATTTTAACAAATAGGAGTAGGAGTGATTAATTACTTTTTACTGTCATTCAACAGCATGTCACCCAGGGAGTAACCTCATTTCTCCAATTCCCATAAATTTAATAGAGGTCACATCTTGGCCTACTTGGCTGAAAAGCACTGCTCCTAAAACCCTGATGGTACTTTTAAGTTCAGTGATGTGTGAACATAATTCTCTGCATCTCTCAGCCCCACATACTCTCTCTCTCCCAGGGAGACACTTTAGTAGATCTATGTGGCACTGTGTGGAAAGTTACAAGGGATGAGCTCTCTGATTCATTCCTCTTTCATGTAATAAGATGAGAGAAAATTTAAAACCAGTGAGTGTTATTCTATGGTGTAGAGATTCTTTCTAGTCTGTTAAGAGAGTATAAAAAGATATTTATTAAAATTGAAAACTATTAGTTATGAGACCCTTGCAGTATGAACATTTAGCTTGGTATCTAAAAAGAGACTGTGAAGATCCCATTGACAAATTGGCAGGATAGGATGGTGGTTAGCTCTTGTGCCTAAAGCCCATCCTTCTATATGCATTAATCCACAGGAAGATCATTGCAAAGGTCTGTCAGGCACCAGGTAGGATTTTCAAAAAACAAAGCCTCAAGGAAGAACAGATGATAAAAAGCAGACTATCACCTATATCTACTGCATGCCCAACTCAGAGACACAGGGCCTTTTGCAGCTAGAATGCCAGAAGTTCTCCACTGTGTTCAAGGACTTATTTCTGGAGCTCTCAGTGCTATTTCATCCCTTAATTCCACTACTAGTACTCTCTTTTTATATCTATGCATAAATGTCAATTCTTTCAACATTTAGGAAAGGGAAATTGATAAGCAATGGTTTATGTCCCCTTGAGATATGAATGAGAAGAGGTAGTAAAAGAAGGAGCAGTGAATTCTAGAGGTTGAAGTTTGTTTTTGTTTTTTTCTCCTTACGATTCTCCAGGCAAAGGAAGTTCTATATGTAAGTTCTAATAGTACCAAGGTGAGCTGCAAGGAGAACCAAGAAGCAGCTACCAACTCAATCTCTAGTATTTGGTTTGGACCAATCTCTTGTGCAGTCAGGCCTTAGGAAAGATTCTACACGGTAAAAGGAAAGGGAAGCATTAAACTCAGATGGAATACTGAACTCACATTTTCCAACAGAAAAACCACTGGGAGTTTACATGAGAAGTTCTACTGAATGGCTAACAAGGGTGCTAGGTACTAACAATTAAAAAAAAAAAAAAGTATTGAACAGAATAATTTAGGACAAGGAGGCTGATGTGGAGGAAAGAGAACTTTCCATCAATTTTAGCCCCTGGGAAAACCACTAGATTTCTTTTGGCATACATTTTTTATTTTTTTTAAAAACACAGTGTACAAATTTCAAGAGGTTATCATTATAATTCCGCATCCTTATACTCTATAAAATGGTCACCAGCACAAGTCTGTTTACCATCCTTATCATGCAGTTGACTTTCTCCCCCCATAGGTTTCAGTATTTGTCAAATGGGACAAACTGTTTTATCTACTTTATGGAGATACTAAAAAGTTACATGTAGTTATATACAAGAAAAAGTCTCAGAAATTATAAGCATTCATTAGTAATGAAGTTTTTAAAGTCTTTCCTATTTTCAATATTGTCCTCTGTATTTCAGATCTGATACTATCACTTATTCTTTACATATTTCTTCTAGTTTAAAATTTATGCTACAATTTAATTCTCAATTTCTTAATAATTCTATTTTCTTCAAATCCCTATCTCACTGTTTCAAAATAACAAATGAATACTACCTTTCCAAATTATCTTATATATTTTGATTCAAGGGAAGATCTTCAGAATTCAACATTAGGCTTTCCAGTCTCTTAATCTTTGGCTTTATTCCGTCTATACCACGTTTTTTCTCAAAGGTTTGTCCCATGTAGTAAAGAAGGGTCCCTCAGCATTGAGTTCCTGCAGTCATAACACCTGTACCTTGAAAAAGGCTACCACATAGAGTAGGAGGCAATTCTTTAGACAAGTTCAAATTTGTAGGATGGGGAGAGAAATGCAGAACATGCAAGAACTCCAGGCACCCATGACTGATTTCATAAAAATAAACAAGAGAAAGAGTAAGAGCATAAAAGACAAATGGTAAAGGGTCTGACAAATGGTAAATAACCCACAAATGATGAAATATAAATGACTAACAAATATGCAAAATGGTCTAGTCTTATAAGTAACCAAGAAAAGCAAGTGGTAACATTTTAAAGAATAAGAAGCACACACTTTCTTAAAGAGCTGTTGGCAAAAGAAAAAAAAATGTGGAAATAAAAGCTGTGAATTTTTTTTCCTAAGTAAAGCACACAACACACTTCTATATGAGAAAAGCTAAAATAAATGAGTTAAGTATTAATTAAAGATATTAGTTTTTTTTTAAAAAGTACAGAGAAACAAAACAAAATCCCTTAGGAATGTAGAAGGAAAAAATAACAAAGCCAACATAAAAACCAAAGCAATGAATTAGGAAGAAGAATATGAAAATTAATAAATTAATCTAAGAGTATGTTGGTTTTAAGAAAACAAAGTCAAATCCCTGCAATTCCAATTAAGAAACAGAAAACAGAACTATATAGTACTGAGAGCGAAAAAAAGAATGACACCACTGCTACACAGGCATTTAAGATATTCTAAGAATATAATATTCTTCACTATAATGACAGATTTTAAAGTCTGAATGAAACATAATTTTCTAAGAAAATATAAATTAACAAAATACAAAACATTGAAAACCTACACATAACAATAATCAAATTAAAAAAAAAAAGAGGTTAAAAAAGCTGGGCTGAAATTTTTTAAACTATTTCCAAGTGTTCCAGAGTACTGAAAAAGATGGGAATCTTTCCAATTTGTTTTATATGGCCAGCATAAGCCTGACACTAAAGCGTGGTACACATAACTCAAAATAAATTATATATTTGGAAAAAATCTAATTAAATATACACTGCTGCTGCTAAGTCGCTTCAGTCGTGTCCGACTCTGTGCAACCCCAGAGACGCAGCCCACCAGGCTCCCCCGTCCCTAGGATTCTCCAGGCAAGAACACTGGAGTGGGTTGCCATTTCCTTCTCCAATGCAGGAAAGTAAAAAGTGAGAGTGAAGTCGTTCAGTCGTGTCTGATTCTCAGTGAGCCCATGGACTGCAGCCTACCAGGCTCCTCTGCCCATGGGATCTTCCAGGCAAAGGCACTGGAGTGGGATCCTATTGCCTTTTCCAAAATATACACTATATGAATAAAATACATCTATATGAATTAGAATATCTCAATTGTAAAATGAATAAAATTCATGAAGTGTATACATACACATGCCCAATACATATGAGAGCTTTCTTTAATAATCTTTGTTGCCCATATGATTAGCAAAGAATAGATTAAAACGTTGCTAATACCTAGTGTGCATGAGGATATAGGAAAAGCAAGAAAGACACTTTGTTGGCAAAAGTATAAGACTTTTCTGGAAAGCACTTTCATGTTGTATATTTTCTAAAATATGCTTTTTGGGATTGTAATGTCTATGCCTGACTTGGCAATTCATGCAATTCATATAATGTAAGAGGACATTAGAACAGATAGAATATGAAAATTTAGAAATGATCAAATGTTGAACAAAGATGTATACACAAGGCTATTCAATGTATATTATTTATGACATTAAGAACTCTCAAGTCTCTGGAGAAATTTCCCACTAGGAAAAATATTAAATCAGGATCTAGTAAAATTATGCAGCCATTGAAAAATGGCATAAATTTATATTTATTAATGCCCAAGACATATTCAAAGAAAGAAACATAATACTATGGATAATGAATAATATCATTATTGCAAATGGAAGGATAAAGATGTAGATAAATGATTGATCAATAGATAGAAAGCTAGGTAAGATGGAGATATCCACACCAATATCTAACATTTAAGAATGGTCATTTTTATATAATGAAATTGTGAATTGTTTTCTCTTCATAATTTCTTAATTATCTAAATTTTTAACAATTTAGTAAAGTTCTTTTCATTATCTGTGGCAAAGAACCAGTTCTCTTCGGTTTTGTCCCAATCTGTTGCAGACTGATATTTTAATAAATAGAGTAAAAAAAAATTACTAGAAAAAATGAAGGGAAATATGACACAAAAATACAAAGCCAGCAAAGAGAGATAAGAAAGCCTCCTTAAGTGAACAATGCAAAGAATAGAGGGAAAATAATAGAATGGGAAAGACTAGATATCTTCAAGAAAATTAAGAGATACCAAAGGAACATTTCATGCAAAGATGGGCACAATAATGGACAGAAACAGCAAAAATGTAACAGAAGCAGAAGAGATTAAGAAGAGGTGGCAAAAATAAATAAATAAAAATAAAATAAAAAGAAGAGGTGGCAAGAATACACAGAAGAACTGTACAAAAAAGATCTTAAAGACTTGGATAATCACAATGGTGTGGTCACTCACCAAAAGCCAGATATCCTAGAGTGTGAAATCAAGTGAGCCTTAGGAAGCATTACTACAAACAAAGCTACTGGAGGTGGTGGAATTCCAGCTGAGCTATTTCAAACCGTGTAAAATGATGCTATTAAAGTGCTGAACTCAATATGCCAGCAAATTTGGAAAACTCAGCAATGACCACGGGACTGGCAAAGGTCAGTTTTCATTCCAGTTGCAAAGAAGGGCAATGCCAAGGAATGTTTTAACTACCTTATAACTGCACTTGTTTCACATGCTAGCAAGATAATGCTCAAAATTCTTTAAGCTAGTCTTTAGCAGTATGTGAACTAAGAACTTCCAGATGAACAAGCTGTATTTAGGAAAGGCAGAAGAACCAGAGATCAAATTACCAACATTGTTTGGATCACAGAAAAAACAAGAAAATTCCAGAAAAACATCTCCTTCATTGACTACATGAAATCCTTTATCTGTGGGGGTCACAACAAACTGTGGGAAATTCTTGAAGAGATGAGAATATCAGACCACCTTACCGACCTCCTGAGAAACCTGTATGCAGGTCAAGAAGCAACAGTTAGAACTGGACGTGGAACAGTGGACTGGTTCAAAATTGGGAAAGGAGCATGTGAAAGCTGTACACTGTCACCCTGCTTATTTAACTTATATGCAGAGTACATCATGCCAAATGCTGGGCTGATGAATAACAAGTTGGAATCTAGATTGCCAGGAGAAATATCAACAACCTCAGATATGTAGATAATACTACTCTAATGGCAGAAGGCAAAGAGGAACTAAATAGCCTCTTGATGAAGATGAAAGAGGAGAGTGACAAAGCTGGCTTAAAACTCAACATCTGGAAAACTAAGATCATTGCATCCAGTCCCATCACTTCATGGCAAACAGATGGGGAAAAAATGGAAACAATAGCATAATTTATTTTCTTGTGCTTGAAAATCATTGCCAACAGTGACTGCAGCCATGAAATTAAAAGACATTTGCTCCTTGGAAGAAAAGATATGAACAACCTAGATAGCATATCAAAAAGCAGAGACATCACTTTGCCAACAAAGATTCATATAGTCAGAGCCATGTTTTTTTCGGTAATCATGTATGGATGTGAGAGTTGGACTATAAAGAAGACTGTGCCCCAAAGAACTGATACTTTCAAATTGTGCTGGAAAAGACTCTTGAGAGTCCTTTGGACTGCAAGGAGATCCAACCAGTCTATCCTAAAGAAAATCAGTCCTGAATATTAATTGGAAGGACTGATGCTGAAGCTGAAACTCCTATACTTTGGCCACCTGATGCAAAGAACTTTTCCAGTGGGAAAAGACCCTGATGCTGGGAAAGCTTGAAGGCAGGAGGAGAAGGGGACAACAGAGGATGAGATGATTGGATGGCATCACCGACTGAATGGACACGAGTTTGAGCAGACTCTGGGAGCTAGGGAAGGATAGGGAAACCTGAAGTGCTGCAGTCCATGAGGTTGCAAAGAGTCAGACATGACTTAGTGACTGAACAACAGCAATTTTATTATAATTCAACAGATACAATATTTCTCTAACAAAGTACTGTGAAAGTTTCTAAACGCTTGCTCTCTGTTTTTGTGCATCAGTAGCTCTTGAAGTGTCACCATGTAGCACTGACGTAGTGATTAAACACACAGACTCCAGGGCCAGACATCTAGGTGTAAATTCAAATTACTAATACTGTAACCTGAGAAGATTACACTCCAAACTTCAGTTTCCTCATCTGTAAAATGAGTAATGAAAGATATGCACTGAATATTTGTCCCTCCAAAATGCATTTGTTGAAACCTAATCCCATATGGGAGGGATTGGGGGCAGGAGGAGAAGGGGACGACAGAGGATGGGATGGCTGGATGGCATCACTGATTCGATGGACGTGAGTCTCAGTGAATTCCGGGAGTTGGTGATGGACAGGGAGGCCTGGTGTGCTGAGATTCATGGGGTTGCAAAAAGTCGGACACGACTGAGCGACTGATCTGATCTGATCTGAATCCCATATGTGATGGTATTTGGAGGTGGGGACTTTGGGAAGTGATTAGGTGTCTTGAAGGTGGAGCCCTCTTGAAGAGGATTTTTTCCCTTATAAAAGAGACCCCCCCCCCCAAAAAAAAGGAGACTCTGAGTGAGCTCTCTGGTTCTCTTTCTGCTATAAACATTATTTACGTATGGATTTCTCTGCGAACTGAAGTCTTCATTTCTCTGGGATAAGTGCCCAGTGTGTACTTGTTGAGTTGTACAGTAGTCACATATTTAGTTTATTAAGCAACTGCCATACTGTTTTCATCACTGGCTGTACCATTTTATATTCCCATCAGCAAAGTGTGAGTGATCCAACTCGTCACCATTTTGATGTAATTACTACTTTTTAGCCATTCTACTAGGTGATATCTCACTGTAGTTTTAAATTAAATTTCTTTGATGGCTAATGATGTCAAACAATAAACACGTTGAACATCTTTTTATGAGCCTATTCAACATTGGCATGTTCTCTTCAGAGAAAACTCCGTTCATGTCTTTCTCACTTTCCAACTGGATTCTTTTTTTTTTTTAACTGTTGAATTTTCAGTGATTTTCCAGGGCAGCTGAGCAAAATATGTTGACTACATTCGATTGGTTAATGATGTTGTGCAAATCATCAGGATCCTTGCTGACTTACTTTCTAATATTTCTATCACTTGCTGAGAGTAAGAATATCAAAATATCCAACTATAATTATAATGTGAGTAATGTTTTAGATTTTAATTAAAAACATAAAAATAAAACTATTTAAAAAGATGGGACTATTAACTACAATTATAATTTATTATAGAAATATGAAAATTATGTTAGGAAATATGCAAGAAATTAATGGCAATTAGACGTGGCAATAGAGTTATGGGTAGCTTACTCTCCATCTTTTTTTTTCTTTTGATAATTTCCTGGACAATTAAATAGCTTAAAAAATTTCCAATTGAATGATATATACTGTAATTTGTAGATAATTGATAGCTAAAATAATGCCTCATTTTTAAAAATTTATTGTTCTTTCCTAGATCTGCAAGGATCAGTCAAAATTATGTCGAGTATGGTGGGCAAACAGTCATCATACAATATTCTATTAAGTGAGAATCTTTTAGCAAAATCAATCTTACTAATGACGATACTAATTAAAGAAAAATGCGTGGTTGTATTTTTAAGAATGGGACCCATAACATAATATTTAATCTTGGTTTTTTCTGCTATTATTGGACTTTCTGTTATTTTTATCTGTGTTTTAAAACAAACTTTGAAATTCCATTGTACCACAATTTCTGAAAATAGGTTTGATATTTATTTCTTAAAACAACTTTGAAATACCTTAGAAAAAGGTTTTATAACTTTTTATAAACTTTTAATAACTTTTTATAACTGAAGTATTATCAGGCTATTTTCATAAAACTATCAAATATATTTTGTAAAGTATGTATTTTTAATTAAAATTTTAGCCTGTGATTTTAATTTACTACTGAAATTTTCTATTACATTTTGAAA
>NW_011494736.1:59253-76478 GCF_000754665.1 Bison bison bison | reverse complement strand
TACATTTTGAAATTTTAATATCCAGTTTCTCATGAAAACAACAACTATACCCATAAGAGTTTTTACTTCATTTTTCCTAAAAAATTATGCTTTTAACTTGTCCATGCTTCTTTTTAAAACAAAAATTTCACACCTAATTTTTGTTTTCTAATTCAAAGTCTTCTCATTAATTTACTATATTAGGTAGTTTAAAACTTTTTATTAACTTGTTTCCACGACTTTTTTCACAAAAAGCTAAAGTGTATAGCTTTAGACAAATGCAACTTGAAATAAGTCACCCTTCCTGCATGCAAATAAATACATCTCATATTAAAGTCCTTCATCTTCTAGAGAATTCACTTGTTAGTCTTCACAAATGACTACCTGAAATTTTAAAATTCAACAAAATATCTGAAATGTCCTTTATAATCCTGATACCTGTACTTTGTCTATATTTACTATACTTCTACCTTTAACATCAACATATTTGTAACAATTTGCCTTACTGCAAAGCTTATTTCAAAGACACATCACTCTGGCAAACAAATAAGGTAACCTTTGATAAAATCAGAAAGTTCTGTATCTTATAGTACTTGATTGATAAATCACGATCACCACAAATATACAGGCTGTGTGTTTTTCCATTTTAATGTGAACTGAAAAATTATTATTGTCTTTCCTTGCTTACAGTTTGGTTTCATAAAGTATGCACTCTGGAGCATTAAGATTGATCATTTTATTCCTTTTTTTGGCCTTGAAACTCATAGAAGTAGAGACTATAGCAAACATTAGATCAGGAGCTTATTTTTCACTTTCTTTCAATGTTCACAGACAAAGTCTTAATGTTATTAAACTTGAAGGTCAGTTTCCTCTTGCCATGTAGAATCTGAATGTCCTTGTGGAAGTTACTACCCTAATGGCCCCTGTATTCATCCTACAAAAAGTATGCCTGAGAAAGGAGCTATATCTGCTCTATCACACCTGATACGAACAAAGAGGAGGAAGGGGCAAAGGACATATACAAGGTGGGGCTTGTTTCTTTTATGTTTAAGATTTTAAACAAACAGGCTTCTCTGTCCCTGGAATTCTCCAGGCAAGAATACTGGAGTGGGTAGCCATTCCCTTCTCCAGGGGATCTTTCTGACCCAGGGATCGAACCTAGGTCTCCTGCATTACAGGTGAATTCTTTGCCGTCTGAGCCACCAGGGAAGCCCAAGATTTTATGTGAAAAAAATCCATGAGGTTTGAGCATTTAAGATTTGGGGGAAATATGCTGATTTAATTTAAAGGATAAAACTACTCAAGAAAGTCTAGAACTTTAATACAATGATATGCTAACAAATGATACTACATAATTTCTACTTATGTTGTTTTCCACTGACTTTATAAAAAGCTGTGTTATCCAAAAACATTTTTTCTTCCTAAACAACCATTATTTTAGGTATCCCAGGGTCATATAGGATCAAACTGGTAGAAGAGGAGAGTTGCTGTCTCAAGCTATCATGTTCAAACTATAACACTTTCTTAAACTGTATTTTAAAGTCTGTTTACAACCACACTGACATTTGTGAGGGCATACTCTCAGGAATAGTTACTAAATCACTGTTAAATACTTTGTCTCTTTTATTATGAATTTTATCAGGTAATCTTTATAAAGCATGGAAACAGCCTTGACTAAGGTCATTTACAAATACTTTGTATCTTCCATAAAAGTCTTTGTTCCCCCAACTTGCCAAATAATTGAGAAATGTATTCTGAGGATACATGGATAGAAGTTGACTCTTTTATGAAGGGCAGTTAGAGGGGGGAAAACCTTTATGTCTGATTCTGTGTACATAGTTGTATGGGAAAATGAATACTAGATTATAAAGAGCTCTCATAATAAGAAAAAGATTAAAACATCAATGGAAATAGGCAAGGAATGCAAAAATAGGAATTTACACAGAATTAAAAATAGCCAAAATTTATTAAAAAGACCTATTAAATAAAACCAATTTAATTAGACCAAATTAAAATGTAAGGGTAGTATTTTTTGTCTGACGATTACTAGCAATTAATAAATAATTATTGACTGAATATATGTAGTAAAAAATGTATCCCATCAAATTGGAAAAGACTTTTTAAAATGATATGAATTATTATAGTTGACAGAATATCTAGGTAGTACCAGGTAACTACCAGTTCAAACAAAGGATGTAAAACATCTAGATTTTCCTTCAGCTTATAGTTGTTGGATAAAATTAAGAAGAGAAACACATTTTAGAACAGAATAAACCCATTCTCAACCTATTTGCACTTTAAAAAATAGACAATAATGTTAACATAAATGGCAAGGCAACCTCAACTTAATCTATAAAAGAAAATTAGTTTAAATAACATTTTTTAAAAAACAGGATTTAGAATACAAGAAATCTTACACGGAGATATATACAAATAGGTACTAATCCTCAAATATTACTATCCCTGGTGAGAAAAGCATACAGGAGATAAAAATAGCAAATAGCAATAGCAAATATATAAAAATAGCAAAGAAGCAGATATTCTGACTAAGGTCACTAAGTGGTGGTGGAGTCTGTCCTCCCCCACCAGCCTTGATTCTACGGAACAGTAGAAAACTCTAAGGGGGAGAAAAAAGTACCAATCTATCCTTGTCATATTATTGATACTTCTTAATGTTTGGGGTTCTCTCCCCAAAATTAATTATTTTCTTCCTCTGCAGTTTATCTATGGTGCTCAGAAACCATTGACTTCCTGGAATTTTTATTAAGAATTCCACATTCCTGCCATGTTTTTCAGATACTGTGGCCTCTGCCAATAAATTCTAATAAATTTTCACTTCTTTTCTTTCAATAACATCCTAGAGAATATGATTCAGACTCAAATTAATCACCAATCATGTTAATGGCTCCTAGGAGTTTACTTCCGATACCCTTATTATATTAAATCAAACCTGATAGTGTGCTACATTATTGCTTAGCTGGGTTTTCATAAAAGCACTGGTATTTAATATGATTTATACCTGATTTTCTGTTAATATCTTTGCTTATTGTGTGCTTTATTTTTAAAATAGATATTCTTAGCTAATGACACCCCTTTAAAATATATCATACTTTAAAAATATTTTACAGGAAGCATTTTATAATAAAATGTGTTACTTATAGTCACTTAATAGTGAACAGGAATAAGTTATTTAATTTACAATCAAAATGTTAATATTTTACTTGTTTGGAAAAGTGTGTGTATATATTATGTTTTGTTTATTTAAAAGATCAATTATTTGTCAAGATGATTAGAAAATTTAAAGCACTGTATTTATTTTTCTTTTAAAGCTTTGCAGCAAAGGGGCAGTTCTGGGAAAACCATTTGAAGCATCTGCTGAAGATATAGCTAGTGTGGCAAGTTTCATTGAGACAAAGCTTGTTGCATGCTATCTGCGAATGAGGAAACCCGACCTTGCCCTGAATCATGCACACAGGTAAAATGAAGGGTTAATAACTGCAAGTAAGTACTATCCATGCAAGCAGAGGGTATAATGTGAGCTTGTAGGATTAACTTAGATTCCATTGAAATGTAATCACAAAATTAAACCATCTCTTTATTACTTAATTTACGTTAAGCTAGACAATCATCCTATCCTCGTCATAGAGATCACAAAGGGCATCTCAAAACCTAAGGAAAGAAATAAACCCATAATTAACTATCATAAAGCGGACAAAATAAAAAGGCAGGCAACTGCAGTAGCAAATGACTACAGGAACAAAGGAGGGATCGAATAAAGTTAAGTAAGGGGTGAGAAGGATGAGAAAGATTTCCAAAACTGACTGAGATACAAAGAATGGTAGAAAGAAATTCCAGCTATGAACCATGAGCAAAGACACCAAAGTTTATGGCTTATTTGGTGATAACATAACTGATTCAAAGGATGTTATGAAGGGGCAAGTGCGACAGCTGTCCAAAGGTATGAATCACCTTTTTATCATTGTCCTTAAAGATTTTGTTTATATATTTCTATCCTCTTCAGAACTCTGTGTTAGCTTTTGGTTTCCTAGAATCCTCAAGGTTACCCAGCCCTATCTCTTTTTCTATAAAAATGTCCTCTCCTATGTCTTGTTCCCTAAAGGCCTTGATCTTATCATGGGCAGTATTCAGTTTAATCTACTGCAAAGATAAAGTGATTATGTTACATCTTTTAAATAGCTCTTTTCTTAGAATTATGACGCCTCTATACCTCCTTGCCTAATTTAGAGCAATTTACCTAAAACTTTAGTCTTGTTCATTCTCTGAGCTCATACATCCTGGATTTCTTTTGGACACAAATAACAAAACTAATAACATGAAAACATAATGCCAGTAAGAAACATAACCATCAACTGTATTAAGACTCATTATGTGAGCAGGAGATCTGCCAACGTGCTAAAACTCATTTATAACTCTATATCCACAATGATAGAGAAGTTCCATCAGATGTTCTTAACAGCTCTATGGAGACCTCAAACTTATAGGCTTAAGTTTGACATCAAGGACCTGCTGACAACAAAATCACTTTGTAATTTCTAAGATAACCTGCTGGAAAGAAACTTTTTGCTTTAAATAAACTGCAGAACCTAAACACAGATTCTCTTTGATACCAAAGAAAATTTGACTCTATATTTTCTGGAAACACCTTATGCAACCATAGTTTCCAAACCCAATATCAGGACATATGGTTACATTGGAAGAATTTCATTTCATTTCCATTTGAAAGGGCCAATATTGGAAATGTAATGTATACTTCAGTATGTTAAAATATTGGAATTTCTGAGCCACTTAGGTGACTTGTAAGCATAATAAAATATTTGAAATTGGGAATAGCCCAGAAAAGCTACAGGCATATGTAAACAATAATGAATTGAGATGCACCTGAAAGTAATTATTTATCACCTTGTCCATGGTTTTCACTACACATATAAAGTGCCTTTAACATTGCCTACATATTAATCAAAATGTCTCCTGGATATTAGAATGGTTTGATGGATTTTCAAATCATTTTTATAATCATAAAAAAATTTTAAATGGCATGATCATGCCAAAATTCAATTCAGTTTATAAAAATAACTTAATGAACATTAATCAAAATAGTACTATAAGAAACAATAAAATGCTATGGTTCCTAAGGATGCAAGGATTAATTTCAATAGGTTCACTATTTAGACTTTGAAACTTTTGTTTTAAAACTAAGAGTGCCCTTTCAAGTCCTTGAAAATTACTGAGGGGAGGGTATACAATATAAAGATGAAAAGTAAAATGATCTTCCCTATTATGCTAGGATTAACTTCTGTATCCTTTTTATTCTATTGTAAAATAATTTGTGCTTCTAAGTTGAACATTAACTAAGAAATGGAAATCAATAGAGGTTAAATAGTGAATTCATACAATTAATTATGCACTAAGTGAAATAAATCATTTTTCTAGGCTTGTCATATTGCAGAACTACAGAAATCAGTACATATGATTCTAATATTAAAATGTTTTTAAAGATCTCAGATTTTTAAAATAGAATCTGAAACATAAATATATTTCTCAAAATAAATAATCAGGATATTCAGTGTATAAATAGCTTATAACCATTAGTTATACACTGAATGTAGAATCTTTCTTTTGTATTATTACCACACTGTGATGGTTGATACTAATCATGGATCAAAATTAAAAGATTCCTTTTGCATTTATTTGCATTCCTGAAGCATCCTTTCTTTAATTTTATGTAAATTGTGAGGCCTACTGCATATCTTTAGATGTGTTAATACAGAAATTAGCTTGAAAACCATCACGTAGTTTTGCTTTTGATAAAAATAAGTGCATATTGTTTTGTCATGTAGAAGACTACAAGAACCATAACTGTATGGTTTTAGGGTCAACAAAGATACATTTTGAAATTAATTAGCTGAGTATTGCCATTTAAAATATGCTAATAAGTAATACAAAGGCTTTGAAAAAAAGTGGAAGTGTTTGTCATTCAGTCATGTCCAACCCTTTGTGACCTCAAGGACTGTAGCTTGCCATGTTCCTCTGTCCATGGGATTTCCCAGGCAAGAATACCAAAGCAGGTTACAATTCCCTTCTCCAGGTGATCTTCTCCACCAGGGATTGAACCCTGGTCTCCTTCATTGCAGGCAGATTCTTTTACCGTCTGAGACACAGGGAAGACAACAAAGGCTTTAGAAACAACTATTAGCAAGTTTTTCTTTTTTAAATAACATATGCAAAGCACCATATTTCGATGTCATTTTTTTTTTTTAACTTCAAACCAAAGTAATGCCTACACTCGCCAATCGAACATATCAACTCTGCTCACTTCATCAAACTACTGTCATTGTTTGTCAGTGGTGTCTTGATCATTCCTGAGACTGATTTCTAATTACTGCTATCTTATCAAGAATGGAAATCCTGCTATAACTCTTTCTTCTCATATAATTATATGTTGATGTGTATAATTCTAAAGATTCTAATAATACATATCACCTTTTTTGCCTATTTCCCATCTTTCGACTGATATTGTTTATGCTGTAGAATTTTTTTTTTTTGGCCTTTTTAAAAAATTATTTTTTTATTGAAGGATAATTACAGAATTTTATTGTTTTCTGTCAAACCTCATATAAATCAGCCATAGGTATACATATATCTCATCCCTTTTGAACTTCCCTCCCATCTCTTTCCCCATCCCACCCCTCTAGGTTGATACAGAGCCCCCATTTGAGTTTCCTTAGCCATACTATGCTGTAGAATTTTGATGCCACTAGGTGGCAGACAAGATGAAGTCGAAAATAGCAAAATGTAGAAAAAAGCCTCTTTTCAAAATTGTTTTATAATTCTCTCATCTATGTTCATTCATTCAACAAATATTTATTGAATGCTAACCAAGAGCCTGTGCTAGGCAGTGGGGTAGCAGTTGTAAACAGGATTGTGTTCTTTGTACACATTAGAAGAGGTAGCAAAGTTTAAAAAACAAGTATCAATAAATATGAGAAAAAAGAGTGTGATAAATGCAACAAAGATAGTAAATATAATTTCACATTGCAGAAGCAGCATCATTTATTAAATCAGATTCATGGAGTCTGAATCTGACTGCCCAGGTTTTAAATGTGATTCCCCTACTCACCAGTTCATCTGAGTTTAATTCTCCATAAAATTGGGTTATAATAACTGTACCTACTTCACAAACTACATCCCACAAGGTTTTGTGAAAATTAAACAGAAACCTATGGATTCTTTATTCCAGCCACGACAGAGTTACTGGTATAAAAGGACCTGCCTTCCTGCTATAAATAAGTATAAAACTAGGCAAAATATATGAAACAATTCTTTTTAGGCACTGGAAAACGGTCACAGCAGGACTTTGATCCTTGAGAGAAGGGTAGTATACACGGTGGCTACCATGGTTTTCCTGACCAAACTCAGGGAATTAAACTTCAATCTCAATGAGCTGAGGAAGCAGAAATTAGAATATCAGTTCAGTTCAGTCACTCGGTCCTGTTCGACTCTTTTCAACCCCATGGACTGCAGCACGCCAGGCTTCCCTGACCGTCACCAACTTCTGGAGCTTGCTCAACTCATGTCCATCGAGTCCGTGATGCCATCCAACCATCTCATCCTCTGTTATCCCCTTCTCCTCCTGCCTTCAAATTTTCCCTGCATCAGCGTCTTTTCCAGTGAGTCAGTTCTTCACATCAAGTGCAAAACTCCAAAGTATTGGAGTTTCAGCTTCAGCATCAGTCTTTCCAATGAATATTTAGGATTGATTTCCTTTAGGATTGACTGGTTGGATCTCCTTGCAGTACAAGAGACTCTCAAGAGTCTTCTCCAACACCACAGTTCAAAAGCATCAATTTCGTGCTCAGGTTTCTTTATAGTCCAACTTTCACATCCATACATGACTACTGGAAAAACCATAGCTTTGATGAGATGGACCTTTGTCTGCAAAGTGATGTCTCTGGTTTTTAGTATGCTGTCTAGGTTAGTCATAGCTTTTCTTCCAAGGAGCAAGTGTCTTTTATTTTCATGGCTGCAGTAACCATCTGTAGTGACTTTGAAGCCCAAGAAAACAAAGTATCTTAGAATATCAGATATTAGAATATCAGGCTTCTAAAAAGCCCTGTAATTTACAGAGCAGGTGACTGAAGGAGAAATAGATATGTGAGGGGGTTGCAGGTAGAAGACTGCATGAGGATTTGCTGCAGGTTCTTGACCAATATGAAAAGTAAGACTTCATGTAGCAGAGACTGCCTGCTGCAGGACCAAGTAATAAGTGAAAATACCAGAGGACCTGCAATGATAGGAGATACTGAAGAACCAGTGTTAAGAGAGCTCACTGAGTACCTCAGGCATTCAGCTAAAATTCCTGAAAGACAATGCTTTAAGACTTAGGACCATGACCTCCAGAAAGAATCATACCTTAGAATCAAGCTCAAAGGCAAAATTGACCTATCTGAAAAACCACACCTGACAAGAACAAGAGTATTTGCCACTTAACTGCCTGATAAGAAAAAAATTCTACAGGTTTGCAGTGATGATGTCATAGTCTCAATTCCTTAGAAAGTTTTATCCAAAATGTTTAGCATAAAACTAAAAATTACTACACATTCAAAGAAATAGGAAAATGAGACTCATATTTAAGAAAATAAATAGTCCATAGAATCAGACCCCAAGATGACCCACATGTTGGAACTGGTAGCTGCTAAGCTGCTAAGTCGCTTCAGTCGTGTCCAACTCTGTGCGACCCTATAGATGGCAGCCCACCAGGCTCTGCCGTCCCTGGGATTCTCCAGGCAAGAACACTGGGTGGGTTGCCATTTCCTTCTCCAATGCATGAAAGTGAAAAGTCAAAGCTAAGCTGCTCAGTCGTGCCGACTCTTAGCAACCTCATTGACTGCAGCCTATCAGGCTCCTCCGTCCATGGGATTTTCCAGGCAAGAGTACTGGAGTGGGTTGCCATTGCCTTCTCCAAATTGGTAGAAAAAGATTTTAAAGAAGCTGTAAAAAATAGGTTCAAGGATCTTGAGGCAAAGATGGCCATAATAAGTGAAGAATTGAGAATCTCAACACACACAAAAATAGAAACTATAGAAAAGAAACAAATGGAGATTTTACCATGGATTAATGAACTATTAATATCTAAAATAAAAATATACAGATTGACTTTAACATCAGATTGAAGATTTAGTACTAAAGAAAGGTTTAGTGAACTTGAAGACAAATCAATAGCAATTACCCAATATGAACACACAGTATCATTTAAGATATTTTAAAAAATTAACTAACGCTTCAGTGACTTATTCTCAAACACAGTAACAAGTCATCTACCTACATGGTTTTTCCAGTAGTCATGTATGGATGTGAGAGTTGGACTATAAACCTGAGAGCCAAAGAATTTTGAACTGTGGTGTTGGAGAAGAGTCTTGAGAGTCTCCTGACTGCAAGGAGATCCAACCAGTCCATCCTAAAGGAAATCAGTCCTGAATATTCATTGGAAGGATTGATGCTGAAGCTGAAACTCCAATACTTTGATTACCTGATGTGAAGAACTGACTCACTGGAAAAGACCCTGATACTGGCAAATATTGAAGGCAGGAGGAGAAGGGTATGACAGAGGATGAGATGGTTGGATGGCATCACTGACTCAATGGACATGAATTTCTGGAAGCTATAGGAGTTGGTGACAGACAGGGAAGCCTGGCGTGCTGCAGGCCATGGGGTAGTAAAAGAGTCAGACACAACTGAGCGACTGAAATGAACTGAACTGAACTGAGCTACATGTAACTGTTTCAAAGAGAAAAGAGAGAGGAAAGGGCATTAAAAAGTAGTTATTGGAATTTTTCCAAATTTGGTTTAAAAAAGAGTAAGACACATTTAGCCCCAACTAAAATAAATATAAACAGAACCATATCTAGGAACATCAGAGTTTTGAAAACCCAAGATGGAGAGAAAATATTAAAGGCAGACAAAGGATAACAACACATTATTCACAAAGGACAATGATACAAATAACAGGTAACATTTAATCAGAAATATGGAGGCCAAAATACAATAAAAGAGGAAGCTTAAAGTGCTGAAAGAAAAATGATGTCAAATCAGAATTCAACAAAAAAAATTCTTCAAAATGAGAGTGAGATAAGAACATTTTTATATAAAAGTTTAAAAATTAATGGAGCAGATCTTCACTTTGAAAAATGGTAAGGCATAAGCTGAAATAAATGACAGTAGATTTAAATTTAGATCTACAAAAGGGAATGAAAGCACCAGGAAGTATAAATAAATGAGTAAATTTAAACAATATTTTTCTTCTCAAAATTTATTTAAACATGAATGACTATTTAAGGGAGAAAACAGCATTTTATTATATTATCTAGAGTAAAATTAATAAATAGTAAGATTACATATTTTGATGTGAGATATTTGACTATAATATCACAAAAACCTATGGGAGGAGGCACAAATGGAATTTAAGTACTAAAGTATTTTGTTTTTGTTTCTTTTTTTACATGAGGTAATAATAGTAACTTTTTATAAGAGTTAACAACAGTATTAACTCTTAAGACACTTGGGTTAAGTCAAAAATGCATGTTATAATCCCTAGAGTATCATTAAAAATATTAAAAGTATAGCTAGGAAACCAATAATGAACTAAGATTATATACTAAACAATATTTAATAAATTGAAAATAAGTCAAGAAAAGAGGAAAAGAAAAACAAATAATGAATTAAACAATAGAAGATAACATCAATACTCTAAGGTTAAACCAAATCATTAGTAATTACATTAAACATATTAAACCAATTGACTAAACATTCCAATTCAGCTCAATTCAGTTCAGTCACTCAGTCATGTCTGGTTCTTTGTGACCCCATATACTGCAGCACTCCAGGCCTCTCTGTCCATCACCAACTCCTGGAGTTTACTCAAACTCATGTCCTTTGAGTCAGTGATGCCATCCAACCATCTCATCCTCTGTTTTCCCCTTCTTGTGCCTTCAGTCTTTCCCAGCATCAGGATCTTTTCAAATGAGTCAGTTCTTTGCATCAGGTGACCAAAGTATTGGAGTTTCAGCTTCAGCATCCAATGAATATTCAGGATTGATTTCCTTTAGGATGGAATGGTTGGATCTCCTTGCAGTCCAGGAGACTCTGAAGACTCTTCTCCAACACCACAGTTTAAAAGTATTGATTCTTTGGCACTCAGATTTCTTTATAATCCAACTTTCACATCCATACATGACTACCACAAAAACCATAGCTTTGACTAGACGGACCTTTGTTGACAAAGTAATGTCTCTGCTTTTTAATATGCTGTCTAGATTGGTCATAGCTTTTCTTCCAAGGAGCAACTGTCTTTTAATTTCATGGCTGCAGTCACCATCTGCAGTAACTTTGGACCCCCCAAAAATAAAATCTGTCACTGTTTTCCACTGTTTCCCCATCTATTTGCCATGAAGAGATGGAACCAGATGCCATGACTTAGTTTTCTGAATGTTGATTTTTAAGCCAACTTTTTCACTCTCCTCTTTCACTTTCATCAAGAGGGTCTTTAGTTCTTCTTCACTTTCTGCCATAAGGTTGGTGTCATCTGCATATCTGAGGTTATTGATATTTCTCCTGGCAATCTTGTATTTCATCCAGTCCAGCATTTTATCATGATGTACTCTGCATATAAGTTAAATAAGCAGGGTGACAATATACAGCCTTGACGTACTCCTTTCCCAATTTGGAACCAGTGTGTTGTTCCATGTCCAGTTCTAACTGTTGCTTCTTGACCTGCATACAGATTTCTCAGGAGGCAGGTCAGGTGGTCTTGTATTCCCATCTCTTCAAGAATTTTACACAGTTTGTGGTGATGCACACAGTCAAATGTTTTTGCATAGTCAATAAAGCAGAAATAGATGTTTTTTTGGAACTCTCCCACTTTTTCAATGATCTAATGGATGTTGGCAATTTGATCTCTGGTTCCTCTGCCTTTTCTAAAACCAGCTTGAACATCTGGAAGTTCACAGTTCACGTGAACCGTGCTGAAGCCTGGCTTGGAGAATTTTGAGCATTACTTTACTAGCATGTGAGATGAGTGCAATTGTGTGGTAGTTTGAACATTCTTTGGCATTGCCTCTCTTTGGGATTGGAATGAAAACTGACCTTTTCCAGTCCTGTGGCCACTGCTGAGTTTTCCAAATTTGCTGGCATATTGAGTGCAGCACTTTCACAGCATCATCTTTCAGGATTTGAAATAGCTCAACTGGAATTCCATCACCTCCACATGCTTTGTTTATAGTGATGCTTCCTAAGGCCCACTTGACTTCGAATTCCAAGATGCCTGGCTCTAGGTGAGTGATCACACCATCATGATTATCTGGGTCGTGAAGATCTTTTTGGTATAGTTCTTCTGTGTATTCTTGCCACCTCTTCTTAATATCTTCTGCTTCTGTTAGATCCATACCATTTCTGTCCTTTATTGAGCCCATCTTTGCATGAAATGTTCCCTTGGTATCTCTAATTTTCTTGAAGAGATCTCTAGTCTTTCCCATTCTATTGTCTTCCTCTATTTCTTTGCATTGATCAAAGGCAGATATTGTCAGTCTAGATTAAATTAGAAGATTCAACTGTGTGCTATCTATAAAAAGACATAAAGATGATATGACATACAGTAAATATATAAACCTCTCTTTATGTCAGGCTTAGCTATGTTAATATCAGACAAAGTAGATCTCAGGAAAAGATATTATTACCAAAAATAAAAATAAGGCTCTGTAAAATTTTGAATATTTGAAATCTGACAGAGTTTGTTTTCTTACTATAATGAAATTAAATTAGAAATCATTAACAGTAAGATATTTAGAAAAATCCCTCCAAATACTTGGAAATTAAACAGTACACCTCTAAAGAACACATCACTCAAACTATAAAATAACAAAGAAATCAATTTGAATTTCTGCTTTATCCCTTATAGCTTTGACTTTCACAACTAACTTAACTTCTCTTTGCCTTGGTTTTTTTATCTTTAAATCTAAGTAAAATAATTTTTGAAGTCATTCCTAAATCTTAAAATGTCAGATATGTATTTTGTCTCAATCCCACCACCAATAACAAATGCAGATTATTTTCAATGGTAATAGTAATAAACTCTATATATGCATAGAGGAGACTTTGTGTGTGTGTGTGTGTGTGTGTGTGTGTGTGTGTAGCAGAGTTTTATTAAAGTGAAAAGGGACAGAGACTTCTGACATAGACATCAGAAGGGGGACGGAGAGTGCCCCCCTCGCTAGTGTTAGTAAGGGAGTTATACACTTTTTAAATTAGTTATTCAGTTCAGTTCAGTTGCTCAGTCGTGTCTGACTCTGCGACCCCATGGACTGCAGTATGCCAGGCCTCTCTGTCCATCACCAACTCCCAGAGTTTACTCAAACTCATGTCCATTGACATGAGTTATTACAATAAATCAAAAGAATATCTCAAGGTTGTAAAGATCTTACCAGACCCACTCCTATAATTTACATTTTAAGATAACAGGATTAGCCAGAAGGTTTTCAGGAAGGAGAAACTGTCCTCAAGCAGGAATCATTGTTGTTATATACTGCCTGGTACAGAGTTTAAACCGAGTTGTTTGTTGTGTGATTTCAGTTCTGGGCTTAAAGAAAAAATCCCTTTTATGTGACTAAGGAATGTAGAGGGGAAAAAAAAAAAAGTTTGTCCTTTCCTCCTCCTTGAGATCCCCAGACTCCTATCTCCGCTTCAAGAGCCCCAGACCCCTTTCTCCTCCTCAGAGACCCCAGATTTATCAACCTGCCTAGGAATTGACTCTTTCATTCACCCTTTTCTTTTAGGAGAATTATGTTGCCAAAGGAAAGGGGCATCATTTTCATTCCATAACCTCTTCCTGCTGTGATGGGGCACGATCCCTAAATTTTTGAGGCAACATATTCTCCTAACCCTCATATGGAGGGCCTCTGATCCTGGGGCCCCAAGTAATAGTTGGAGGAGGCTATGGCACTTGTAGGAGCCTGGACAATCATTTGTAACTGAAAAGCTTTCAGATGGTTAGAAACAAATGCAGTTACACAGTTACAGATGCAGGGAGCAAATGGTAAAAACAGAACAATCAGAATTATTATGATTAAGATAGTTTTCCACCATGGGCAGCTAGTTAACATTACCCAAAGTGAGGTGACTGAGGCTTCCGGAGAATCCATAGCCTGAATCATCTTGTTCATGTGTTTAGTAACATGAGTAAAATTAGTACTCATATTAGGTATGGATAATGGCAGAAGTTCCTCCTTGTGCAGCAGTTAGAATATCTAATATTGTGTGTGTGTGTGAGTGTGAAGTCGCTCAGTCGTGTCCAACTCTGCGATCTGTTTTGTAAAACCACCTAATTTGTATTTGTTCAGCATTAAGAGCTGAAAATTAATCAGAGCATCAACTCGTAGCATAACCCAGAGAGGGAACGAATATTGTAGCCAGATAATTATACCAGTGAAATACAGATCTTGCCCAACGAGTTTCAAGTGTGGCAGATTAGTAGGCTTCTCTGGAAGTTCTGAAAGTATGAAGCCATGAGTAAAAGTTAGACCTAGGGTGCATCTTCCTATCCAGGGGGAAGCCACACCCATAGGTAAGAGTCACATACACAGTAGGTCTCATTTGGAGCAAACCAGTGTGACTAAGGGATCCAGTCCCAATCAGCCCCTGGCCAGGCAAAAGGAGGACATAAACTGGGATTGGAAAACACAGGCATGATTGTATTGTATATTTCTCGAGGCAAAAATCCCAGTTGTTTCCAATCATTATAATTCTGTTGTCAGCTAACTTCTGGGGATGGCCCTATTTGTTCCCAGTATATGGGAACATTAGATACCAGGTGTCTCTTTTTAGGAGTTAGCCATATGACCTCATCCCATATTTGATAAACATCAGGTAGAAAACCACCAGATCTAGACCCATTTACCTTATTATGTTCAGCAAAATAGTCATTATACAAAGTTAAAATATAAAAATTAAAAGTTACATTATGTCCATAGTTACATCAGTCCATCTTAGGATTGTTAGATGTCATCAGATCAAGAAGAGGTGTCACATATGATTGTTGTTGGTGAAGGTATTCTCAGAGTTGAAGAAAGTCCTTTCCTTGAAGTGGAGAAACCCACTGTGGGAAGTCTTCAGTTGATGAGGGGAGTGCTCTGCAGACCCAGAAATTAAACCAATTGTGGAATGCAGCGTAGGAATGAGTCCAGGACAGAAATGCGCTGTCTTGAGGCAGACTCAGGACTTTACGAGTCAGCAGAAGCAAGCCCACCTAGATTCTTAGGTCCATCTTGGTTCCTGGCTCAAAGAGCAGCTTGTTTGACTCAAAGGCTGGGTCAGGAGTTAATCTCCCAGTAATGTCTGTTGAAAAGCTAAAAGCTGAGTCACATAGTTAATTTTAAGGCTTCAGGATCTATGATAATATCTGTGCACAAAAACAGTCTGTCATAGAGACAGTCCCTTCTTCTTAGGGGCAGTTTGAGCCCTTATTAAAGCTACGGGTAAGACTTTAAACCAAGTGTCTTGTGTCTCCTGAGTTAGCTTATGCAGATGTCTCTTTTATTTTATTTTATTTTTAAACTTTACAATATTGTATTGGTTTTGCCAAATATTGAAATGAATCCACCACAGGTATACATGTGTTCCCCATCCTGAACCCTCCTCTCTCCTGATACCATCACTCTGGGTCGTCCCAGTGCACCAGCCCCAAGCATCCAGTATCGTGCATCGAACCTGGACTGGCGACTTGTTTCATATATGATATTATACATGTTTCAATGCCATTCTCCCAAATCATCCCACTCTCTTCCTCTCCCACAGAGTCCAAAAGACTGTTCTACACATCAGTGTCTCTTTTGCTGTCTCGTATACAGGGTTAATAATGTCATTAGCTTTTTTCTACCTTTTCCAAAGATTGGAGTCTCCAGGAACAGTGTAAGTGATATTCTATTCCTAGAGCTTTTGACACCCCTTGAGTTACAGCAGCTTTAAAGGTGGAGCCATTGTCACTCTGGAGCCTCCGCAGCAGCCCAAACCTGGGAATAATTTCATGGATTAAAATTTTTATAACTTCCTTAGCCTGTTCACTATGGCAGGGAAAGGCTTCAATCCATCCAGTAAAAGTGTCTACCCAGACCTGTAAGCAAGAAAATCCATTTGTTTTTGGCATATGAGTAAAAGGAACCATAGCCTCATTTATTTTCATAAATCTTGAACTAGTCTCCATTTATCATTTGACTTTCTTACACCCAAAATAGGAGTGTTGCATGGACTATTACAGGGAATTAATAGCCCCTGCTCCTTTAAATTTTAAATGATGGGTTTTAACCCTTCCTTAACACCTATGCCCCAACCAGTAACGCTGAAGAAGCTGAAGTTGAACGGTTCTATGAAGACCTACAAGACCTTTCAGAACTAACACCCAAAATAGATGTCCTTTTCATTATAGGGGACTGGAATGCAAAAGTAGGAAGTCAAGAAACACCTGGAGTAACAGGCAAATTTGGCCTTGGAATATGGAATGAAGCAGGGCAAAGATTAATAGAGTTTTGCCAAGAAAATGCACTGGTCATAGCAAATACCCTCTTCCAACAACACAAGAGAAGACTCTACATATGGACGTCACCAGATGGTCAACACCAAAATCAGATTGATTATATTCTTTGCAGCCAAAGATGGAGAAGCTCTATATAGTCAACAAAAAAAAGACCAGGAGTTGACTGTGGCTCAGATCATGAACTCCTTATTACCAAATTCAGACTTAAATTGAAGAAAGTAGGGAAAACCACTAGACGATTCAGGTATGACCTAAATCAAATCCTTTATGACTCTACAGTAGAGTGAGAAATAGATTTAAGGGCCTAGATCTGATAGATAGAGTGCCTCATGAACTATGAAATGAGGTTCGTGACATTGTACAGGAGACAGGGATCAAGACCATTCCCATGGAAAAGAAATGCAAAAAAGCGAAACGGCTGTCTGGGGAGGCCTTACAAATAGCTGTGAAAAGAAGAGAAGCAAAAAGCAAAGGAGAAAAGGAAAGATAAAAGCATCTGAATGCAGAGTTCCAAAGAATAGCAAGAAGAGATAAGAAAGCCTTTCTCTTTCTTATCTGTGATCAATGCAAAGAAATAGAGGAAAACAACAGAATGGGAAAGACTAGAGATCTCTTCAAGAAAATTAGAGATACCAAGAGGACATTTCAT
>NW_011494736.1:58139-58664 GCF_000754665.1 Bison bison bison | reverse complement strand
AATGCTCAAAATTCTCCAAGCCAGGCTTCACCAATACGTGAACTGTGAACTTCCTGATGTTCAAGCTGGTTTTAGAAAAGGCAGCGGAACCAGAGATCAAATTGCCAACATCTGGTGGATCATCGATAAAGCAAGAGAGTTCCAGAAAAACATCTATTTCTGCTTTATTGACTATGTCAAAGCCTTTAACTGTGTGGATTACAGTATACTGTGGAAAATTCTTAAAGAGATGGGAATACCAGACCACCTGACCTGCCTCTTGAGAAACCTATATGCAGGTCAGGAAGCAACAGTTAGAACTGGGCATGGAACAGACTGTTTCCAAATAGGAAAAGGAGTACGTCAAGGCTGTATATTGTCACCCTGTTTATTTAACTTATATGCAGAGTACATCATGAGAAATGCTGGACTGGAAGAAACACAAGCTGGAATCAAGATTGCCGGGAGAAATATCAATAACCTCAGATATGCAGATGACACCACCTTTATGGCAGAAAGTGAAGAGGAACTCAAAAGCCTCTTGAT
>NW_011494736.1:0-58039 GCF_000754665.1 Bison bison bison | reverse complement strand
GCTTAAACATTCAGAAAATGAAGATCATGGCATCTGGTCCCATCACTTTATGGGAAATAGATGGGGAAACAGTGAAAACAGTGTCAGACTTTATTTTTGGGGGCTCCAAAATCACTGCAGATGGTGACTGCAACCGTGAAATTAAAAGACGCTTACTCCTTGGAAGGAAAGTTATGACCAACCTAGATAGCATATTCAAAAGCAGAGACATTACTTTGCCAACAAAGGTGCATCTAGTCAAGGCCATGGTTTTTCCTGTGGTCATGTATGGATGTGAGAGTTGGACTGTGAAGAAGGCTGAGTGCCGAAGAATTGATGCTTTTGAACTGTGGTGTTGGAGAAGACTCTTGAGAGTCCTTTGGACTGCAAGGAGATCCAACCAGTCCATTCTGAAGGAGATCAGCCCTGGGATTTCTTTGGAAGGAATGATGCTGAAGCTAAACTCCAGTACTTTGCCACCTCATGCGAAGAGTTGACTCATTGGAAAAGACTCTGATTCTGGGAGGGATTGGGGGCAGGAGGAGAAGGGGAAGACAGAGGATGAGATGGCTGGATGGCATCACCCACTTGATGGACGTGAGTCTGAGTGAACTCTGGGAGTTGGTGATGGACAGGGAGGCCTGGTGTGCTGCACTTCATGGGGTCACGAAGAGTTGGACACAACTAAGCGACTGAACTGAACTGAACTGAACACTTCAGGCTTTAATCAATACTGCTTCTAATGTGAAAATAGGTGAGGGGTTCTAGCTTGATAACAACAGGAACAGCATTTTGTGCTCAACTCACAGTTTTTCTATCAGCGCACCCTCTAGGATTTACATTTTGTTCAATTATTGGGTGAGAAAGAACAGGCTCCACATTCATGAAAACAGAGGCCTAGAGCTTCCTCAGTATATATCCCTCCCCAGAAGGGGTGAGGCAGACTCCAGCACATTCAGAAACTCGTGAGAAAACAGCACAGAATCTCAGCTGAAGCTTAAAGGATGACTGAAATAATAGCGATTGGCTCATCCTGACATTCCCATTACAGTAGTGAATCAGGAGGAAAGTGGACCAGGGGCTTCATTGAGCACAGAGAAAGTTGCCCCAGTGCCCAAAAGAAAATCAACTGATTGGCCCCCATAGTTATTAATATCCAGGGTTCCTCAGGTGTTATTAGGATGGGAGCTTATGTGGGGACTCCCAGGAACCTTCACTCCTGACTGTCCTGAGTCTGACCCCTGGGGCCTATGCCTCAGAGGGCTGTCTCTTCTCCAGTGTGGTGCTTTACAGACAGACATGGAGCCAGGGGTGGCTTAGATCCCTGAGAGCAACTTCACTTGAGATGCCCCTCCTTTCCACAGTAATAGCAAACCCATCCCCTTTCACCTGGGTTCCTCTGGGCATTCTTCTCAGGCTGTTTCAGAGCAGATCTAATAGCCATTGTTGAGGCTTCAGTCTTTTGCCTGGTTCTTTTTTGCCTCTTATTTTCCTCCTTATATTCTCTACCATAATATAGTGTCTGAGCCAGCTGTAACAGTTTTTCTAAAGACTGATTTGATCCAAATGCCTATTTTCGTAACTTACAGCAGATATCTGGAGCCAACTGAGTGAGAAATCTATCTTTTAAGACCATTCCTCCTGCACTTTCAAGATCAACATCAGTAAACTTGCAGAGAGCCTCCCATATCTATCTAGGAATTTACCAGGAGTTTCCTTCTCTCCTTGTTCTGTGTCAAACAACTTAGCATAGTCTAAAGTCTCAGCGTGTGTGCTCACTTGAATCCAGGAATACATCTGACAAAGTGGCTCTGTTATTGGAACCACTTGGCTCCTAGTAGGAAGGAGGGCTATTTCACATTCCCTCTTTCCCCTTGTCTCATGTTCAAGCCATTCGTCTCCAAAGCTAGTAGCTTCCCCCAAAACTCAAGTTTTCGAGTCAGGAGTCAGTGTCTATCCCAAGACATACATTATATCTCTCCAAGTAAGTTCCATAAAGTAAAGTTAGTCCCGTAAACCTTCTATGTACTTTTTGGATCTTCTCGATAGTCTCGACTGCAGTTGTACTGTTTGAATTCTACCAAGACTGAGGTAAACCCTTCTGGGAGGATGCCCCAATTCTCAGCCTGTTCGGTTGGGAGCCCCAGATACAGGGACAAAGTAAGAGAACAGGAGGCAGCTGAAGGTTTCACACCCAAATCTGCACCCATAGGACATAAGTCTGGCATGTCTCACAGAGAGATAAAGAGCAACACATAAGTCACTTCTACCCATTTCTCTTGTTTTCTACAGAACTGGTCTAGTTGTAAAACAGTAATAATTGAGATCCTTCAACAGGTTAGAGTTCCCCGACTTCTATAGGATACTGTGGCCATTCAGTATCACAGAAGAAGATCAGGAGTGTCTTTTTTAAACTCTGGGGATCAAACTTGTCCCAGTTCTTTTAAATACATTTTAAAGAAGTGGTTCTGGAACTGCTAGCTCCCATCTGTAAGACAGAAAAAAGAGGCATCCACAGCCGTGGCTTTTTCCCACCAGAATTGTCCTTCCCTGCTCTAGATGGGTGTGTGGACAGACTCTTCACTGAAGCTTTCCTTCCCTGGTTGGACTTAGTCTGTCCCTTACTGATGCAGGTGTCTTACTCGTCCCTCCCGGTTCTACCACCGAGGTGGGGTGGAGATGCACCAGAAGTAGACCTGATGACATCCCAAACTGACTTAGTTCCATACCACAGAGACCTTTCTTCGATTTTCCCTTTTCTTTGATGCCACTCAAGGTGAAGCAGAGTAGCTTTTCGGAATGTTTCCCAAGCTAGTACTACTAGGGTAAGCATCCGTATTACTTGTGCCTGTGCACATTCCTGAGTACAGTCCTGACTGCAGTAGAAATGGTGAGTCATAAAGGGATGAACAACAATCAAGAGGTCCCTTCTGAGTGTCACCACACCAGTATATGTGATGGCAAAAGAGGTGGTGGAGGGTTGGCCAGCAAGGAAAAAGTGATTTTTGTCCTCCAGCTACTAGGACCAATTCTTCCAGTTCATTTCCACAGATTCCACAAAAGGAATATATCTAGGGAACTGAGACAAAGGACATCAGAGAGCCTTCTCTGGTCTGCTAAGAGCTAGCACTACCAAAAGAAGAAGCCTGTTACATTTCCAATCTGAACAGATCCTGCAATTCCTGATTTATGTCCTCAGAAACCTCGTGCTCACCAGTAGTGCTTTTATCCACAGAGATAGGAGACACAGCTGTGACAAAGACTCACTTTCAGGGAGCTGGCCCCTGAGGCAGGCAGCCAAGAGAGTGACCTCTAGCCTGAGAGACATTCCTGGAGCTAGAGCTCTTCCTCAATTCAAAACATGCTGCTGGAGCTAGATTTCCACCTTGCTCCATACATGCTGCTAGTAAGTTTCTAGCAAGGCTCGCCTAGTCTAGCAAGGCTAAGCACTTCCATACATGGGGTCTAAGCAAAAGTACACAATAACAGCATGGATCACAAGTCCCTTGAAAGTCTATGACCCGACAGATTATGTTAGTAGTTCTAATTCCCCACACAATCATGGAATGGTCAAAGAGAACAGGAACAAGTAACCAAGAAAGAAAAGTTCAGTCCACACGCTTTGCCCATTTCTGGCTGCTCCCCTAGCAGGGACCTTGTGTGTCTCTTGGCATTGGCAGGTCAGTATAAACCCCCAACAAGGCTCCCCTTTTGGGGGCTGCCTTCAGTCATTAGGTGGCACTGCCAAACCGCAGAGCAGGGCTCATCACTTGCTTCACGCAGGGCATGTCATTCATTTACACAAGCACACCGTAGAGTTAGTAAAGTAAAGCAGAAAACATGCATACTGAGAAAGCACAGAGGCTAGAGCTCTGAGCATTCTTACCTTGTCCTGAAGATCCTGGACGAGCCCCCAAGATGATAGCTTACAGTGAACGGTGTTGGATTCATGATCTCCAAAGAAGAAGATTTAACTTCGGGACCCGGGACCAGGCTTGATCACTCAAGAACTTTTGTATAACAGAGTTTTATTAAAGTGAAAAAGGGACAGAGAAAGCTTCTAACATAGACATCAGAAAGGGGATGGAGAGTGTCCCCCGAGGAAATTATTATTTTTAAAATACCCTTTTTGACATGAAAAGATGCTAATTATTAGAGAGATGCAAATCAAAATTACAAAGAGACACCGTCTCACACCTGTCAGAATAGCCAGCTTGTATGGCAAAATCAATACAATATTGTAAAGTAATTAGCCTCCAATTAAAATAAATACATTTAAATTAAAAAAAAATAAAAAGTCTAATAACAAATGTTGGAGAGGGTGTGGAAAGAAAGGAACCCTCCTACACTGCTGGTGTGTATGTAAGTTGGTATGGTCACTATGGAAAATAGTATGGAAATTCTGCAGAAATCTAAAAATAGAATACCATATGATCCAGCAATTTCCCTCCTGGGCATGTAATCCAGACAAACTATAATTCAAAAAGATACATTCACTCAGCACTATTCACAATAGCTAAGACATGGAATGGCTGAATGGATAAAGATGTGGTACACATATACAATGGAATACTACTCAGCCATAAAAACAATGAAATAATGCCATTTGCAGCAACATGGATGGACCTAGAGATATCATACTAACTGAATTCAGTCCGAAAGAGAAAGTCAAACACCATATGACACACATGGAATATAAAGTATGGCACAAATCAGCCTATCTACAAAACAGAAACAGACTCACAGACACAGAGAAGAGACTTGTGTTGCCAGTGGAGGGTGGGGAGAGTGGGAGAGGGATGGACTCGGAGTTTGAGGTTAGTAGATGAAACTATTACATATAGAACAGATTAACAACAAGGTCTGACTGTACAGCAAGAGAACTATATTCAATATCCTGAGATAAACCATAATAGGAAAGAATATAAAAAAGGATGTATATATGTGTCTATGAGTCACTTTACTGTACAGCAGAAATGAATACAACATTGTAAATCAACTATACTTCAATAATAAAATAGAATACCATTTTTGAATCTAACAAATACTCAGTAAAGTAGATAATTTGGAAACTTCTATGAGAATACATCTTTGCTAAGTCACTTCAGTCATGTCCAACTCTGTGCAACCCCATAGACGGCAGCCCACAAGGCTCCCCCATCCCTGGGATTCTGCAGGCAAGAACACTGGAGTGGGTTGCCATTTCCTTCTCCAATGCATGAAAGCGAAAAGTGAAAGGGAAGTCACTCAGTCATATCCTACTCTTTGCGACCCCATGGACTTCAGCCTACCAGGCCCCTCCGTCCATGGGATTTTCCAGGCAAGAGTACAGGAGTGGGGTGCCATTGCCTTCTCTAATACATCTTTGGGGATATTATTATTTATAACTTTGAGGATAGTTAAAACGCTCAGAGGTGATATGAGCTTAAAGCATTACAGATATTAATGAGTTTTAGAATATACTGGCTTATAGCAGAAGTAACAGAAATGTTGAAAAGTTCTTGCAGATCTCATGAAATGAGATATCTTAAATACAACATATTCCTCTTTGCCATTACTGAATGTTTAAATTTTGGCCAGAAGTGACATCAGCAATACAGCAGAACAGAAGGTTCCCAGCTTGTATCATCCCCTGGCAACAGTTATTTGGCAGCGTTCACAGACTACATTGCCTTTACAGGTAGGAGACTATTAAACCTCAAGGAAGGGCCCAAGACCAAAGAAGTCTATTTTAATAAGGCAGGCCCAAACCAAGGGGCTGATGTCCCTACAGTGGTCTTAACTAGACTCAGAAACAGTTCTGACCCCTGTGGACTTGCCTGAAGCCCCATTTGACCTTGGTTTTGCCACTGGCACAATATGCCAAGTGACACAGAAGTCATGCCTGCCTGTGCCTCAGTAATAGGCCCACAGACCTTGGTCTTGGCTATGGGCACTGAAGTAACTCATGATTTGATTCCATCCCCTTCCAGTCACTAACCATAAGCAGTCCTACCAGCCCTGGGAGCTGACTGGAAACAGTCTCATTTGCACCCCCAGAAATCCTGAAATGTTTCTGTGATACAGCTCCAGCCCCTCCCCACTGCAGTCAGGGAACAATCCTACCTACCCAGGGATCTGGTGGGAGACATGACAATCCATGTCTTCAGAACCATGACTGCAGATCTCAGTTCTGGTTGTGTACCCTGAAGCAGTCCTTGGTTTGGGCCTACTTTGTTAAAAAAAAAAGTCTTATTTACAATAGCATCAAAACCAATCATACTTGGGAATAAATTTAACTAAGGAGATAAAATACCTATACACTGAAAACTATATGACACTGATGAAAGACGGAAGACACAAACAGAAAGATATCCTATATTCATGGATGGGAGTAATAAATATTGTTAAAATTCCATGCTACCCAAAGAAATCTACAGATTTAGAGCAATCACTTTGGAAATTTCAGTGACATTTTCCAAAGAAATAGAAGAGAGTCAAAATTCATATGGAACCACAAAAAAACCTGAATAGCCAAAGCAATCTTGAGAAAAAAAGAAGAACTGAAGGCATCACACTTCCTGACTTCAAACTATGTTACAACTGTCAGACAAAGTAGCCAACAAGAATGGTACCAGCATATAGACAGACACACACACTAAAGGAACAGAATAAAAAGCACAGAAATAAATCCACATGAATATGGTCAACAAGTCTAAGAAAAGGATGTCAGGAATACATGGTGGGAAAAGGATAGTCTCTTTCTCAATGGCATTAAAAAAACAAAAAACTAGACAGCCACATGCAGAAAAAATTAGACCCTTGTATTACACCATTACAAAAATCAACTCAAAAAGGAGTAGACTTAAAGGTAAAACCTCAAACTATTAACTTCTAGAGGAAATTATAGGGAAAAAAAGCTTCTTAACATTGGTCTCTGCAGTGATGTTTTGTATATGATACCAGAAACACAAGCAACAAAAGCAAAAATAAATAAATGGGGCTATGTCAAACTAAAATCTTCTGCAGAGCAAAGGAAATAACAAAATGAAAAAGGAACTTATGAAATAAGAGAAAATATTTGCAAACCATACATTAGGGATTATAAACCATGATAAGGGGTTCATACCCAAAATATATAAGGGACTCACAACTCAATAGCAGGAAAAATAACCTGTTTTTTTAAATGGGCAAAATATTGTAATAGGCATTTTTCAAAGAAGACATACAAATGACCAACAGATATATGAGCATCCCTGACCTTCAGGAAAATGCATAGTAAAACAGTGAGCTGCCACCTTTTACCTGTTAGGATGGTTATTATTAAAACAAAAAGTGAGATAACAAGTATTATCAAGCTTGGAGAAAAAGGGAACCCTTGTGCATTGTTGTAAATTGCTATAGCCATTATGGAAAACAGTATGGAGGTTCCTCAAAAAATCTAAAAAGGAACTATAATATGATCCAGCAATCCCACTACTGGGACACATATCCAAAGAAATGAAGTCAGTATCTTGAAACAACATCTGCACCCCATGTTCACCACAACATTATTCATAACAGCCAAGATGTGGAGACGATCTACACGTTCACTTAGAAAATGTGAAATAGGTACACACACACACACACACAGAATTTTATTCAGCCATAAAGAAGTAGGACATCCTGCCATTTGTAACAATATGAATGAACCTAGAGTACATTTATGCTAAAAGTGAAATAAGCCAGACACAGGAAGACAAACATTGTATGACCTCACTTACGCAGAATCTAAACAAGTCTAACTCAGAGAGCCAGAGAGTAGAGTATTTGTTGCCAGGGCCTGAGGGTGGGAAGAAAAGTGGTTTCAACCTTCAGCATAGTGACTATAGTTAACAATATTGTACTGTATATTTTAAATTTGAAAAGAATAGACGCTAAGTGTTCTCACCACACTGAAAAAAAAAAGGTTCACTATGTGAGATGTGAGGTGACAGATCTGTTAACTTGATTGTAACAGTCATTTCACAATGTATACATGTATCAAAGTATCACATTTGACACGTTAAATACATACAATTTTTGCCAAGTATGCCTCAATAAAACTTAGAGATAAATAGCTTTGTCTCTAAAATAGCTAAGCCTAAAAAAAAAAATGGCCATTAAATTCAACCATTCAATAGCATTCAGTGAAACAAAATAATTCTCATCATCTTAGGAAAACATAAAATCACAATACTAGTAGTAAAACAAAAGGGGACATTGCTGGACCCAGTTTCTTGATATGAAAAAATATTTAGTCTACCAAGTATCAGTGTTGATACTGCCTAGAGGAGGATAACAAGAGGAAAAGAAAAAGATGTGATCTTCTTACCTGAATATACATAATCCTGGGCATCTCATAGCGTCTTGCTTTGCTAAAACATATGGGTGACTGGATGACATTGCCATTCATTTCAGAAAGATATGACATTATCCATACTGTTTTTCTCAACTCTTAAAGATTAGGCTTCAGTTTAAATATTGTCGTTTCTTCCTAATTCTATTTCTAAATTACTGGTTGTTCCTTTCAATTGAATTAAAATAAATGTATGCTTGCATGTTTCTGTGACCTTGTAAGTGTGGAGAAAACAAAGGGAAGCCATGGCAGGGCCATTTAAGTACATCTGTTTGAACTTTTAGCAAGTAGGCACTTTGCCTGTTTGGGAAGTTGGGCATATTAAAATACTGCATGGATCATTAGTACATTTATATCTCTTGCTATTTTGTGCCCATAAAAGTATATTTACCTATAAAAAAAAAAGCTTTCACTGAAGATGATATTAAACACTCCAGGCTTTCCTTCCAACCCTAAAAAAGAATATAAAACATGCCAATTTCTATGGAACAGCAAAGACTGTGTTCAGTGTACCATACTGCAGAGAACAGCCACGATACTTCTCTGCAGTGCAAAGGTGACCACATTAAGCAATAGTTCTTGCACAGGAACAAGAACAAGCACTTATTGAATATCTTATCTAGTACTACTTGGTAGAGCAGGTATGAATTAGGCATTTCATATGCAGTCTCAGTTAATCTTTGCAGTAACTCCTAAGAAGATTTCCTTACAATTATACTTGAAGGTACTACATCCCAGCAAACCTATGATATCACAGTAATTTTTCTTTCTTCTAGAAATTCTGGCTGTCATCATATCTCATCCCGAAAATGATGAAAGTTATAGCATCTTTAAAATCTGAAATAATTTTTATACAGATGGAGAGAACAGTGGGATGTGGTGGGCATTGTCCCCGAAATTATAAAATCTAGATTCAACTACCATTTCACTCGTTGTTTCGAAAAAGTCTTGATTTCCACATGTGTGATTTGTTGATAATAATACTTCTTGACAAGTCTACTCTCCAATACTGATGCGACACAGCTTTTAAATCACAAGACTCTATTCTAACATTTTCACCCTTCCTTTATGTGAAGCCTGCCTCGTTCTGTGATCACCACATGAATCAATAAAACATAGCTTTGTAAGGTAAATACATGGCCTGATTTCTGAAATAAATAAATAAGAAAAAAAAGATAAAGGAAATAGCAAATAAATTAACAATTAAACATGGCCATATATTACCCAAGGAATATAAATGGCTAAGCATTTGAGAGTCATTATGTGCTTATCTTAGTACAAACCCAAGAAATAGGACACTGATAGCTCAGGTATCTTATCAGAAATTTCTCTTTTGCAGGAGGAGGAGGAGGAGATAGCAGGGATGGGAGGAGAGGAGCACCAGAAGGAGAGAGTAGGACCGGGGGAGGAAGAGGAGGCGATAACAATTACTATATCTGATAAGAGAGAAACGTTTGAACACATAGCAAAGGCAAAAAAAGAAAACAAAAAAACATATTGACCCTTCTTAAGTTTTCAATTATAGGCAGTTTCTGAAGCTGCATCAGATTCCTTGAGTCGCCTGTCCAAGTTTCAAAAGATGTGATAAAAAGATTATACTCTTTAAACATATTTTAAAACTTTCATGGTTACATTTGTAATTTTTTCATTATAACAGAGCCTGTGGCTGCTGCTGCTAAGTCACTTCAGTCGTGTCGGACTCTGCGACCCCATAGACGGCAGCCCACTAGGTGCCTCTGTCCCTGGGATTCTCCAGGCAGGAATACTAGAGCAGGTTGCCATTTCCTTCTCCAGTGCATGAAAGTGAAAAGTGAAAGTGAAGTCACTCAGTCGTGTCCGACTCTTAGCAACCCCATGGACTGCAGCCTACCAGGCTCCTCCGTGCATGGGATTTTCCAGGCAAGAGCCCTGGAGTAGGGTGGCATTGCCTTCTCCAGTAACAGAGCCTGCAATAGATTAATTAAAATACACACTACACAGTGTTTCTGTATTGCCTCCAATAATATTGCCATTCCTCACCATGGCTCTTCACCCAGACATGTCACCCCCTACCTTACTTCCCTTCAACATATGTTCAGGTTGACTGCATTTTAGTCTACCATCATCTTGCTTGGTGTTTTGTATGTTATCCTAGCTTCCACTCTTTTTCTTTTGACAATTTAAGATAGTCTTAACTCTGAGGTCAGTAGCTATTCAGCTTTGTTTCCATTTACTAACTGATATAAAAATGGTTCATAAACAAAGAAGCAATATATTGGTGTAAGGGAGTGGTGTATGATGGAACAATACATCTGTCCATTGGGACCTCTCTATAGAATTTAAATCTACCAGTTATTATTTTTGATTTCCATATGGTTCTTGGAAAACATAACCAAGAGTACTAATGAACAGTTCTCATGCTGAGTACTGCCCTCAGGAAATGTTGTTCATTTTGGTCCTCAAAGCAAGCAGGAAGGCTGTACAGACACTCCTCATGGGTGGGTTTATTTTTAACATTATTTTAAGAGGATTTTTTTATATTTGTTTCCCACTTTCTAATATACCAGCTTTAAAGTCCATTCTGATGGGCTGAACAAGCCACTTAGCCTTTTGGTAATTTCTTTTTCTGTAAATTCTCACTGGAATATTAAAAGCATTTATGTACTTAAAATTTTGAAATGTTCTAGAATGTAATTGGTGTGACCTGGGATAAGTACACATAATGAGAAAGATGAGATATGTTTATCTCAATTTCCTTCAAGGTCAATTGATTTTTTTTTTAAGTTCTAGATTTTCAAGGGCCAATTCTATAACTACAAGTAAAGAAAAATAAAGGAGCTGGAAGTTTCCTTGTAATGTAGTAAAACAAACTTCAGAAGCCAAAAGTCTGGATTTGAATCTCTGCACATCACTGACTAACCTTAACTTTGACAAGTCATTTAACGTCTCTTTTCCTCAGTTTCTGTAGCTCTGAACAGGGGATAATAACAATATCTTCCTCAACACTTGTAAAGAGGGTGAAAGGATATTATTAATATGAAAGAGTTTTGCAAATGGAAAATATCTGTGCAAATCTTAACCTTAAAGTCCCAACTGTGTTTTATTTCCAAACATATCAGGTGACCAACCTGAAATTTTACAAGATTCTTTTCATGAGTGCGTGCTGTAGTTAATAGCGTTCATTGACAGAGTGAAACCTATTTTGCTAGTCTCCATGGGGATGTTTGTTTTTAGTCTCCTAATTTGTTTTCTTTACATACAAAAAATTTCCACACAAGTAGTTTAAAAAGTGAGCTAGTTTAAGACCAATACTAAAACTGAGGAAGTCTAGGGAAATGCAAGTTCCTGGTGGATGCTACATGTCCAAAAATGTTAGAAATAATTAACTTTAATGAAAAATAAAGGACTGCCCACAATTCCAAATTAACCAACACCATTTCAAGGGACTAAAAACTTATTGCCATTCATTCTGCTTCACATAGGCTAAACTGTAAAATTGATGTTTGGGTCTCATTCTCAATAACTTCCTCAGTGTTTTCTCACAATCCCAGTCCTAAAGGTCTTCCCAGGTATACTTGGGGAAGTCACAAAATAGGCCATTATATACAGGGCTACAAATAGCAAGGGACAAACCTGGAGCAGACCAGTTTCTGTCAGAGCAAGTGAAAAACATGGCTTAGAGGCCCACACTTATTTATTTTACAGCTCTTGCCAGTCTATGCTTGATATTTAAAAGTTTTTCTTTACTTCTTTTCCAGATAGTACTCTGTTGTTAGGTGAGTCTGACTTGCTCTCATTCTGTTTACCTTAAAGGAGCAGAATTTGTACCTTACAAATAAAAATACCACTCTCCTATCCATTTTACTTTTCACAGTTTATGAATGTGTATTTCAAGGATATGGATATTTTCATGAATATCCCATGAATATTTTATGTCAATGACCACAGAGTACCAGCCTCAACAAATATTTGCAGTTTCTGGGGTTGTACTGTTACTAGTGTATTTACCCAAACTCTTTCTCATTTTCTCCTCTGTTGCTACGGCAAGAATTCCTCATGCTTATCCTGTGACCTTTCCTGATTTTTTGTAGAAATCTAAAGAGCAGCCATATGTTAAGTTAGTTTAAGAGAGGCTTCTTAGTGACCCTGCCTGTGCTCTACTCACAGGTCTTGTTGCTGCTGCTAAGTCGCTTCAGTAGTATCCTACTCTGTGCGACCCCATAGACAGCAGCCCACCAGGCTCCCCCGTCCCTGGGATTCTCCAGGCAAGAACACTGGAGTGGGTTGCCATTTCCTTCTCCAATGCATGAAAGTGAAAAGTGAAAGTGAAGTCGCTCAGTCATGTCCAACTCCTAGCGACCCCATGGACTGCAGCCTACCAGGCTCCTCTGTCCATGGGATTTTCCAGGCAAGAGTACTCACAGGTCTTAGCTGCCAATATATATTTTGTGTGAATCTTCTTCGCTGGAAGAAATGCAGACCATGTGCCTTTCCTAGGTGATCTGAGGCAAAATAATTCTGTAATTAGATAAAAGTAGTCTTATTAACAATTATTAAACTTTTGGTAGCAAATGGGACTTTCCCATAGAAGACAGTAAATTTCACAGCAGTATTTGATGGGTTTTTTTAGTGTTTCATAATAAGAGATTAGGGGAGAAGAAATCTAATATATAACCTTAGTATATATTTAACATCATTCTTTTTGCTTCTTTAGACATTTATTTCCCATAAACTTTCCTTAAAGAACCTGTTCAATGCATACAGGCTCTGGAAAAGTTTTTAGCTTTCGTAGAAAGAAAATAATATGAGAATAACATTGATAAGTCACATATACAGATAAAAAAAAGAAGGGGGAAAGGTATTTTGGGTTTAAGAGAAAGGGCAAAAGGACTGTGTGATATAATGCAAATTATTAAACATGTCCCATGTGCCTCTTCAGCAAAGGCAATGGCACCCCACTCCAGTACTCTTGCCTGGAAAATCCCATGGATGGAGGAGCCTGGAAGGCTGCAGTCCATGGGGTCACTGAGGGTCGGACACAACTGAGCAACTTCACTTTGACTTTTCATTTTCATGCATTGGAGAAGAAAATGGCAACCCACTCCAGTGTTCTTGCCTGGAGAATCCCAGGGACGGGGGAGCCTGGTGGGCTGCTGTCTATGGGGTTGCACAGAGTTGGACACGACTGAAGCGACTTAGCAGCAGCATGTGCCTCTTTATCTTCTTTCTTATAATTAGAACTTTCATGCAGATTTTGACTATTTACTTGTATATGCATGCATGCTAAGTAGCCTGCCAGGTTTCTTAGTCTATGGGATTCTCCAGGCAAGAGTACTGGAGTGGATTACCATACCCTTCTCCAATTTACTTGTACAGTGGTTCTCAAACTATTATTCTGACTCCATTACATTTTTAAACATTATTGAGGGGCCAAAATATTCTTTTTTTGCTTTATGTGAGTTATACTTAGAAATGTTTACCATATTAAAAATTAAAACGTAGAAACTTAAAAATATGTACTCACTTAAGAATAATATACCCATTACATGCTAACATAAAATGCATATTTTATGAAAAATAAGTATATTTTAAATGCATACAGGAGTAACATTGTTTTACATTTTTGTGAATCTCTTTAATATATGGCATTATAAAAGAAAACTGGGATCTCATATCTAGTTCTGCATTCAATCTGTTGCACCATGGTTGAACTATATGAAGAAATCCAGTCTGACACAAGATGTATTGTTAGAAAAGGAAAGAGAAGGTTAACAGACTTTTCAGATGATCCTCAATATTCTTTTTTGATACTTTGATAATTTTTAAGTAGTAGTTTCTTAAAAATTAATTGCAATCAGAATTTTGAAGCCATATCAATCAACTTGTACCATGTTTCATAAAAAGCCACTGGTCTTCCTTATACTTTGAATGGATTATTTACTCATGCACGAGTTAGTAGCATCCTACATTGGTTATTTGGGAAATAATGCATCACTTACAGATTTCTATTACGTAATAGTACATTTTTTAAATCACACATGTTTATATCACTAATATCAGAAAAGTCTTTAAGCATTGGGTAGCCATCATTCTCACAGTGACAGATAAAAGTTTTCCAAAATTCTAATTTTTACTTGAAAGCTCAAACTTTTATCACTGGCAATAAATACCATCAGTTGTGTTCCTTTAAGTGACAGGCACACTCATTTCATTTTCAAGGAATGTCTGCCAAATTCCAAGTCTGATAATCATAGTTTGTTAGTTGTTCTTCCAAGTGAAACATGATGTTCCATGGAAACAGCAGAGAAGTCAGCTCACAAATGCAAACAATGGCGTGGCTGCACAAGTGCTCTTCCTCAAAGCGACCATCATGCTTTGTTGTGCTGGAAAAAAGAGTTTTCTGCATATGTCCCATTTTGCCACACCAAATATTAAAAATCCACACACTCAAGGGTAGAGACTGGTAATGTGGGGGATGGCAAGTGCATACAATGGTGAAGAATATACTCAATTTCTGCTACAACAGTTTGCTATTACTGATTTGATTCCTGCAAGAGAGCCAGAAGTTTTACACACCATGTTGCTTTTGCAACATCAGTGCAAATGTCAACACAGTGAAAAATGAAAATAATATCTTAAAATATTATTATAAAAATAGCAGTAATATTGTAAAACCCATTTGTAATCTGCAGACCACACTTTGAGAATCACTATGCCAATTTATAGCATCCTTAGGATCTTTCCAGGTTTTATATCTCTCATCTTCCTTCAGAATAGTTACAATGATTGTGTTCCTTATTTTTTAATTGGAGGAAATTGCTTTACAATGTTGTGTTGGTTTCTGCCATACAACAATGCAAACCAGCCATAACTGTACAGATCACCTCCCTCTTGAGCCTCCCTCTCCTCTTCCCACTTCACCCCTCTATATCTTCTTAAAAAATGATTTATCATATGCTTGCTTAGTAATCCCTAAAGTCTTAGTAATTTCTTCCAAAAAATGAAAGGTCTTTTAACTAATGAACAAATCTTTAATAGAATTCTGTCTTCCCCTATAGTGAATTTATTACTTTAGCTAAGCAAATTTACATGACAGTTTTTAATATTGTTTACCATCTCTTATCACCAAGTTATTTGAGGGTCACTCTTTCAATTTGGATTTTCTACTTCTCTTCCCTAAACGTTATCACTTCAAAGTGAGCTTAAGACTTACTTCCTCCTGACGTCTTTCCAAAGTTTGCATTTTTCTGTCATTGCAGATCCTTTACACAAACCTTTCAATTTTTTCCATCTCCTTTGTATGCATTCCACAATTGTTTAAAGTTTTAGTTTATTTACTGTTCTTTATTTGTGTATTTTTATAATTTTTCACAATTGGATTAAAACTTCTTTTGGAGGGTAGTTACTTGGTACCTACCATTGCTTTTTAAATAAGCAAACAAACAAACCAAAAAAAAAAACCCTCCAAAATATTTGCTGTTACATTATATTCACAGAAATGGCAGCACTTTTAAAGATATCTGAAAAAATGTATTCTTTGCAAAGTAATGGGAGATGACACTTTATTTGGCACAAGTCACAACAGGTTGCAAACTCAGTACTCTGAGCCAAAGAGAACAGGCTAGCAAGATAGAAGATTTAGTCATCTTTGTCAACAAAGAGAGAGTTAATAAACATATTAGGAAACCTCTTTGAATTTCAAAGGGAAACCATTAACATTCTCATTCATAAGATTAGTAATTAGACTTCCCTAATTGGAGTCACTTTGAGTAAAGGTAATTTGGCCTATAAGTAATCACTGTATTCAAACTTGAGAGCCTTTCCCATAATCAAAGTCAATATCCAATTCAAATTTGGGCTTTCAATTTGTAAACTATAATACAGTATATAATCTAGGGGTTCAGCTGAAATGGCCACTCTATACATATAATAAATGTAATGCTCAGTGTGATACATTTCCACTAATTCTGTTAATTCAACAAAGGAAAATCACAATTGTCAGAAGTTCAATTGTTTCATCAAGCATAAGAGTCAGATTTTTTGGTATAGGAGCAAAAGGCGGTTGTATAGTAGGTAAAATATTGTTTATGGCAGCCATTTATTTAGTCTCCAGACCAAAAAATCATGATGTTAATATGAACAGTTTTAATAGTTAATACACAAATAGTTTTGATTTTGCAATCAAAAGTCCCTCCACTTCTCATAGTTCGAAAGAAATAAGCATGCTGTTTCATTATCCAGTAAAACTATATAGTAGAATTGACTATAATTTCTCAGTTCATTTTAAAGATTCCTGCATAACTGCTGGTTGAAGACAGCGTGAAAAATAATAGAATGCAGGCAGACATTTATTTCCATATAACAAGGCTACTTAAAATACTAGTTTAAGTATGTATTTACCCTTCTGGTTCTTTTCTTTAGAACCTGTACAGTGCCTGGATCATGGTTTACTTTCAAAAATTGTTGCTGAATGAATCATAAGTAATTTCTGGTAGGTTAGAACAGAGGGGAATTTATTAATTATACTTTTCAAAGCAATCATTCTAAAATGCAGCCCACCCAATAACACTAGAAAAAAAAAAATGTACTATTTGTCATGCTGTTCCTGAACCACCCCCACCACTACTCTGCCCTCCTCCCCCTCAATATTACAAGACAGATGAATAGGTCTTTACATCTACATCTTTGGTTTCTGAATCTTGATAGCTTTTCTACAAGAGAGTTGATAGTTGGTATTTGGTTCATGAACCCTACAGAAAAGATAATGGGGCCCACACCATATTATTTGTTAAGAGAAAATGTCAAGAACAAAAAATGAAAATGTCAAAGGTAGGCTGATATACTGTATTACTTAAAGACTGTTTTGTTGGAAGAACTGACCAAGTGATTTACTCACAGCTTTTAGTGGACAGTCTTTGGATTACAATGTAGATGAAAAATAAATGGGAATCCAACCTAGGCATTTGACAGATGGAGGAAAAAAATGGGAAGACACAATTATAGTCTACAGACACATGCGTTTCTTTTCAGGATTTCAAATTATAAAAAATAATTTTGTATCAGAAATCTTGTTCAAAGGGTCTACTTATCTATATCTCTATGTCCTTTAATTACATAAGCCATCTTTAATTCCTCATCACATTGGCATACAAGTAAGGATTAGGAAATTGTGTAAAGCTGATGTTCAAAAGGGATATAGGTGCAAAAGTCAGTGGAGAGAGGATCTTAGCATATTTGAATCAAAACAGATGTAGATCTCCTTGTTGAATCTTAAATATTTTTAGGTTTTCTGATGGGTCCTTGGAAGGAGAGTTATGACCGACCTAGATAGCATATTCAAAAGCAGAGACATTACTTTGCCGACAAAGGTTCGTCTAGTCAAGGCTATGGTTTTTCCTGTGGTCATGTATGGATGTGAGAGTTGGACTGTGAAGAAGGCTGAGCACCGAAGAATTGATGCTTTTGAACTGTGGTGTTGGAGAAGACTCTTGAGAGTCCCTTGGACTGCAAGGAGATCCAACCAGTCCATTTCTAAGGAGATCAGCCCTGGGATTTCTTTGGAAGGAATGATGCTAAAGCTGAAACTCCAGTACTTTGGCCACCTCATGCAAAGAGTTGACTCATTGGAAAAGATTCTGATGCTGGGAGAGATTGGGGGCAAAAGAAGGAGACGACAGAGGATGAGATGGCTGGATGGCATCACTGACTCGATGGACATGAGTCTGAGTGAACTCCGGGAGTTGGTGATGGACAGGGAGGCCTGGCGTGCTGTGATTCATGGGGTCGCAAAGAGTCGGACACAACTGAGCGACTGATCTGATCTAATCTGATCTGATGGGTCCTGAGGAAGAGTGTGTTCAGCCACTTAGTAATAAATAGTGCTTTATTCCATAAACATTGAGTGTCCACTATGTGTCATGAATTTGCTAGAGGTCCCCAATATAGAGGGGGGAAAAAAAAGGTTAAAGAAATGGAGGGAAAAAAAAAAACAAGAAATGTTCTCTGTTGGTCAAAAAAGGCATATCACTGCATACTGCCAAAGATCCAGTAGGGTGTCATATTTAATGTTTATTTTATGTATGTTAACTGATGATATTCATGTTGATGAAGAATATGGAAGACTAACACCTGAAACAAACACAACATTGTAAATCAACTGTACCTCCAATAAAAAATTTTAAGAAAGAATATAGAAGACCAAACTGAATATGGAAAAACATGAAAGTCCTAAAATCTCCTTCTAAAGGTTCCTATTTCTTGGTATTGATGACACACTAAATTTGTTATTTTAATCCCTTAATCTTCAGTCTATTCTTCTAAACAAAGAAATTTCATTCTCAAATTCTAAAGTAAAATATATTTAAACATTGATCCTAATCATTATTTAATGTGTACTTACTATTAGCTCCATAAAGAGAACAGACAGTATAATATCTCTCTTCTACATATATATTTTTCAGAACTATGACATATAGCAATTTTTAAGGTACTTATCCTATTGACTCTTGGTCATGTCAAGAAATTAGGTCTTTGTTGCTCACTTGAGTAATTCCATAATTCAATATTTTGTACATATAATTAATTGTAATTTGGCGAACAAAAATCAAGGATGATATTCAACTTACTGTTTAGCTTCTTTAAATTTGTTTTCTTCTGCTATGATATATACATGCTAAGACCTCAAGAAATAGTTGAGAATGATTTCTTCTTGTTGTCTCCCTAAAGAGTTAAATTTACTTTCATGCTTTTGCAAAAACATGCTTTGCCACTGCTTTGGCAGAGCCATATACTTTATTTGACAACAATCTACTGTACTTTTCTTATTTCAAAAACCAACGCCTTTAACTGTAATTTTATGCTCTAATACTTCATAAAATAGTTCCATTTCTCCCACGTAAATTAAATTGGGACATTTTATTGTTCCATCTTATTTGTCAATATAAGATATTTAAAGTGAACACATGGACTTCTTAATTCTTCTCAATATGTTGAGGATTGTTATACTTTATTTTGGCTTGTAATTCCAATTACCAGCCTTTTGTAGTGAAGCAAGTGAATAAGTAAGATGCAACCACTAAGATTTCACTGAATCCTTTTGTGGTGACAGCACCAGTGCTTAAGTTTCCTTTATATTCCTATTCCTTTCACCTACTCAGGAATTTTGATTACTAGATTGAGATTTGTATTATACCAACAGCCCATAGTGAAAGAATTTCTATTAATAAGAGGCAACTTTTTATGACTAGCATATTTAACTTAGCATAATACCTGAAGTGTCATCCATGTTGCCAGCATGTGTCAGAATTTCTTTCCTTTTTAAGGCTGAGTAATATTCCATTGTCTGTATATACCATATTGTATTAACCGACTTATCTGCTGATGGACACTTAGGTTGCTTCCACCTTTGGCTATTGCAAATAACAATGCTATGAACATGGAGATACATCTTTGAAGCACTGCTTTCAATTCTTTTGGGTATATACACAGAAGTGGAAATGCTAGATCATACTGTAATTCTATTTCTAAATTTTTGAGAAATTGTCATACTCTTTTCCATAGCAGGTGCACCATCATTCCCATAAATCATGCATGAGGGTTCTAACAGCTCCATGTCCTTGCCAACATCTGTTATTTTCTGGGGTTTTTTAGTGGTAGCCATTCTAATGAGTATGAGGTGGTATCTCATTGTGGTTTTGATTTGCATTTCTTTAATGATCAGTGATGTTGAGCATCTTTTTCATGTGATTATTGGCCATTTGTTTATCTTTGGAGAAATTATTCAAGTCCTTTGCTCAGTTTTTAATTAGATTGTTTCTTCACTGCTGAGTTTTAGAAACTCCTTTTATATTCTAGATATTGATCCTTTTTCAGGTACAAAATTTGCAAATATTTTCTCTTTCCACTTTTGCATTTTCACTCTGTTGATAGTGTCCTTTGATAAACAGAAGTTTTTAATTTTTATCTACTCCAGTTTATCTATTTTTCCTTTTGTTCCCTGTAACTTTTACTTTGACTTGACTTCATAAATATTCTACAAGCTGCCTTAAAATCTACCTAAAGCAGAATATAAATAGATAATAATGTAATCACTCATTCTTTAATATGAGGTATTCTTAGATTTTCTTATGATATTTTAATTTTTAGAGCTTGTTACGAATTCTTTTTTATTTGTTAATGGTATGAATATAACAAATACTGCTTGCCTATCTGAACAAAAATTATTTATATAGGGAAACGATTCTCCTTGAGTCTCCTAACTTTTTGCATGCCTTGTAAACAAGGCATTGACTGGCCTCTGCTCTGATTTATCTTTTCAAAGATGACTATGTGGCAAACAACCTTGGAAGAAAGGTCAAGTCTGCTTACAGCCTTGGAAGATGAAATAGCGTCTCCTTCTAGACCTACTCTGGGAGTTGGTGATGGACAGGGAAGTCTGGCGTGCTGCAGTTCATGGGGTTGCAAAGAGTCGGACACGACTGAGTGACTGAACTGAACTAGACCTACAAACAGGCATGCTTGCCATCAATTGTAAAACGTCTATATCCCCCAAGCCCAGGATTCCTCTCCTATAATGCAACCTACTGCATGTGAAGGCTTCACCTGGCCTTCTTTGCGTTACTATCTGGGAACTGCAGCTCAAGGAACCAGTACAACAAAAGACTGATAGATTGGCTACTTCTGCTGCTATGAGTAAGAAACGGTCCCTTGTCTCCAGCCTCGGAGGTTCACATCTTCCACAAGTACCCATGAAACTATGGCATGCTAACTTGTTAGCTTGAAGTCGGGGGGAAACTCAAACCCTTCACAGTGATCAACAATGTATTCTATTACTGTGTAAAACAGGGAACTTACTCATTTCCTTTAAACAGACGGAAATCCAAAAAAGAGGGGATATAAGTAAACGTATAGCGGATTCCCTTTGCTGTACAGCAGAAACTAACTCAACGTTGTAAAGCAACTATACTCCAATTAAAAATTATAAAAATGTGTTCTAAAAGATTTTTGAATATCCTTGAAAGGATATTCTAAATATCTTTCAAAGTCATTTAGCCTAACTCCCACTCAGTCAAAAATTTCTTCTACACATCCTGACAGATGGCATTTGAAATATCACTTAAATGATTCCAGTAAAAGGAAACTCTTCTCAAAGCTTTTTGCATCATTGATTATTAAGTCCCGCCTTATGTTGAACTGAACTATTTGTAACTTCATAATACTGGCTTTTGCCTGATTTCATGTTTTTTACATAGAATAATTATTCTATTTTTCACATGGCAGGTCTTTGTATTTGAAAATACTTATTTAGTCTCCACTAATCTCACTTAATTCTCTGAACATATCAATTTCATTCCATATTCTTCCCACACTATGTTCTATAGATCCACTGGACTCTCTAGACATACCCCAAAATGGTAATGATTCCCAGAGGTGTGTCTATATAACTATAGAACAATTCAGTGATAATGAATTGTTTATCAATTGTTATCAAAGATAATCACTTTATCATTTTAACAGAATGCCATTGATTCATTTAGCATAAATTTTGTATACCATTTTTGTAGCTCTATCATACTGTCCTATTGTGTTCAGCTTGTGATTAGTTAAAATATTCAGGCTTTTTCCCCATAGCCATACTCAAGCCATAACTATACTTGTAAAACTGACTTTTAGAATCCATAACAAAGATTTTTTTTTAAGATTTTGCCTCTGTCATCAGTAATACTATTTTTTGCTAAATATAATCTATGCCATCGGAAAAAATTATAGGCATTCTTTCTATCTCTTAATACTAGTCACTAATGGAAATACTGTCTACAAAAAGGGCTAAGGACAAGCCACTGAACTTCTTTCATAACAATCTAGACTATACTTCAACAGTACTGATCAGTTGTTCAACAAGTTATAATTTACTGAATGAGGCCATTATCCCACATTAATATCATCACAAAGATATCATGCTTTGGTGAAATAAAAATGTTTCATTTGTTTCCTTGGCATTCTCTAGATCTACCAACTATTTCTAAAAGAATGTCAGCACTTTTCTAAGATATTAAGAAGAGTGTCACTCAGGAGGATGTGTCATTGCTAATTTACTTTGATTACACTGCTAATTTACTAATGATTAAGCAAGGTAAAGGCAACTGAATTTAGGCATCTTTACCTAAATAAGAAATTGCTTTCCTAATCCCCAGTCTAAAGCCTTAAGCCCCGGAAGTAGTGATAACTAACGTTCTCATTCACAGACTTCAAGCTTCTGATTGAGATGTAGAAGAAAAACACATGTGTCTCTGGGGTAATCAATATGAAATTCTGCCTCCATTGCCACTTTTTGATGTGGTTGGAAAAATACTATATCCTTATTGTAGTGATGCTGAAGCTGAAGCTCTAAAACTTTGGCTACTTGATGTTAAAGCCATCTCATTAGAAAACACCCTGATGCTGGGAAAGATTGAAGGCATGAGGAGAAGGGGACAATAGAGAGTGAGATGGCTGGATGGCATCATGAACTCAGTGGACATGAGTCTGAATAAACTCCGGGAGATAGTGAAGGACAAGGAGTCCTGGCATGCTGCAGTCTATGGGGTCCCAAAGAGTTGAACACAACTGAGCGACTGAATGACAATTCTGTTTATTAATTTAACACTTTTTTGAATTGATAACTAATCCCAGTTAGCCCTACAAAAGATCAATGGACAAAGTCCACAATCATATTGATAGATCAAAAGGATATTTGAAGAAAAAGTAAGCATTTACTTCTGATAATAACTCTTGGAAAATAATTTTTCTCAAACTAATTCATAATCATAGTTATCAGTGAAACACTGAAGCAACCATAGATCACTTCACTTATTTAAACTCCTTTTAAAAAATTTTAGCCTAGGCAGTAAAAGAAAAAACATGAATATTGAAAAGCAGTACCAGACATCATTATTTGCAGATGATGTGAATAAAACTATATTATTGCAATATTAAGAAGAAAGGATACAAAAATTAATAATTTTAAAATACATTCTAAATCAATTATAAGTTAGGATATACAACAGAAAAATAATCCCATTCTTATCATGTATACCTGTGGTGCCTCTCAAACTTTAATGTGCATATAAATCACCTAAGGATCTTACTAAAATGAAGATTCAGTACATTTGTAATCAAGATTTTACATTTCCAATGAGTTTCCAAGTGCTGCTGATCATACTTTTAGTTATGCGTGTATATATGGATATATATACATATACACATATACTAATATGTATAAACTGCATCTATAATTTTTAAACTTTAGAATTAAGAAATCTGTAAAAACTCTATTTTACAAAAAGGTAAAAGAAAGTTTAAGTATTACTGGATGACATAAAATAATATTTGAATGAAGAGAATGTCATGTTCCTGGATAGGAAGACAACAGTATAAAAATGTCCGTTCTTCCTCAGATCAGTTTAGTCGCTGAGTTGTGTCTGACTCTTTGTGACCCCATGGACTGCAGCACGCCAGGCCTCCCTGTCTAACACCAACTCCCAAGTTTACTCAAACTCATGTCCATCAAGCTGGTGATGCCACCCAACAATTTCATCCTGTGTTGTCCCCTTCTCCTCCTGCCTCCAATCTTTCCCAGCATCAGGGTCTTTTCAGATGAGTCAGTTCTTTGCATCAGGTGGCCAAAGTATTGGAGTTTCAACTTCAACATCAGTCCTTCCAAAGAATATTCAGGACTGATTTCCTTTAGGATGGACTGGTTGGATCTCCTTGCAGTCCAAGGGACTCTCAAAAGTCCTCTCCAACACCACAGTTCAAAAGCATCAATTCTTCATCACTCAGCCTTCTTTATGTTCCAAGTCTCACAGCCATACATGACTACTGGAAAAACCATAGCCTTGACTAGATGGAATGTTGTTGGCAAAGTAATGTCTCTGCTTTTTAATATGCTGTCTAGGTTGGTCATAAGTTTTCTTCCAAGGAGCAAGCGTCTTTTAATTTCATGGCTGCAGTCACCATCTGCGGTGATTTTGGAGCCCCCAAAAATAAAGTCTGCCACTATTTCCTCTATTTCCCCATCTATTTGCCATGAAGTGATGGCACCAGATGCCATGAGCTTAGTTTTCTGAATGTTGAGTTTTAAGCCAAGTTTTTTACTCTCCTCTTTCACTTTCATCAAGAGGCTCTTTAGTTCTTCCTAAAATTAGTTTAATGCCTTTAACACAAATGAAAACCACTAAATGTGGGAGTGTTTACAACTTTAAAAAATGAATATTATAAAGTTCATCAAAAGAATAAATATGTTATATCAGATACATTTTTCACAGAGACCATTAGGCATTTCTTTCCCTTCCAAAAATTAATGACTAGAATTAAAACCATTTGTTTCTGCCACAGAAACAGGCAGATCAAAATTGCATGTACCAAGTCCAGCCACTGATCCAAATGTGCACACAAACTTAGTATATAATAAAGGTGGCATATCAAATCACTAGAAAAAAATATGAATCATCTGACAAGTGAATTGAGATATAACTAATAGTCACTGAAATAGACATATACTGGTCAAACAATATTATGACTCTAAGACTTAATAAAACAAGTATACACAAACATCAAATACTATGAAACTTAAAATAAAAGACTTGACTACTGGAAAACTATAGCTTTGACTAGATGGACCTTTGTTGACAAAGTAATGTCTCTGCTTTTTCATATGCTGTCTAGGTTGGTCATAACTTTCCTTAGAAGGAGTAAGTGTCTTTTAATTTCATGGCTGCAGTCACCATCTGCAGTGATTTTGGAGCCCCCAAAAATAAAGTCTGACACTGTTTCCACTTTTTCCCCATCTATTTCCCATGAAGTGATGGGACCAGATGCCATGAACTTAGTTTTCTGAATGTTGAGCTTTAAGCCAACTTTTTCACTCTCCTCTTTCACTTCATCAAGAGGCTTTAGTTCCTCTTCACTTTCTCCATAAGGGTGGTGTCATCTGCATATCTGAGGTTATTGATATTTCTCCCAGCAATCTTGATTCCAGCTTGCGCGTCATCCAGCCCAGCGTTTCTCATGATGTACTCTGCATATAAGTTAAATAAACTAGGTGACAATATACAGCCTGGACGTACTCCTTTCCTGATTTGGAACCAGTCTGTTGTTCAGTCGGATGTTCACGCTGGTTTTAAAAACCAGAACCAGAGATCAAATTGCCAACATCCACCGGATCATCGAAAAAGCAAGAGAATTCCAGAAAAAACATCTATTTCTGCTTTATTGACTATTCCAAAGCCTTTGACTCTGTGGATCACAATAAACTGTGGAAAAGTCTGAAAGAGATGGGAATACCAGACCACCTGACCTGCCTCCTGAGATCTGTATGCAGGTCAGGAAGCAACAGTTAGAACTGGACATGAAACAACAGACTGGTAATGGGAAATAGATGGGGAAACAGTGGAAACAGTGGCAGACTTTATTTTGGGGGGCTCCAAAATCCTGCAGATGGTGATTGCAGCCATGAAATTAAAAGACACTTACTCCTTGGAAGGAAAGTTATGACCAACCTAGACAGCATATTAAAAAGCAGAGACATCACTTTACTAACAAAGGTCCATCTAGTCAAGGTTATGTTTTTCCAGTAGTCATGTCTTTTAAGTTTCATATTATTTGATGTTTGTGTGTACTTGTTTTACCAAGTCTTAAAGTCATAATGCCGAAGAATTCATGCTTTTGAACTGTGGTGTTGGAGAAGGCTCTTGAGAGTCCCTTGGACTGCAAGGAGATCCAACCAGTCCATCCTAAAGGAGATCAGTCCTGGGTGTTCATTGGAAGGACTGATGGTTGAAGCAGAAACTCTAATACTTTGGCCATCTGATGCAAAGAGCTGACTCATTTGAAAAGACCCTGATGCTGGAAAAGATTGAGGGCAGGAGGAGAAGGGGATGACAGAGGATGATATGGTTGGATGGCATCACCGACTCAATGAACATGGGTTTGGGTAGACTCCGGGAGTTGGTGATGAACAAGGAGGCCTGGCGTGCTGTGGTTCATGGGGTCACAAAGAGTTGGACACAACTGAGCAACTGAACTGAACTGACACGGTCAAAGGGTTTGGCATAGTCAATAAAGCATAAATAGATGTATTTCTGGAACTCTCTTGCTTTTTCAATAATCCAGCAGATGTTGGCAATTTGATCTCTGGTTCCTCTGCATTTTCTAAATCCAGCTTGAACGTCTATACATTCACAGTTCTTGTATTGCTGAAGCCTTGCTTGGAGAATTTTGAGCACTACTTCACTAGCATGTGATGTGAGTGCAATTGTATGGTAGTTTGAATCTTTTTTGGCATTGCCTTTCTTTGGGATTGGAATGAAAACTCATCTTTTCCAGTCCTGTGGCCACTGCTGAGTTTTCCAAATTTGCTGACATATTGAGTGCAGCACTTTCACAGCATCATCGTTTAGGTTTTGAAATAGCTCAACTGGAATTCCATCACCTCCACTAGCTTTGTTCATAGTGATGCTTCCTAAGGCCCACTTGACTTTGAATTCCAGGATATCTGGCTCTAGGTGAGTGATCACACTATCATGGTTATCTGGGTCATGAAGATCTTTTTTGTATAGTTCGTCCGTGTATTCTTGCCACCTCTTCTTCTGCTTCTCTTAGGTCTGCTTCTCTTAGGTCCATACCATTTCTGTCCTTTATTGAGCCCATCTTTGCATGAAATGTTCCCTTAGTATCTCTAATTTTCTTGAAGAGATCTCTAGTCTTTCCTATTCTATTGTTTTCCTCTATTTCTTTGTACTGATCACTGAGGAAGGCTTTCTTTTCTCTCCTGCTATTTTTTGGTACTCTGCATTCAAATGGATATACCTTTCCTTTTCTCCTTTGCTTTTCTTCTTTTCACAGCTATTTGTAAGGCCTCCTCAGACAGCCATTTTGCTTTTTTGCATTTATTTTTCTTGGTGATGGTCTTCCTCCCTGTCTCCTGTACAATGTCACAAACCTCCGTCCATAGTTCATCAGGTACTCTGTGTATCAGATCTAGTCCCTTAAATCTATTTCTCACTTCCACTGTATAGTTGTTAGGGATTTGGTTTATGTCATACCTGAATGGTCTAGTGGTTTTCTCTACTTTCTTCAATTTAAGTCTGAATTGGCAATAAGGAGTTCATGATCTGAGCCACAGTCAGCTCCCAGTCTTGTTTTTGCTGACTGTATAGAGCTTCTCCATCTTTGGCTGCAAAGACTATAATCAATCTGATTTTGGTGTTGACCATCTGGTGATGTCCATGTGTAGAGTCTTCTCTTGTGTTGTTGGAAGAGGGTGTTTGCTATGGTCAGTACGTACTCTTGGCAGAACTCTATTAGCCTTTGCCCTGCTTCATTCCATATTCCAAGGCCAAATTTGCCTGTTACTCCAGGTGTTTCTTGACCTCCTACTTTTGCATTCCAGTCCCCTATAATGAAAAGGACATCTTTTAGGGGTTTAATTCTAGAAAGTCTTGTAGGTATTTATAGAACCATTCAACTTCAGCTTCTTCAGTGTTACTGGTCAGGGCATGGACTTGGATTACCGTGACATTGAATGATTTGCCTTGGAATCGAACAGAGTCATTCTGTCATTTTTGAGATTGCATCCAAGTACTGCATTTTGGACTCTTTTGTTGAGTATGATGGCTACTCCATTTCTTCTAAGGATTCTTGCCCACAGTAGTAGATATAATGGTCATCTGAGTTAAATTCATCCATTTCAGCCCATTTTAGTTCGCTGATTCCTAAACCGTCGATGGAGAAGGCAATGGCAACCCACTCCAGTACTCTTGCCTGGAAAATCCCATGGACAGAGGGGCCTGGTGGGCTGCAGTCCATGGGGTCGCTAGGAGTCAGACATGACTGAGCGACTTCACTTTCACTTTTCACTTTCATGCATTGGAGAAGGAAATGGCAACCCACTCCAGTGTTCTTGCCTGGAGAATCCCAGGGACAGGGGAGCCTGGTGGACTGCCGTCTATGGGGTCGCACAGAGTCGGACACGACTGAAGTGACTTAGCAGCAGCAGCAGCAAAATGTTGACATTCACTCTTGCCGTCTCCTGTTTGACCACTTTCAATTTGCATTGATTCATGGACCTAACATTCCAGGTTCCTTTGCAATATTGCTTTTTACAGCATCAGACCTTGCTTCCATCACCAGTCACATCCACAACTGGGTGTTGTTTTTGTTTTGGCTCTGTCTCTTCATTCTTTCCAGGGTTATTTCTCCACTGATCTCCAGTAACATATTGGGCAGCTACCAATCTGGGTAGTTCATCTTTCAGTGTCCTATCTTTTTGCATTTTCATACTGTTCATGGGATATAGACTGGGAAATCATACTGGGAAACAGACTCTTGGAGGGCACAACAGAACCTTGTGTACCAGAACCCAGGAGAAAGAAGCAGCGACCCCACAAGAGATTGTCCCGGACTTGCCTGTGGGTGTCTGGGAGTCTCCGGTGGAGGAATGGGTCAGTGGTGGCCTGCTGCAGGGTTGGGGGCACTGATGTAGCAGTACATGCATGGGAACTTTTGAGGGAGGTCACCATTATCTTCATTACCTCCACTATAGTTTGGTCCCAGGTAAATAGCAAGAAGGGAACACAGCTCAACCCATCAACAGAAAATTGGATTTAAGATTTACTGAGCATGGCCCCACCCATCAGAACAAGACCCAGTTTCAGTCAGTCTATCCCATCAGAACGCTTCCATAAGCCTCTTATCCTTCTCCATCAGAGGGCAGACAGTCTGAAAACCATAGTCACAGAAAACTAACCAATCTGATTACATGGACCACAGCCTTGTCTAACTCAATGAAGCTATGAGCCATGCCATGTAGGGCCACACAAGACTCATGGGTCATGGTGGAGAGTTCTGACAAAATGTGGTCCACTGGAGAAGGGAATGGCAAACCACTTCAGTAATCTTGCCTTGAGAACCCCATGAACAGTTTTTGAAAAGGCAAAAAAGATAACAGGATTAGCCAGAAAGTTTTCAGGAAGGAGAAACTGTCCTCAAGCAGGATAAATTGTTGTTACATAATCCTTAGTACAGGGGCTTCCCTGGTGCCTCAGAGGGTAAAGCATCTGCTTAAAATGCAGGAGACCTGAGTTCAATCCCTGGGTCAGGAAGATTCCCTGGAGAAGGAAATGGCAACCCACTCTAGTACTCTTGCCTGGAAAATCCCATGGACAGAGAAGTCTGGTAGATTACAGTCCATGGGATCGCAAAGAGTCGGACACGACTGAGCAACTTCACTTTCAGGACAGAATTTAAGCTGTGTTGTTTGTTGTGTAATCATTGTTTAAAAAAAAAAATAAGTGTTTTATGTGACCAAGACTAAGGAATGCAGAGAAAAAAAAAAGATGTTTGTCCTTTCCTCCTCCTTGAGAATTCCAGACCCCTCTCTCCTCTCCTGACTTCTTATCAATCTGCCTAGGAATTGACTGTCTCATTATTAACGCTGTCTTCATTCCTCTGACAAAAATTCAATGACTTCCATAACTTAGCCATTCTAGCATGATTCTTATTTTTACCACAACCCCTATCAACATAACTAAGTCATAACTATTTCCTCTCTTTTAAAATCAAACCAATCAGCACAGAGATCTCTCTCTGATTATAACTGTAGGTTGATTTATTTTCATTACAATCCCAGTCAGATTGTACACTTCAGTCATAGACAGCCTCCCATAGGTCCCCAAATGGCATCAAATGATGAATGATTAAGAACTTTTTAAAAGATAAACCAATATTTCCTCTGTAAGTTATACACAACATAAAATGCATCTTTAAAAGGGCATTATAGAAAGCATCAAATAAATCAATAAAATGTAAAAAGTAGGCTTTACAATCACCACTAGCATTTCCTTGCCAAATATCTAACAGTGCATATCATAAGCACACAGTGAATGCTGCAATAATTATAAAGAAGCCAGAAATAATAAATGGCCAAACAATATCTCATCCCAAATTTATAAACTTCCTTTTGTAAGTACCTTCACCGTCAGGGTAGACTAGGTCCTAGACTTCTTGGTCCCTCTTATGAAGCAATGATTCACATGGCTCAGTGTCAGATGTTGTTACAGTTTAGAAGAACCTAGTCCAGTTTAGCAACAGTGACTTCCAAACTCATGTCCTCTACTGTATTTCTTCAACACCATAAAAAGGACTTATAATTATAAGAAATTTTTAAAGAAACCCATTCTTTTTAAAAATTACATGGAAACAATATTTATCTCACTACCCACAAAAATCTCTTCCAAGACCACTTCAATGACTCCTCCTCTCCCTTAGCCCTCTATTTTACTAAACCCTTCTCTCATCACTACTCCTCCTATCCACCACACCCCATGCTTCTCTCCAGTCTAATCCATTTTTATGAAAAGAACACATCTGGCAAAGCAAGATTCTTGAAGAATAGCTCAGTAAAACCGAAATACTGCATCATGGGCAAAAAGATAACAAAGGAAAAAAAATATGTTCATTCATAAGGATTTTGTCTCATCACATTTGCAGATATTTACTAAAAATGCCTAAGTGAATAAATATTACTAAGTAAGAGGAAAGAATTAGCCATGTTGTGAAAGAAGGGTTTCTGATCAGAGTTGGAAGACCCAGGCCCCTAGACAGAGCACTTCTCTTTTCACTCTGACCTAATTTTACAAGATTACTCTTACAGGGATAAAATTTACAAACATATTTCACTAACATACCTTTTTCTGAATTAATATAAAGTATTAGTACTAGATATTAATAGTTCAGTGTTGATATGGAATAAACTCATGGAATAGGCTTTAAATTTCCAACAGTTTAATCAGAAATCAGTAAAGCAAATGGTCTGTGTTCTTGCAGGATTAATGTTATGTATTTGTACAAATTTCTAGTCATAGAATGTAGTAAAACTTTACTGACCCAGGCTTCTTTAATTCAGAAATCATCACAGAGAAGGAGTAAGATAACTTATGAAGTGCTGAGGCTAGGAGAGGAGAAACATAATAATAAACTTGAAGCAGCATTGCAGCCAACTATGAATGACTTTAGAAGGGTCCGTTAGTCTCTCTGGATTCTATTCACTTGTGTTTAAAGTGAGCTAAACTAGTCAATCAATTCACCTCATCATCATATAATTCTATGACTCTATGTGGGTCAGATAGATGCAGCTTTTTTATTTTATTCTTTCCATAAGCAATGTTTCTGGGAATGGGACTATTCTTGTCTGTATGTTTTTCTCAATCTCGAGTTCATGAATAACCTTAAAGGATCACATGAATTCCCTGAATTTAGGCAACCATGTTTATCTGCATTTTTTTAGACAGAGGTTCACAGCTTTAATTCTCCAATTTGTGAACCTCTCAAAAAAAAAAAAAAAGATCAAGAATCACTTCCTTCATTAATAGACTAATTCTAAGTGATTCTCATCAACTTGTTAAAGCTGCTGCTGCTGCTGCTAAGTCACTTCAGTCATGTCCAGCTCTGTGTGACCCCACAGACGGCAGCCCACCAAGCTCCCCCATCCCTGGGATTCTCCAGGCAAGAACACTGGAGTGGGTTGCCATTTCCTTCTCCAATGCAGGAAAGTGAAAAGTGAAAGTGAAGTCGCTCAGTTGTGTCTGACTCTTCAAGACCCCATGGACTGCAGCCCACCAGGCTCCTCCATCCATGGGATTTTCCAGGCAAGAGTACTGGAGTGGGGTGCCATTGCCTTCTCCACATCAACTTGTAAAAGCAGGCACACACAAAAAAATTGTTTAATAGTCCTGTGTCGGTTCTATAACATTATGTATCTTACATCCACAAACACAACACATTCTGATATAAGCTATCCCTCAAACTTTCACTAATGGCTCTCTCCTCATTTGGTGATGAGTTGTGCTCTTCATTTGTCTAGCTTACCTCATTATATCAAAAGCTTTGAGCAGTGCCTGGCTTTCAGGGAAGCAAGGGAAAAGAAGAGCTACCAGTTTATCTCTAGGGAAAGAAGGCAGCTGTGGAGTGATCATCTTCTCATCTGAGCTTGGATTGTGACTCCAAAACTCTGTGAGATAATGGAAGAATCAGCAAGCAAGGATAGATAATCTTATCCAAAATCAAGCCTTGAAATTTCAGCAAAAGAAAATGTAAACCCAAAGTAAACAAGGGCCTTACCAAAAGTGGCAAGGTGAGGACCAGAATCCTTACCCAATGGTACAGGGTTCCTACCATTTCACTACAATTGTCCAACTGGGAGAAGGCACAGAACCCAACATGGATTGCAAACGAACAAGTCACCTATTCCAGTTCCACTCATTTAACTGAAATCCAGCAGCTAACAATCTCCTTCTTCATTATGGGTAGATAGACCACAATCTGAGATTTTTGCCTAATTTATCAGCATATGACAAATAAAATAACACATGTCTTATATGTAATAAAAGTTGGATTCAAATTCTTTGTCATTGTTATAGCTATAAAAGTTAGCCAGTGTTATAAATAAAATTGCTTTTATCATGCAAACTTAATTTTCAATAATGCTTGTTTATTTATCTTAACTGACAATTACAGGAAGAAAAAATGATCCATTCCCTAGTGTCTTTTAAAATAGATGTATGTAAAATTGGATGATTGCTATTTCATTCCTATACACTTCTGGAAATTGACTTTTAAGAGCTTAATAACATTTGCATTTCTTTTATCTTTTCAGGAGCATTGTTTTAAACCCTGCCTATTTCCGAAATCATCTTCGTCAGGCAACAGTGTTTAGATGTCTGGAGAGATATTCAGAAGCTGCCCGGTATGTTTATTATAACTTTTGTGAAGATTTATTTCAAGTTAAATTAATTTCATTCTCAGCTTCTGGTAATAGCATAATAGAACTTTCCATTTCTCTCATGGAATATGATTTTACCAGAATTATTGTCTTATAAATGTCAAACCAACAATTATTGACTATCTTTTTCTTTAATTAAAGCCACTCTGTGTTCATAGCTCTTGGGAAAATTCAAACTTTCCAGCCATGAGGTCACTGATAATGATGGGAAAACTTCCAGGGAAGATTAGAAATGAACTTGACCTCTTGCTCTCAAGTACATTCCTGATCCTAGTTGTAATGACACAATTTTGTGACTCTCTCTATCTTGAGTTCTGGAAATAAAACCCAACCACATGAAAAGGATCTCAGCAGCCCATTTCTAGAAAAGATGGTCTAAGCTATAACACCAAGCGTTTTAAGAGGTGTCCTAAAGTATTGTCTCTTGGACCTGCAGTATGTTTCATAAAAACCTAGTGAAGCAACTCCTGATATTCTCATCCCCAGAACCTAGACTTATGGCAAAGAATTACAAGACTTGTGTAACAGCCTCCATGCTACACTCAGAATTCCTTTGTACCTGTGGCAATGAAGGCTTTTTATTCCTGAGTTAAGATCATCATATTAGACTCCCCTTCCCTTTGTTAAATTCTCTCAAAGAATTTTCTTCATCTCCTAATGTATAGGTATCTATTGTTTCTTATCCAGCCAATTTACCATCCAAGGATTTTATCAATAAAGTGTGAGTGGTTTCTACATACACTCCAAACATAACTCCTAGGGAGAAATCCATAGTAATAGGAATGGGGAGCCTAGGTTGCTGGTGGCTACTATCTCTATAATATATATAAATAATACTTTCTTAGAAAATGAAAACTTTAAGAAATTTAAATAATAAATAATATAAATAGTAATAAAGTGATTTCATAAAATTGATACTATGAGTTTGACATGCATTCTATAAGACAGTCCTAGGTATTAAATGGCACCCCACTCCAGTACTCTTGCATGGAGAATCCCATGGATGCAGGAGCCTGGTAGGCTGCAGTCCATGGGGTCGCTAAGGGTCGGACACGACTGAGTGACTTTACCTTCACTTTTCACTTTCATGCATTGGAGAAGGAAATGGCAACCCACTCCAGTGTTCTTGCCTGGAGAATCCCAGGGACGGGGGAGCCTGGTGGACTGCCATCTATGGGGTCGGACACGACTGAAGCGACGCAGCAGCAGCAGCAGCAGCAGGTATTACTTGAACTCATTTAAATGATGACATGGAAGACTGAATTAATCACAATACTCTACTCACAGTCAACCACAATAGATAAGTCACACTATCTATTTATCTGTGTGGTAATGTCCTCTTTTAAAATTCAAAGTATGTCTCTATCAATCTCATTTATACACTTTATTTTTCCTTATACTTGTTTCCTAAATGTTTTCTTACGTTAGCTACATACAACTTCTTCTACTTTTTATGTTCTTTACTGAGTTATCCCTGTGGCTTATTTTCTGCCTACACGTACTATGTGAGTGAAAGGGTATTTAAGAGATGATAGTAAGCTTCCTTCTGTCTGTAAAAGTCATTAACTACAAACAAATCTAATCAGTTTAGCATAAACAGATACAGTACAGTTATCTGTAAATAATTTTCTTTAAGAGGTAGTTCATTAATGTGTTTTCTGAATCTAATCAAAAAAATAACAGGAGAAAGCTAGATGCAACTTCAGAACTAGATTGCAACTAGTTAAAACTGCTAGTAATACACTTAGGTTAACTTGTATAGACTCTAGAGAGCCCATTGTTAAATATTCAGGAACATTAGGAGAGCCAGTTGTTTACTGTAAAAGAAATTAGCGTTGCTGGGAGAATGTATACTATATAAATTGGCAAATGCTTCAAATCCATGATTTTGGAGTTTAGGGGAGAGCCAGACACCAGAAGATCATTGACTATAACTTAATTGTATCAAACCTAACCATTTGAGTTACACTGGTGATAAAAATTCTTTATGGTTCCTAAAACAAATGAACAAACAATGAGAACTAGAAAATTAAGAATTTGTCAGTACCTACAGGCAGTATTGGCATGAAACATCCATTTCCCTCGACATAATATCCCTGAAGTGTAATAAGTGCATCTGTTTCATATCATTTGATGGCTAACTTGACAATACTCCTTGAGAAGTTTCCTAATAACTGTTGGCTATACTGGTATGGACTTTCCAACAGAGAAGCAGATACAATTACTTTCAAATTCAAGTATTTTTCATCTTGGTTTCCTTGGCAATTATCGTCCTCAATATAGAGTATTGGCCATCCTTTTTTCCCCTCTAGGGAAAGAATAATATGACCCAAGAACATTAATATCTTAGTGTCTCTTAACTATTTGATTTCTAGTGTAAAACAATAAATACAAATCAATATATTAAACATTCATACTTATCAATTAATTGCTTGGACACTTAGGTAGTTTTGGTTCAGGGCTCTTACAAACACATTATATGAAAACCCATTGAAAAAGCCCACACATCAAGATATTTTCTCTAAGGAGCCAAGTAGGCATGCTTCTGAGGTTGAAAGGCACCAAGCAAATACAAAAGAATGCCATTACCATGTAACACAGTAAGTTTTAAAACCATGATTCCCAGTCATGTAGGTCATCTCCCATCTGGTCCAAGATAGTGTATTTATAACTAGTCCCTAGGAAATGGACTATTTAAAATTTTCTAAGCCTAACCATTCAGGTATGACCTAAATCAAATACCTTATGATTATACAGTGTACTGACAAATAGATTCAAGGGATTAGATCTGATACAGAGTTCCTGTAGAACTATGGACGGAGATTCATGACATTGTACAGGAGGCAGTGATCAAGATCGTCCCCTTCCCCAAAAAAAGAAATGCAAAAAGGCAAAATGGTTGTCTGAGGAGGGCTTACAAATAGCTGTGAAAAGAAGAGAAGCAAAACACAAAGGAGAAAAGGAAAAATATACCCATTTAAATGCAGAGTTCCAAAGAATAGCAAGGAGAGATAAGAAAGCCTTCCTCAGAGATCAATGCAAAGAAATAGAGGAAGACAATAGAATGGGAAATACTAGAGATCTCCTCAAGAAAATTAGAGATACCAAGGGAACATTTCATACAAAGATGGGCACAATAAAGGACAGAAATGATTATGGACCTAACAGAAGCAGAAGATATTAAGAAGTGTCAAGAATACACAGAAGAACTGTACAAAAGAGATCATCTGAGCCAGATAATCACAATGGTGTAATCACTCACCTAGAACCAGAAATCCTGGGATGCAAAGTCAAGTGGGCTTTAGGAAGCATCACTATGAACAAAACTAGTACAGGTGATGGAATTCGAGTTGAGCTATCGCAAATCCTAAAAGATGATGCTGTGAAAGTGCTTCACTCAATATGCCAGCAAATTTGGAAAACTCAGCAGTGGCCACAGGACTGGAAAAGGTCAATTTTCATTCCAATCCCAAAGAAACGCAATCCCAAAGAATGTTCAAACTACCATACAATTGCACTCATCTCACATGCTAGCAAAGTAATGCACAAATTCCTCCAAGCCAGGCTTCAACAATACATGAACTGTGAATTTCCAGATGTTCAAGCTGGTTTTAGAAAAGGCAGAGGAACCATAGATCAAATTGCCAACATCTGCTAGATTATAGAAAAAGTGAGAGAGTTCCAGAAATACATCTATTTTTGCTGTATTGAATATGCCAAAGCTTTTGACTATGTGGGTCACAACAAACTGTAGAAAATTCTGAAAGAGATGGGAATACCAGACCACCTGACCTGCCTCTTGAGAAACCTGTATGCAGGTCAGGAAGCAACAGTTAGAACTGGACACGGAAGAACAGACTGGTTCCAGATCAGGAAAGGAGTATGTCAAGGCTGTATATTGTAACCCTGCTTATTTAATTTATATGCAGAGTACATCATGAGAAATGCTGGACTGGAGGAAGCACAAGCTGGAATCAAAATTGCCAGGAGAATTATCAATAACCTCAGATATGTAGATGATACCACCCTTATGGCAGAAAGTGAAGAACTAAAGAGTCTCTTGATGAAAATGAAAGAAGAGAGTGAAAAAGTTAACTTAAAGCTCAACATTCAGAAAACTAAGATCACAGAATCTGGTCCCATCACTTCATGGCAAATAGATGAGGAAACAATGGAAACAGTGACAGACTTTATTTTGGGGGCTCCAAAATCACTGCAGATGGTGATTGCAGTCATGAAATTAAAAGATGCTTGCTCCTTGGAAGAAAAGCTATGACCAACCTAGACAGCATATTAAAAAGCCGAGACATTACTTTGCTAATAAAGGTCTGTCTAGTCAAAGCTATCGTTTCTCCAGCAGTCATGTATGGATGTGACAGTTGGACTGCAAAGAAAGCTGAGTGCTGAAGAATTGATGCTTTTGAACTGTGGTGTTGGAGAAGACTCTTGGGAGTCCCTTAGACAGCAAGCAGATCCAACCAGTCCATCCTAAAGGAAATCAGTCCTGAATATTCATTGGAAGGACTGATGCTGAAGCTGAAACTCCAATACTTGGCCACCTGATGCAAAAAACTGACTCATTGGAAAAGACGTGATGCTGGGAATGATTGAAGGAGGGAGGAGAAATGGACGACAGGGGTTGGTTGGATGGCATCACCGACTCAATGGACATGAGTTTGAGTAAGCTCCGGGAGTTGGTGATGGACAGGGAAGCCTAGCGTAGTGCAGTCCACGGGGTCGAAAAGAGTTGGTTACTACTGAGTGACTGAACTGAACTGAACTAAGCTAAAGCCTAACCAGATCTATTCAGGAAGGAATTCCTAATGAATAGACCAAAAAAGACATCTAAGACAGTTTCACAAAATCTCAGATTCTCTATCAGAGAACCTAGAGGAAATGTAACTGAATAGAGGTTATCAGTCAGGTTTATGACAATAGGAAGGCCCTTTTATTTTATTGGTCAATATCTTTTCAGAAACATCCTACCAGAAGAAAGAGCTAGCATATATAAATGGTAGAAAGCAGAATAAAAATAAGGATGTTTATTTTTGATTTAGGTTCTACAGGAATGCTAGTCACCCTCAAAAAATACCTTGTTGTTGTTTTTCAGTTGCTCAGTTGTTCTGACTCTTTGGGACCCTTTTGGACTGCAAGACTCCAGGCTTCCCTGTCCTTCACTAACTCCCAGATTTAGATCAGACTCATGTCCATTGAGTTGATGATGCCATCCAACCATCTCATCCTCTGCTGCCCTCTTCTCCTCCTGCTCTCAATCTTTCCCAGCATCAGGATCTTTTCCAATGAATTGGCTCTTTGCATCAGGTGGCCAAAGACACCTGACACCAGTTAAATTGATGAAATCACATTTTTATACCATAAATCTAAATTGAGATTACTGTAATTACCCAAGAAACAGTAAATCTGTGAGGCCTACTTGAAATAGTCAACAGCCTAGCCCTTTAACATTTCTGTTTCTATCTCTATAAGTGTGTTGAAGCAGAATGTCCTTGCTGAAATCTGTCCCTCCTCCAACACACACACAATTTGACTTACCTTCATAAGAAAGATAAGACAAGAAACTATATATACAGATGTAAAAAAGCAAACCAAAGTCAAGACTAATGACTTTTGATAATATTAGTACATCTCTATATATTCATCAACTAGCATAGCACTTGGCACAAACCAAATTTGCGGTTTACAAATTAGCTAGTTTTTGAGTTTGTGGTTAATAACCACTTAGCTTCATCAGTAAGGCAATATTACATGAAATGGTTGGTACAATCCTGGTTGAAAAAGAGATACAAGAGTGTGTACTTAATGGTAAAGTCATATGATATAATCATGCCTCCTATAATGAAGATTCATGGGGCAAAAAATAGATGATATTGCACAGAATGTTGAAGACCATGTTGTGTAAGGGGTAGCAAACAGAAGATAACAGTAAGGGAGAGAAACACAACAAAGCCTCTTTATCCATCACTAAGGAAGAATTAGCTGTGTGTTTCCTCATACATGCAGAGAAGGCAATGGCACCCCACTCCAGTACTCTTGCCTGGAAAATCCCATGGACAGAGGAGCCTGAAAGGCTGCAGTCCATGGGATCGCTGAAGGTTGGACACGACTGAGCAAATTCACTTTCACTTTTCACTTTCATGCATTGGAGAAGGAAATGGCAACCGACTCCAGTGTTCTTGCCTGGAGAATCTCAGGAACAGGGGAGCCTGGTGGGCCGCCGTCTATGGGGTCGCACAGAGTCGGACATGACTGAAGTGACTTAGCAGTAGCAGCAGCAGTTGCTCATGAATTAGATCATGGGAGACTAGAGCAGGAATAATACATTCAAATGCTTACAAAGCCCATGCAGATGATGTGTGAAGGGGACCAATTATAAGATAAAAGGATGTTATATAAAATACAGAACACTGGAGCTCACTAACTAGAGTCACCATACAATTCATCTTTCAGACTGAACATTGTGATAGTGAAAGTGGGCACTTTTAAGAATTATAACAGGGAAACAGGCATAAATCAGGACTGTCAAGAGCACACTGGCCACACAGTATGAAAGGAGTAACCTTATTCAGGTCCAGTTAATGTTGCTATATAGAAATACAGGATATAACAATCAAATGTTGTAGATTTTTGAGTCTCCAAGAAATAGTATAATATTTCAGAGCTTTCCAAGAAATTTCTTGACTTTTGAATGTTGGCAGTTATTACTAGTTTTTCAAACACAGTGTCATCTTAAGGAAGTTTAAGTTATCCCGTTCATGAAAATGCAATTCACTGAAGAATCAACTGGTCAAGTGACCAATTTGCAGAATTCACCAAATTTAAAGTTTACTAAAACCTTACTCTAAGAAATAATCGTATTGACTAATTAATATTAATATGAATACATTTATATGTATATATTCCTCATGAATACATTTAGCAAACCTTTTTAATTTTTGAAAATTTTCAGTCCTTCAAAAGCTAAGGTTATAGAATGATTGATTCTTAAAAATATACTCTTGTGTGTATGATTATTACTCTACTATTCTTGAATACTCTATGACTGTTTAGTCTAAGTAACATAACCAAAATTTTAATTTGGAAGTTTAACAATTTAAACTAATTTCTTTCTACTTTGAAAGTCATTTTTTAAAACACTTTATCATTTTTAGGATTCATTCCCCAGTTTCTGAAGGGTGACCAAATTTGCCTGTGTGATAAAATGTAGTTTTAAGTATTTATAGCATTTACAACAACTTGCATTTAATGAGGTGATCTTAACAGCTTTTTACTTTACCTCCTGACGCTAGAAAAAGCCAAAATAGGGGAAATGGACAATGGGCAACACGGCACAATCTGGGCTGTGTATTTCACAGAGGGGAGACTGAAGAACAGAGAGAAATCATAGGCCCCAGAATTCTGGAGACCTGGATCCTATAGGATTATTATAAATTTTCTAAGAAGTTAAACTGTCTTAGGATATCAAATGATATCATTTATACACGGAATCTTTAAAAAAAAAAGTCTATAAATGAACTTATCTACCAAAACGAAACAGAATTAAAGATGTAGAAAATAAATTTATGATTACTACAGGGTAAGAGGGTGGGGAATAAACTGGAAGCTAGGGATTGACATATACACACTACTATATATAAAATAGTTACCTAATACGGACCTACTGTATAGCACAGAGAACTCTACTCAATACCCTGTAATTGCCTATAGGAAAAGAATCTAAAAATGTGTGGGTATCTGTATAACAGATTGACTTCGCTGTATACCTGAAACTAACACAACATCATAAATCAATTATACCCAATAACATTTTTTTAAAAACATGAACCAGGATACAGAGCTTAAAAAAAGATTTGTTTTCAAAAAATAAAATAAATAAGCCATCTTAATAAGTAAGCATATTTATAAATTTAACAGATTAGTCATTTGACAACCTCATCATCTGATGAATTGATCAGGAGCCCAGAGAAGTCTGTGGGCCATACCATCAGATTTAAAGCCCAGATCGAGTCCTCTCTCCAGCTCTAAATGGATACTAGAGTTTAATTTCTCAGCAATAAAGGCTGAGCTTCCTTCTACCAGCATAAGGACTCTGTCCCATATCAAATTTTGTGCAAGGCCAGTTGGGGTAAGATTTTAGTCCATTGTTGCCGCTGCTGCTGCTAAGTCACTTCAGTCGTGTCCAACTCTGTGTGACCCCATAGTCAGGAGCCCACAAGGCTCCCCCGTCCCTGGGATTCTCCAGGCAAGAACACTGGAGTGGGTTGCCATTTCCTTCTCCAATGCATGAAAGTGAAAAGTGAGAGTGAAATCCATTGTTAGACTATGTTAAACAGCAGACCACTGTTAGAAAAAGGTGTTATCTTAGAGAGTTCATTAGCTTTAGTTTACTTATCATCTACAACAAGTCTGGTCTGCTCTATATTTTGAAATGTTATTTAGTGTCATGTTACTTTCTTAGGTCCCAAAATTAGTGCAGATGGTGACTGCCACCATAAAATTAAAACACGCTTTCTCCTAGGAAGAAAAACTACGACAAACCTAGACAGCGTATTAAAAAGCAGAGACATTACTTTGCCAACAAAGGTCCATACAGTCAAAGTTATGGTTTTTCCAGGAGTCATATACAGATGTGAGAAATCATAAAGAAGGCTGAGCATTGAAGAACTGATGCTTTTGAACTGTGGTGCTGAAGAAGACTCTTGATAGTACCCTGGAATGCAAGGAGATCAAATCAGTTAATCCTGGAGGAAATCAGCGTTGGATATTCATTGGAAAGGCTGATGCAAAAGCTGAAACTCCAATACTTTGGCCACTTGATGGGAAGAGCCAACTCATTGGAAAAGACCCCAGTGCTGGGAAAGACGGAAAAGCTAAAGGGGAAGATGGTGATAGAGGATGAGATGGTTAGATAGCATCACTGACTCAATGCACATGAAGTTGAGCAAACTCCAGGAGATAGTGAAGGACAGAGGAGCCTGGCATGCTTCAGTCCATGGGGTCACAAAGAGTTGGACATGACTTAGCAACTTAACAACACATGTAATATTGTGAGAAACAGATTAAATAACATAATATGTGCTCTAAATGTTTTCATCTTTGCTCTTAAAACACTGCACTAAATGACACATTAGATTGCAGAGCTGTTGTATATTACATATGCCTTTCAGGACTAAATAAAACAATTGGTTGTATCAGTCTGTTTATTGATACACTATGAATTTTCTCCCTCACAGCTAATTCTCAGCTTTGCCTCTCTCTTGCTTAACCTCTGATAGTGTCTTTCAGTTCACTCCTATTTAACCATTTTGGCCATTCTTATCCTCCTACTCTCCATTCACCTTTTTTCTTGCTTTATTCCACTTATCTTTTTCTGGACACAATTTAGCAACTAAAACAACAATATTTTTTCTGGGAAAAAAGTCCCTTCCTTCTGTGCATCCCCTTGTTTCAATAAGCCATTCTCAAAGCATCTCATTTGTTCTGTAAGACTTTGACTCTCCTTGATAACTGTCATTGATTTAACCGATCAATGATTACATCTGCTTTTGTTTTATTTTTGAAACTCTGAGACAAATTTGAATATTTGAATTTTCAGGAAATCTGCTCTATGGGTGAATATAAATGAAAATCTCAAACACTAAATTCCTTAAAACACAGAATCTTTTAGAACTGAATCGTCAGCTATGCCTAAGGTATAACACATTAGAGTACCAATGTTTGAATTAGTATAAACACTTAAGGTCTGGGCTTTGTATGAATATCAGCATGTTCCAAGGTCATTCCTTTGCCAAGCAGTATGCTACTGTTAAGCCAAATCAAGACATAAAATTTTAAGATGCGTTAATTCATAGCTACTCTCACTGACAATTCAAATAGTGGTTGGGAGAGGTGGCAGTAGGTAAGTTTCTTGAGACTCAGCAGAGGATTTGAGATTTTGATTCTATGGTGGTTGTTTTCTTATGAAGTTGATCATACTGGAAATTGGAAATAATGCATATGCTAATATAAATTACAATCTGTCAAAAGAAAAGAGTGATCTAAAAATAAACTGAAGTGTTTGTTTAGAAATCTGGTGACATAAAACAGTGGTGTTGCTGTAGATAATCACTTAGGTATAGTAGTACAATAGCAAGCAGGAAGAAACTGTGTCAGCTTTTTTGGTGTCATGGGACTCTATGATTTTAAATGAGATTATTATGTATCTTGCAAAGGAGGAGAATATACTGACAGGTAGACTCAAGCAATTCTGAAGAGACGATAGCAGTGCTGGGAGCTCATTTTAACAGTTCTGATTCAGTTGGAAGTGTAAAATCCATTCATTCACCAGGCAAGATGCTAAAAATACATCACAGGATTTTTTGGTTACAGTAAGTTCTCATTTATGCCCACAAATAGATTAAATGAAGACTACAGGCTGATTTTTATTCTTAAATTGGCTGTCTGCCTGAAGGGCTTTCTTTCTCTTTACAGGAGGCGGTTCACCACCGTGAGAACAGCTTGAGTGTGGTCTGGCATTAGTCAGTCACATGTAACATACAGTTAGGCATGATCATTCCACCACTAAATTGACTTTCCTCTTCCCTACATATGACAAATCTGCATGAACCCTAAATATCGTAAAAGTGTTCCTTAGGTGTGATTTCTAAAACTGAGATTATTAAAGAGATATTTAGTCATTTCACATGACTTAGGCTAAATATCTAACTATAAGACAACAGCCCACCCAATTTTTATGTATGTAAGGTGTTGTATTTGTTATTTCAAGGAAAAAGTAAGCTTGAAACATACTACAGCTTCAAGTTCTAGCCATTTATTATGTCTTAAGGATTTAAAATTGCAGATTTATAAATGTCTAATTTTATAATAAAAACACTAAATATAAGGCTGTAATGACATCAGGTGGCTTAAAAAGCAATTCTGCTGCCTTAAGAAAAGTTTTGGACATGATCCAAATTATAAGTAAATTATTGCAAGGATACATAATCTTACATCAATATAGAAAAAAAAATTGACTCAGGCTGTTAAAAACATCTGAAAATCCATTAGGGAAAAACAAACATTGATTGACTTCGTGAATTCTCCATCTTGCTTACATTTATAATGATAATTATTTCTGTCCCTTTTCTCTTTTGAATGATAGGCTACACATTTGCATTACCTTTAAACATTTCTAAACTAATTTTAAAATGCACAGTTCATGGACTGTGTGCACTTTCTGCAAATATTGGTCTAGAAAGCATATAGTACAGAGTACAGAGAAAGATTTTCTTTGCTATAGATCCAACCCTGCATCTTTAAAAAAAAAAAAAAAAGTGAGTGGAGCAGTGACGAGAACATAAGAGAAAATGCAGAAAGGCCCTAGAATAGTCATGCTTAAAATGTGAAGAAATAAAAATCTCTTCCCTCGCCTCTTCCCTTCAATCAGAAATCCACCCGATTCCCTATTTTCTACAACAGGATTAAAAATTTGTAAGTTTAATCCTAAGGAGCTGCAGTTGAACTCAGAGTTCTGTGCTGTTTTCTAATATCTAAGTGTTGTCAAGTAAACTAGAGTTTAAAGTCTGTAAATGTTACAATTATGATATATGGATCAAAACCCCTATGTTTTCAATCTGTAAATTGGAGATAATAGTAGTATCTGTGTCACAGAGGTTATTATGAGGATAAATGAGACAATTTTATTGTGCACTTAGCACAGTGCTTGGCATATCATAAACTCTCAATAAAAAATGAGTATCATCATCATTTCTGTTGTTATTAACAATTATAGCTCTTAGAAGATAGATGAAGCTCCCTCCAAGAGAGTGAGTTTCTCAACATTGAAACCAGAATTTGTTGAGCAATCCTTTAGCTGAAATACTGCACTACAAGAGACAAATTGGCACCCCAAGACCCTATCTCACTCTGAGAGTCAGCACATCTGTGTTTTTGAAAACCACTGTTAACATACAGGTTGAAGGACAAGATTATGGCTGCTTTAAGGAGTTAAAAGGGGCAAGACTCTAACTTTTTAAAAAATTGTGTATGTGTATGAATATACTGTGAATTCAAGCTTCCTGTTTCCACCTGAGTAATATTTCAATTATTCCCAAAGCAAATTACAATGTGGAGGTCTCCAAGGTTGTCAGGTATAATTTCAAATTACACAGAGAAAGAAAAGTGTTCAGGTCACCTGGTTTTTACTCCCATTCTTCCTTTTTTTTCCTTTCCACAATTCTCTCAAAAATAGCAATCACTTGACAAAAGATTTAAGCTAGGAATCCTAACATTGCCAGAAACTCCAACCAAAACTCTTCACTTTTTTTTTTTTTTTTTGGTAAATACTGGCATGGTTCATCATATTATTTTGCACATAATTTAAGTTTGATGCCACTAATTGTGAAAATTGCTTATAAGTCAAAAGTTCTGATTTTGTTTCTGCCTGCTAAAGAGAAATTATATACACTAGAAAATATAGTCAAGCCAGGAAAATTCTGTTCCACTCCCTGGGCTATATGTGACCCTGGGTAAGTAAATTAAGTAAGCTCTCTGAGTTTCAATTTCCTCAACCATAAAATGAAGATAATAATACTACCTTACAAAGTAAGCATAAGGAGTAAATAAAATAATGAATATAAGCATTAAACCCAGTGCCTGGCACATAGTAAGTCCTCAATGAATTATTGCTGCTGCTGCTACTGTTGTTACAAGCTTTGAAGATAAGGTTTAAAATTCTAATACCTTTACTCTGAATTAATTCTGTTGGGTGAAACTTTAGTATAAACATTCGACTACTCTCCTATTACCCCAATTTATCTCAGTTTTAGCAACCATCATCTATGAACCCCTGTTCTTTGTCAGAATTGTCAACGTCTGACAAGCCAGATGCTTGTCTTGCATCATCTTTGTTTCTTTCAGCTCTGAAAGAAATTATATTCTGCATTTTGTAGGTGAAGAAATGTAAGTTAGAGCTTGAATGACTTGTCAAAAATCATACCATTGATAAGTAGCAAATATGAAATTCGAGTTTAATCTTATCATCAAATGCCTATTCCTGCACACACAAAAAAACTCACTTTGTATTGCCAGATTTTTTAATATTTGGACAAGTTTGAAATGGCATTGCATTGTGATTTACATTTTCTTCCTTTATTGTTATTACTAATGAGCCTGTGTATTTTTAATATTTATTGGTCAATCATGTTTCTTCATCAGTGATATGTGCTTTTATCTTTTGCTCATTTCTTATTGAATTGTCTTTTTACCATTAAATTTATGGCCTTTTTATATACTCTAGGTACTAATCACTTTTGTTGCAAGTATTTCTTCCAACTTATGGCCTATATAATCATTCTCTTCATGGTATTTTTTAATTAAAAAAATAAGCCTAAGGACTTAATTAGTTTTAGTGTAATCAAATGTGTACAATTTCTTTATGATTTGCCCTATAAGAAATTTTCTTCTATTCTAAATTCTTGAGATAGCCTCCTATATTGTCTTCAAAAATTTTTTAAATGTTCTCTTTGCCTTTAAAGTTTTCACTCAAGAACAATCAATTTTTATGTATGGTGTGAGGTAGGAATCTATTATCATATTTTTCCCTCAATGGATAGTAAATTATCTTAACATTATCCTACTAAATCCTTTTTCTATTGATCTTCAGTGTTGGTTCTGTCTAGATCAGTACACATATGAATATGTTGATTTCTGGTCTGATTTCTATTCATTCATCTATTTGTCTGTTACATTGCTAAAACCACACTATCCTACATAGGATGGATTTATAATATATCTTGATATATAGCAAAGAAAAGTTCCCCCACTGACTCTTTTTCAAGAATGTTTTATCTCTTGTTGACATTTTACTCTTCCACAAAAATTTTACAAAGGGTGAATTTGAATTCCAAACCAGAATAGTGTTAAGTTCTGGTTAGGAATTTCCAAAGAAGACTTGTAAATTCTTCCTGTGCTCCACCAGGATTCAATGTCAAGACTGGCATGAAGTTTCACTATTTTTCTCTGTAAGAGTTTCTTCTTTCATTGAACACATTATTTCATTAAAAAACCATTATGCAGGTGGTCTTCTATTCGGTCTTCACTATTCTTAGACCTCAAACTATGTCTCCTACCCACCATGCACATGTCTTGTTAAAATACAGTTACTAAACCAGTAAATATTAACCACAAACCAAACCTACTGTCCCAAAATAGGAGAGATAGACAAAGAGAATCACAAGCTACTGGAGGTTAAATCTCTGAGCAGAATCCTCCATAAAAATCAATGCTGGGATAGGAAAATCTGAACTGTAACTGACAAATTTCTGGAGGCTCATTGTTGAAAACCCTCAGTTCAGTTAAGTCGCTCAGTCATGTGCGACTCTTTGCAACCCCATGGACTGCAGCATGCCAGGCTGCCCTGTCCATCACCAACTCCCAGAGTCCACCCAAACCCATGTCCATTGAGTTGGTGATGCCATACAACCATCTCATCTTCTGTCATCCCCTTCTCCTCCTGCCTTCAATCTTTCCCAGCATCAGAATCTTTTCAAATGAGTCAATTCTTCCCATCAGGTGGACAAAGTATTGGAGTTTCAGCTTCAACATCAATCTTACAAATGAACACCCAGGACTGATCTCCTTTAGGATGGACTGGTTAGATCCCCTTGCAGTCCAAGGGACTCTGAAGACTCTTCTCCAACACCACAGTTCAAAAGCATCAATTCTTCGGCATTCAGCTTTCTTTATAATCCAACTCTCACATCCATACATGACTACTGGAAAACCATAGCCTTGACTAGATGGACCTTTGTTGGCAAAGTAATGTCTCTGCTTTTTAATATGCTGTCTAGGTTGGTCATAACTTTTCTTCCAAGGAATAAGTGTCTTTTTTTTTTATGGCTGCAATCACCATCTGCAGTGATTTTGGAGTACAAAAAAAACTAAATCTGCCACTGTTTCCGCTGTTTCCCCATCCATTTGCCATGAAGTGATGGGACCCGATGCCATGATCTTAGTTTTCTGAATGTTGAGCTTTAAGCCAACTTTTTCACTCTCCTCTTTCACTTTCATCAAGATGCTCTTTAGTTCTTCTTTGCTTTCAGCCATAAGTGTGGTGTAATCTGCATATCTGAGGTTTTTGGTATTTCTCCTGACAATCTTGATTCCAGCTTGTGCTTCATCCAGTCCAGCATTTCTCATGATGTACTCTGCATCTGTTGTTCCATGTCCAGTTCTAACTGTTGCTTCTTGACCTGCGTACAAATTTCTCAAGAGGCTCAGGTTGAAAACCCTGAGAACTAAAATTTTCAGGGTGTGAAGGGCCTCAGTCATAGGGAAACCCCTACACTTTTGTAAGTTTTATCTCCAAGTGCTCCACCAGGTCCTCCCAGAGAATATAGGAGAAAAATTCCTTCATGTTTCCAGCAGAAGGAAAGGAAAAGAAACCATTTTGAAATATTCCAGAGAATTCTGCAACAGACCCTGCTTTCAAGTGAACATACTTTACCAGAGCCTAACATACCTGGAGGAAGAGAAATACACAATGCCAGTCCTTTCTAGCCATTCTGTCATGCCTAAAAAGTGAGTGGGGATACAAACTGGAAAGTATTAGTGATGCTCACAGTCCAAAAGCCCAGGTTCACCTAATGTAAATCATCAACTGAGAACTAATATTAGGACTTCATAATGCTTCCCCTCCTCCAACACCTTACCACTACATACCAAAAGCCTATTTACTACAGTTTCTTCTACCCATTACATCATGTCCCCATTGTAACAGAAACTTATGATGCATACTAAAAAGCAAATAGACACAGTTTGAAGAAACTGAACAAGCATCAGAATCATAATCATATGTGACAAGAAAGTGGGAATCATCAGAATGGGAACTTTTAAAAAATACATAATTAATATACTAAAGGACTTTTAAAAGAAAATAAATAACATGCAAGAACAGATGGATAATATAAGCAGAGAAATAAACATTCTAAGAAAGAGAAAACTTCTAGAGATTAAAACACTAACAGAAATGAAGAATGTTTTTGATCTTATTAGTAGAGTATATATATAGCTGAATAAAGAATCTCTGAACTTGAGGATATAAAAATAAGAATTTTCAAAATGGATTACTGAAAATAAAAAAGTGATAGAAAAAAACATAAGAGAATATCTAAGAGCTGTGGGAAAACTGTAAAAGGTATAAAAGACATGTAATGGGAATACCAGAAGGAGAAGAAAGGAACAGAAGCAATATGTGAAGCAATCACTGAGAATTTCAAAATATTACTGTCAGACACCAAAACACAGATCAAAGAAGCCTAGAGAACAGAAAGCAGGACAAATGCCAAAAAAAAATACATCTCAGCATATAATTTTTAAATCACAGAAATGAAAAGATGAAGAAAAAATTCTGAAAAGAAGCCACAAGAAAAAAAGTATCACAAACAGAGAAGCAAAGATAAGAATTACATCTGATTACTTCTCAGAATGCAGCCATGAAATTAAAAGATGCTCCTTGGAAGAAAAGTTATGACCAACCTAGACAGCATATTAAAAAGCAGAGACATTATTTTGTCAACAAAGGTCCATCTAGTCAAGGTATGGTTTTTCTAGTGGTCATGTATGTATGTGAGAGTTGGACTGTGAAGAAAGCTGAGCGCCGAAGAATTGATGCTTTTGAACTGTGGTGATGGAGAAGACTCTTGATTGTCCCTTGGACTGCAAGGAGATCCAACCAGTCCATCCTAAAGGAGATCAGTCCTGGGTGTTCATTGGTAGGACTGATGTTGAAGCTGAAACTCCAATACTTTGTCCACCTAATGGGAAGAATTGATTCATTTGAAAAGACCCTGATGTTGGGAAAGATTGAAGGCAGGAGGAGAAGGGGATGACAGAGGATGAGATGGTTGGATGACATCACACCAACTCGATGGACATGGGTTTGGGTGGACTCCGAGAGTTGGTGATGGACTGGGAGGCCTGGTGTGCTGTGGTTCATGGGGTCGCAAAGAGTCAGACACAACTGAGCAACTGAACTGAACTGAACTGACTCTTCAGAAAGCATGCAAGCAAGAAGAAAGTGGATGAAATATTTAAGTTGTTGAGAAGAAAACCCTACCAACCTTTAATTCTGTATCTTGCAAAAGTATCCTTCAAAAGTGAAGGAGAAATAAAGACTTTCTCAGACAAGCAAAAATTGAGAAAATCTGTTGCCAGTAGATCTGCCCTGCAAGAAATGTTTTTTTAGAAAGAGTTCTTCAAAGAAAAAGAAAATGATATAGATCAGAAACTCAGATCTGCAAACAGGGACACCATGAAAGAACGAATAAGTGAAGGTAAAATAAAAACATGTACTCTCAAATGAACTGACTGATAAGTTTATTGAAAAAATGATAGCAAAAATCTATTCAATTATGAAAGCTTGTGTTTATGTATATAGGCACCTATGTATACTTGGATCAATGCAGTGAATGACAGTAATGATACAAGGGACAGGAGATATGAATTAAGATTATTCTGCTGTTTTAAAGTCCTTGCATTATCTGTGGAATGGTATAGCTTTATTTGAAAGTGTACTTGAATTGGCTGTAAATGTATAGTGGAAATTCTAGGGCAACCACTGAAAAAGTAAAAAAAGAAAGTATAACTGATATGGAGAAAAAATATAAATCACATAAAATGCTCAACCAAAAACACAAAAGGCAAGAAAAATGTGAAAGATAAAAATAGGAGTAATGACATTAGAAAACAATAATAAATATGGTCAATATTAATCTAACTACATCATAATCATTGTAAATGTTATAAATATACCAATAAAAGACAGAGACTGTCAAAGTGGATCAGAAAATAATACCTAAGTCCTATCTACAAGAGACTGAATTTAAATATAAAGATGTCTATATTTTAAAAGTAAATGTAGAGAGATATACCATGCTAACACCAATCAAAGGAAAGTGGGAGTATCCATATGAATTTTAGATAGAGCTGACTTCAGACCAAGGAAAGTTTTCAGGGATAAAGAGAGGCATTGTGCATGTGTGCTAAGTCACTTCAGTTGTGTCTGACTCTTTGTGACTCTATGGACTGTAGCCCACCAGGCTCCTTTCTCTATGGGTATTCTCCAGGCAAGAATACTGGAGTAGGTTGCCATGTCCCCCTCCAGGATCTTCCTTTGATCCTGGAGGTATCAAACCTGCATCTCCTATATCTCCTACACTGGCAGGAGGGTTCTTTACCGCTAGAACAACCTGGGAAGCCCCGAAGAGGAACATTAAGTTCAGTGCAGTCACTCAGTCATACCCGACTCTTTGCGAACCCATGAGCCACAGCACACCAGGCCTCCCTGTCCAACACCAACGCCTGGAGTTTACCCAAACCCATGTCCATTGAGTTGGTGATGCCAACTATCTCATCCTCTGTTTTCCCCTTCTCCTCCTGCCCTCAATTTTTCCAGCATCAGGGTCTTTTCAAATGAGTCAGCTCTTTGCATCATGTGGCCAAAGTATTGGAGTTTCAGCTTCAACATCAGTCCTTCAATATCCAGCCTTGAGGTACTCCTTTTCCTATTTGGAACCAGTCTGTTGTTCCATGTCCAGTTCTAACTGTTGCTTCCTGACCTGCATACAGGTTTCTCAAAAGACAGGTCAGGTGGTCTCATATTCCCATCTCTTTCAGAATTTCCCACAGTTTATTGTGATCCACACAGTCAAAGGCTTTGGCATAGTCAACAAAATGGAAATAGATGTTTTTCTGGAACTCTCTTGCTTTTTCAATGATCCAACAGATGTTGGCAACTTGATCTCTGGTTCCTCAGCCTTTTCTAAAACCAGCTTGAACATCTGGAAGTTTATGGTTCAAGTATAGCTAAAGCCTGGCATGGAGAATTTTGAGCATTACTTTACTAGTGTGTGAGATGAGTGCAATTGTGCAGTAGTTTGAGCATTCTTTGGCATTGCCTTTCTTTGGGATTGGAATGAAAATTGATATTTTCCAGTCCCGTGGCCATTGCTGAGTTTTCCAAATTTGCTGACATATTGAGTGAAGCACTTTCACAGCATCATCTTTTAGGATATGAAATACCTCAATTGGAATTCCATCACCTCCACTAGCTTTGTTCATAGTGATGCTTCCTAAAGTCCACTTGACTTCACATTCCAGCATACCTGGCTCTAGGTGAGTGATCACACCATTGTGATTATCTGGGTCATGAAGATCTTTTTTGTACAATTCTTTTGTGTATTCTTGCCACCTCTTCTTAATATCTTGAGGAACATTACATAATGGTAAATGAATCAATACTTCAAAAATATATGACAGTCTTTAATGTAGGTATTGTATGTGCCTAACAACAGAGGATCAAAATATATGGAACAAAAACTATAGAAATGCACAGAGAAATAGATGAACCCACCATTATGGTTGGGGATTTTAACACCTTTTTATCAGAAATTAAGATATCCAGCAGGCAAAAACAGAAATACATAGTTGAATTCCAACATAGTTTTGGAAGTCCTAGCCACAGCAATCAGAGAAGAAAAAGAAATAAAAGGAATCCATATTGGAAAAGAAGAAGTAAAACTCTCACTGTTTGCAGATGATATGATCCTCTACATAGAAAACCCTAAAGGCATACCAGAAAATTACTGGACCTAATCAATATGGTAAAGTTGCAGGATATAAAATTAATACACAGAAGTCCCTTGCATTCCTATACACTAACAATGAAAAAAACAGAAAGAGAAATTAAGGAAACAATCCCATTCACCATTGCAACAAAAAGAATAAAATACTTAGGAATTAATTTACCTAAATAAACAAAAGACCTATATAGAGAGATCAAAGAGTCGGACATGACTGAGTGACTGAACTGAACTGAACTGATGAAACTATAAAACACTTTTGAAACAAAACAAAAATGACACAAATAGATGGGGAAATATACCATGTTCATGGACTGGAAGAATCAGTATAGTGAAATGAGTATACCACCCAAAGCAATCTATAGATTCAGCACAATCCCTATCAAACTACCAATGGTATCTGTCACAGAACTAGAACAAATAATTTCACAATTTGTATGGAAACACAAAAAACCTCAAATAGCCAAAGCAACCTTGAGAAAGAAGAATGGAACTGAAGGAATTAACCTTCCTGACTTCAGACTATACTACAAACCTACAGTCATCAAGAAAGTATGGTACTGGCACAAAAACAGAAATATAGATCAATGGAACAAAATAGAAACCCAGCGATAAATCCACGCATCTATGGACACCTTATCTTTGACAAAGGAGGCAAATATATAATAGAAAAAATACAATCTCTTTAACAAGCAGTGCTGGGAAAATTGGTAAACCATGTGTAAAAGAATGAAACTAGAACACTTTCTAATACCATAACAAAAATGAACTCAAAATGGATTAAAAATCTAAATATAAGACCAGAAACTATAAAACTTTCAGAGGAAAACATAATCAGAACACTCTTTGACATAAATCACAGCAAGATCCTCTATGACCCACCTCCCAGAGTAATGAAAATAAAGACAAACAAATGGGACCTCATTAAATTTAAAAGCTTTTGCACAATGAAGGAAACTATAAGCAAGGTGAAAAGGCAGCCTTCAGAATGGGAGAAAATAAGAGCAAATGAAACAACTGACAAAGATTTTATCTCCAAACTATACAAGCAGCTCATGCAGCTCAGCACCAGAAAAATGAACAACCCAACCAAAAAGTGTGTCAAAGAACTAAACAGACATTTTTCCAAAGAAGACATGCTGCTGCTGCTGCTAAGTCGCTTCAGTCATGTCCGACTCTGTGTGACCCCAGAGACAGCAGCCCACCAGGCTCCCCCATCCCTGGGATTCTCCAGGCAAGAGTACTGGAGTGGGGTGCCATTGCCTTCTCCGGAAAGAAGACATATAGATGGCTAATAAACACATGAAAAGATGCTCAACATCACTATTAGATGAATGCAAATCAAAACCACATGAGGTATCATCTCACACCTGCCAGAATTGTTGCCATCAAAAGTCTACAAACAATAAATGCTGGAGAGGGTATGGAGAAAAGGGAACCCTTTTGCATTGCTCATGGGAATGCAAACTGATACAGCCACTGTGAAACATGGTATGGAGATTCCTTAAAAACTGGGAATAGAACTGCCATACAACCCAGCAGTTCCAATGCTGGGCCTATATACTGAGGAAACCAGAAGTGAAAGAGACACATCTACCCCAGTGTTTATTGCAGCACTGTTCACAATAGCTAGGACATGGAAGCAACCTAGATGTCCATTGCAGATGAATGGATAAGGAAGTTGTGATATATATACACAATGGAATATTACTCAGCCATTAAAGGAATACATTTGAGTCAGTTCTAATGAGGTGGATCAAACTGGGGCCTATTATACAGAGTAAAGTAAGTCAGAAAGAGAAACATCAATAAGTATACTAATGCATATATATGGAATTTAGAAAGACGGTAATGACAATCCTATATGCAAGGCAGCAAAAGAGACATCGATGTAAAGAACGGACTTGGACTATGTGGGAGAAGGTGAGGGTGGGATGACTTGAGAGCATAGCACTGAAACATGTATATTACCATATATAAAACAGATGACCAGTGCAAGTTCAATGCATGAAGCAGGGCACTCAAAGTCGGTGCTCTAGAACAATCCAGAGGGATGGAGTGAGGAGGGAGGTGGGAAGGAATGTCAGGATAGGGGGACACATGTGCACTGGTGGCTGATTCACACTGATGTATGGCAAAAAACACCACAATATTGTAAAGTAATTATCCTCCAATTAAAATAAATTAATAAAAAAAAATAGTTGAATTCAACACCACCATAAATCAACTATACAAAACTGACATCTACAGACTTCATCCAACAACAGCATATTAAATAGTTTTCTCATCTGCACAGGAAATAATTCATCAAAAGACAACTTCTAGTTTATAAAAAACACTTTAATTTTAAAAAATGGAAACCATACAGTATCTGCACTCAGATCACAGAATTAAACTAGAAAAGAATACAGAAAAATAAATGGAAAATCCCGCAAATACTTGGAGCTGGAGGTTAAACACAGTTCTAAATAACACATGAGTCAAGTAAAAAGTTTTGAAAGAATTTGTAAAATTTTCAACTAAAAGAAAATAAAATACAACTTACCAAAATCTGTATGTGCAGCAAAAGCAGTGTTTAGAGACAGCAAAATTTTTAATCTTGAATATATACACTAGTAAAGAATAAAGATCTGAAATTAATAAACTAGGTTCCACTTCAGTTCAGTTCAGTTGCTCAGTCATGTCCGACTCTTTGTGACCCCATGAATCGCAGCACGCCAGGCCTCCCTGTCCATCACCATCTCCCGGAGTTCACTCAGACTCACGTCCATCGAGTCAGTGATCCATCCAGCCATCTCATCCTCTGTCTTCCCCTTCTCCTCCTGCCCCCAATCCCTCCCAGCATCAGAGTCTTTTCCAATGAGTCAACTCTTTGCATGAGGTGGCCAAAGTACTGGAGTTTCAGCTTTAGCATCATTCCTTCCAAAGAAATCCCAGGGCTGATCTCCTCTAGAATGGGCTGGTTGGATCTCCTGCAGTCCAAGGGACTCTCAAGAGTCTTCTCCAACACCACAGTTCAAAAGCATCAATTCTTCAGTGCTCAGCTTTCTTCACAGTCCAACTCTCACATCCATACATGACCACAGGAAAAACCATAGCCTTGACTAGATGGACCTTTGTTGGCAAAGTAATGTCTCTGCTTTTTAATATGCTGTCTAGGTTGGCCATAACTTTTCTTCCAAGGAGTAAGATTTAATTTAATTTAATTTCATGTCTGCAGTCACCATCTGCAGTGATTTTGGAGCCCAAAAAGATAAAGTCTGACACTGTTTCCACTGTTTGCCCATCTATTTCTCATCAAGTGTTGGGACCAGATGCCATGATCCTAGTTTTCTGAATGTTGAGCTTTAAGCCAACTTGTTAACTCACCTCTTTCACTTTCATCAAGAGGCTTTTTAGTTCCTCTTCACTTTCTGTGATAAGGGTGGTGTCATCTGCATATCTGAGGGTATTGATATTTCTCCCGGGAATCATGATTCCAGCTGTGCTCCTTCCAGCCCAGCATTTCACTTAGGTCACTAGAAAAATTCAGTTCAGTTCAGTTCAGTCACTCAGTCGTGTCCGACTCTTTGTGACCCCATGAATCGCAGCATGCCGGCCTCCATGTCCATCACCAACTCCTTGAGTTTACTCAATCTCATGTCCACCAAGTCGGTGATGCCATCCAGCCATCTCATCCTGTTTCGTCCCCTTCTTCTCCTGCCCCCAGTCCCTCTCAGTGTCTTTTCCAATGAGTCAACTTTTTGCATGAGGTGGCCGAAGTATTAGAGTTTCAGCATTAGCATCAGTGCTTCCAATGAACACCCAGGACTAATCTCCTTTAGAATGGACTGGTTGGGAGGAGCCAAGATGGCGGAGGAGTAGGACGGGGAGAACACTTTCTCCCCCACAAATTCATCAAAAGAGCATTTAAACGTCGAGTAAATTCCACAAAACAACTTCTGAATGCCGGCAGAGGACATCAGGCACCCAGAAAAGCAACCCAACTCTTCGAAAGGAGGTAGGAAAAAATATTATAAACAAAAAAAAAGAGACAAAGAGGGAGGGACGGAGTTCCGTCCCGGGAAGGGAATCTTAAAAAGAGAGAAGTTTCCAAACATCAGGAAACCTTCTCACTGCCGAATCTGTGCCGAGCTTTGGAAGCACAGAGGGCAACATAACAGGGAGAAAAAATAAATAAACAATTTAAAACTCGCAGATTGCGAGCCCTACGGTAACTCCCCCAGCAGAGAAGCAGCGCAGACGCCTGCATCCGCCATTAGCAAACCGGGGCTGGGCAGGGAGGCGCGGCCTGGGCTGCATCGCTGAGAGTAAGAATCTGGCCTGAATACCCTGAGCGCTATCTGAGCGAAATAATTTGGGCTAGCAAACCAGACTGTGGGATACTTACCACGCAAAAAGCCAGCCCTAACCTAAGACCGCCAGGCCCGCGCATGGAACAAAGGACTGAACAGAGATAGCCGGCTGCAGATCTTCCCCCTCCGGTGACAGGCAGCCAGAGCCTGAAGGGGGCAATCGCAGCCCCAGAGAGACATTATCTATAAAACTGTAAGCAGGCTTCTTTGCTAACTAAAACTTCTTGGGGGTCTGGACGGTCAACATCTGACTGAGAAGGTGCGCCGGTTTTACATCCAGATAATCGAGTGGCGGGGAGGCGATAAGTCGCAGCATTGGCGCTCGCCTGGGAAGAGCAAATTGGCGCTCGGACCTGGGAAGAGCACAAAACGCAGGCCCAACTGAGTCTGCGCCTCTGAGGACTACCCGAGTGCCTGAACCTGAGCGGCTTGGACCTGGGAGGTGCATGCAGCCCAGGGCCAGCCTCGGATTGTTCCCGGCGGAACAACCTAGAGTCCGAGCAGTGTGGACAGGGAGGCTACACGCGCCGTGAGCGGGGGCAGACCCAGGGTGGCTGAGGCACTGCGAGCCCACGCCAGTGTTATTTGTTTGCAGCATCCCTCCCTCCCTCCCCACAGCGCGACTGAACAAGTAAGCCTAAAAAAAAAAAAAAAGAGACAAAAGAGGGAGGGACGGAGTTCCGTCCCGGGAAGGGAATCTTAAAAAGAGAGAAGTTTCCAAACATCAGGAAACCTTCTCACTGCCGAATCTGTGCCGAGCTTTGGAAGCACAGAGGGCAACATAACAGGGAGAAAAAATAAATAAACAATTTAAAACTCGCAGATTGCGAGCCCTACGGTAACTCCCCCAGCAGAGAAGCAGCGCAGACGCCTGCATCCGCCATTAGCAAACCGGGGCTGGGCAGGGAGGCGCGGC
>NW_011494735.1:13646992-13647482 GCF_000754665.1 Bison bison bison | reverse complement strand
GCACGTGATCAGTGAATAATCAGTAATGTGATCAGTGTATGATCAGCCACGTGATCAGTGCAAGAACAGCCACGTGATCAGTGTATGATCAGCCACGTGGTTAGTGCATGATCAGTCACGTGATCAGTGCATGATCAGCCACTGGATCAGTGCATGATAGCCATGTGATCAGTGCATGATAGCTACGTGATCAGTGCATGACCAGCCACGTAATCAGTGTATGAGAGCCACCAGACCAGTGCATGATCAGCAACATGATTAGTGCATGATCAGCTACGTGATCAGTGCATGATGAGCCACGTGATCTCTGTATGATCAGCCACGGGATCAGTGCATGTGCAGTCACCTGATGAGTGTATGATTAGACACGTGAACAGTGCGTGCTCAGTCACGTGATCAGGGCCTACTGAACTGCGTGAATCCTGTCTGCTGAGCTGCTTGACAATTGCCAGGTGAGCTGCGTGGTTCCTGCCTGCTCATCTGCTTGACA
>NW_011494735.1:13642266-13642758 GCF_000754665.1 Bison bison bison | reverse complement strand
AGTGCATGATAACTACGTGATCAGTGCATGACCAGCCACGTAATCAGTGCATGAGAGCCACCTGACCAGTGCTTGATCAGCAACATGATTAGTGCATGATCAGCTACGTGATCAGTGCATGATCAGCCACGTGATCTCTGTATGATCAGCCACGTGATCAGTGCATGTGCAGTCACCTGATGAGTGTATGATTAGACACGTGAACAGATCGTGCTCATTCACGTGATCAGGGCCTACTGAACTGCGTGAATCCTGTCTGCTGAGCTGCTTGACAATTGCCAGGTGAGCTGCGTGGTTCCTGACTGCTCATCTGCTTGACAATTGCCAGCTGAGCCATCTGATTCCTGCCTATTCAGCTGCTTGATGATTGCCAGCTGAGCAGCATGATTCATCACAGCTGAGGTCCATGATTATTGTCTGGTCATTGCATGATTCCTGGCTGCTCAGCTCTTTGGTTATTGCCTCTGGAGGCACATCATCAGTGCATGATGA
>NW_011494735.1:13615385-13642166 GCF_000754665.1 Bison bison bison | reverse complement strand
CTCTCTTTTTAAGATTCCCTTCCCGGGACGGAACTCCGTCCCTCCCTCTTTTGTCTCTTTTTTTTTTGTTTTTAATATTTTTTCCTACCTCCTTTCGAAGAGTTGGGTTGCTTTTCTGGGTGCCTGATGTCCTCTGCCGGCATTCAGAAGTTGTTTTGTGGAATTTACTCGACGTTTAAATGCTCTTTTGCTGAATTTGTGGGGGAGAAAGTGTTCTCCCCGTCCTACTCCTCCGCCATCTTGGCTCCTCCCTCACTTGTCTTTAGTATTCCCATTGATTCTTGCTGCTTTTAATGCTTTTTAGAATATTACAACCGTGTTTTCCCTTTCTGTGAAATTTTTTAACCTGATATCATAATTTCCCCCTTTGAGCTTGTCTTCCTCCAGCAATGTCTTGTATCTTGTTGAAAAGAAAGATTTTCTAACATCCTACCTTCTATATTGTATAAACATCATTTCAAAGAAGGATGGTTGTTTCTCGTTCTTCAGGTTGATTCTCTTGAACCACTGAAGCATTCCTCACTGACTGATTGTTCTCTTTGTATATCTGTATGGAGGCAGATCTTTGCTCTTGCAGTACTATGCATTAGGACTAGTTCTCCAAAGAGACTTTGTGTATTTCTAGTAGAGTATCCCAGACCTGCTGCTACTGCTGCTAAGTCACTTCAGTAGTGTCCGACTCTGTGTGACCCCATAGACGGCAGCCCAACAGGCTCCCCCATCCCTGGGATTCTCCAGGCAAGAACACTGGAGTGGGTTGCCATTTCCTTCTCCAATGCATGAATGGAAAAGTGAAAGTGAAGTCGCTAAGCCATGTCCAGCTCTTAGTGACCCCATGGACTGCAGCCCACCAGACTTCTCCATCCATGGGATTTTCCAGGCGAGAGTACTGGAATGGGTTGCCATTGCCTTCTCTGGTATCCCAGATCTGCTGCTATGGCTGCTAAGTCACTTCAGTCGTGTCTGACTCTGTGCGACCCCATGGCAGCCCACCAGGCTCCCCCGTCCCTGAGATTCTCCAGGCAAGAACCCTGGAGAAGCCATTTCCTTCTCCAATGCATGAAAGTGAAAAGTGAAAGTGAAGTCTCTCAGTCATGTCGGACTCTTAGCGACCCCATGGACTGCAGCCTACCAGGCTCCTCCATCCATGGGATTTTCCAGGCAAGAGTACTGGAGTGGGGTGCCATTGCCTTCTCCGTATTCCAGATCAGGTGCAGTTAAAGAGAGAAGGTAATTTTTTACCTGATTTACTGTGATTTAACTTTGCCAGTTTGGACATTAAGGTGTCATAGGGAACAGAATATGGAAGGATAAATTGTTCCCTTCTAGAAGCTTACTTACTATGGAGCAGCATGTCTTTGCTGAAGGAGGTCCTGGTAAGTTTGCTGGAGGGCAACTAGCTGTGACACTTCCTCTCTTAGTTAAATGGTCAGCAAGACTATAGTAAAGAATCTGCCTGCCAATGCAGGAGACTTAAGAGAGGTAGGTTCGATCTCTGGGTTGGGAAGATCCCCTGGAGAAGGTCATGGCAACCCACTCCAGTATTCTTGCCTGGAAACTCCCCTGGACGGAGGAGCCTGGTGGGTTATAGTCCGTAAGATTGCACAGAGTTGGACACAACTGAAGCGACTTGGTCCAGCCAAGCCAAACAGCTCCATAAGTGTGTGGCATGGAGTAAACATAATTTTTTTAAAATCTTTGCTCTTATATTTGTAGCTTTCCCAAGGATGTTGGGTAAAGTGAAATTGTTTCCCAAATATACAATAACCTAGTCTGTGATCCACTTTCACCACGTATTTCTGAACTTCTAGCCAAGGAGGTACTACCTGTGTCCATTTCAGATACTACAGGAGTTCCTTTCATGTTCTTTTTGCTTTTCTGGCTCACAAACTAAAATAGACTTCTCAATATTTATATATACCTTTCCCAAGTTCAGGGAAAATCTGGAGGAGAGGCACCAATTAAAGATTATTTTCAAATCACCACTGTTACTGAAAGTTAGTTGCCTAATTGGTTTTATTTTAATGTTATATATTCAAAAAATGAATGGTGTAATCAGACCTAGATACCCGCCTCCCAGCCAGTTTATATATCGAATATAATTTACCTGATGATGGTATTTGTGTTCACATAATATGTTATTGATACAAGACAGAATTTTAGATCTGTTACCAACCAGAGCTCTTGGCCTCGTTAATCAATAGAAATTGATAAGACCAGACAAGAAGCTCAGGTAAGGCTTTGCTGGGCCTCCTGGTATAGTAGGAGGGAGCTAGAAAAAGTTACAGGTTCCCTTGCTTACTAGCTGCCCCAGAGGAGCAGTGAGCTGTTTCCTTTTATGCAGTGAGGATAGGGATAGGTCCAAGAGTCAGGCCAGACGTGTGGCTCAGGTGGTTTGCCCACCCCTTTGGTGGTGGTGTGTGCAGGGGCAGGCACAGTACCCTGATTTGGCTCCCAACACGTTTCTTTTGCTCCCAGCTCTTCAGAAGTGGCAGTTGGGTTTGTTTTTTTTTATCTCTTTGTGCCTTATTGTCCATAATTTGCTCCAACTTTGCATATATACAGTTATCTTTAGTTCCTTATAGTTTCTTTGTATTTTATTGCTTGAGAAGACATTTGTCCAGGTGCAAGTGCTGGGTCCCAGGTCCCAGGCTGTCTCAGATCCACTTTCCTAGACCTTTTTTGCGTTAAGAATAACATGTTACCTGGATCTGGATTTGTTTTTCACTAGGCTCAGACGGTAAAGAATCTGCCCGCATACATCGTTATCGTTACCATCTTTCTAAATTCCATATATATGCGTTAGTATACTGTATTGGTGTTTTTCTTTCTGGCTTACTTCATTCTGTATAATCGGCTCCACTTTCATCCACCTCATTAGAACTGATTCAAATGTATTCTTTTTAATGGCTGAGTAATACTCCATTCTGTATATGTACCACAGCTTTCTTATCCATTCATCTGCTGATGGACATCTAGGTTCAGGATTGGGAACATGTGTACACCCGTGGCAGATTCATGTTGATGTATGGTAAAACCAATACAATATTGTAAACTAATTAGCTTCTAATTAAAATAAATAAATTTAGATTAAAAAAAAAAATCTGCCCACAAAGCAGGAGACCCAGGCTTGGTCCCTGTGTTGGGAAGATCTCCAGGAGAAGGGAATGGATACCCACTCCAGTATTCTTGCCTGGGAAATCCCACGGACAGAGGAGCCTTGCTTGTAGACTTGCGGTCTATAGTCTATGGGGTTGCAAAGAGTCTGACATGACTGAGTGACTAACAATTTCACTTTGATCCTGAACATATTGGTATCTCAGAGCCAAGAGTTACCTTCATCAAATGAACTCTCCTAGAAAAAATTAAAAAGGAAGCAGTTACTCGTGAGAAGAGTATGTAAAGAATAGTAATATTTAAAATGTTAGAGGAAATGAGTTAAGTTGGTCCATTCCATCTGTTTTTCCTCTTGTCCTATGCCCTCAATGTGCCTTAGAAGACTGAGGAAAGAGAATGTAATAAATTCACAGGCGGAGATGGTCCTCAAGACTTGCTTTGTTACTTTAAATTAGCCCAATTTACCCATGACACAGTGACAAGGATTCATTACACAGTGTATAGATTTTGCAAATCCTTTCTTGGTCATTCCACTGGGCTCCCATTACTTCACTGCTATTTCATTTTCCAGTCCTTACTGATTCTTGTCCTTCTCCTCTGCTTTTAGGTTCTGGTCACACACTCTTGGCTCTCACAGTAAAATTGATTTCCTAGGTTTTGATCCCTCATGTTATTTGAGCATTTCAGATGTCCTCATCCCCTGGCTCCTGGTACCAGATTTGAAGCTGCTTCAGTTAAGTGTTTATTTATGATTCAGACAGCAGGGTATAGTATTTAAGGACATAGAGGGAGCCAGAATGTCTGGGTTTGAAAACTGTCTTAATGTTTAGTCAACAGAAAGTCCTGGGTCGGTAACTTTATACCCGGAAAATGGTGACTATTAGTATGAACATTATAGGCTTGTTTCAAAACAGAAATAAGTTAACACTCGTAAAGTGCCCACAACAGTGGTGGATACAGGCTAATTGTTATAGTTATCTTGTAAGTAAATTGAAAAATAAAATAGTACATTAACCCAGTCTGGCTCCTACAGGTTTTTTTTATTTCTGTTTTGCAACAGAATTATTAAGCCCTCATTATTAAGGCAAAATCATTTTCTGCTTGAAGTGAAGTGAAGTCGTGTCTGACTCTTTGAGACCCCATGGATTGTAGCCTACCAGGCTCCTCCATCTATGGGATTTTCCAGGAAATAAAACTGGAGTGGGTTGCCATTTCCTCTCCAGGAGATCTTCCTGACCCAGGGATTGAACCCGGGTCTCCCACATTATAGGTAGATGCTTTACTGTTTGAGCCACCAGGGAAGTCCTAAATGATTAAGGCAAAATCATTTCCTGCTTAGGATATATCATTTTCCAAACCAGAATCCTGGTCAGCTGCTTTTCTCTCTTTCATGCTTCTAGAAAGTCCCAAACTTTGCACTGATTAAGCAGCAATGAAATTATTGTTTTCAGAGTATAAATCTCTAATTAATATAAATTGACTTAAAGACTACAAGGACTTTGCAGTTAAAGGAAGATAAAATTTGCAGAGAACAAACTGCATACTTCATAGGGTGTTTTCCTCAAGTGCACCTGAAAACCAGGGCAACAGGACTGTAAATCCCCTGTAAATGAATAAGATATGTAGTTTCAAGCTGAAAGGTGAATTCTACTCTTTAATACATCAGACACCTGCTTTATTCAAGAAAGTTACTTTCAGTGTTCATTTGACTCTTATGCCTCTTAGGTTTTATCAGATAGGAACATTGAAAACACTTTTAAATTTCCCATTTCATTCTCAATTAGCCTAATTCTTGACTAGATTTCAGTTTCTCTCAGTTTGGAATCTCTGATTATTTCTGAATTGTTGGAACCTTATGAGATCCAGATGATTTCATCTATTTCACCAAATTCCTGTTAGGGTCAAGCTGACATCTTATTTTTCTTACAAGTTCAGATAGTGCCCTAAAATTGAAAATAGCTCTCCCTATTTAAAATTAGCTTAATTAACATTTATGTACACCTAATTTTCATTGATTCCTTTTTAAATTCTCAAATATTTTATTTCAGATTTCTCTGGCAAACCACTGGTTAAGACTGCGTGCTCCCTACAGTGGTAGAGGGTGGCGATTTGATCACCAGTGGGGGAACTAAGAACTTGCATGTCATGTGGCATGGCCAAAAATTTTTTTTTAATTAAAAGAATTTTTTTTTAAAATTCTGGAAACTTTTACTCTCACTTATCTTTGAGTTTCTTTTTCCAGTTGAGATCATTTAAATTTCTTAAGGTTATCTCTTGAAATATATTGATTTGAGGAAAGAACACCTGTCTTTTATCATTAGTTTGTAAGGTATTATGCAAATGCAAGTTCTGTTTTCACAAAAAGGAAAAGAAAACAAGTGAATCAAAAGATTCAGCAAGAGTTCTGTATAATGTAACTAGAGCCAGATGTGATATCTTCTGAGTCAGTTACAGGAAAGAGAGGGTTGAAAGAATGAGGGACCCAAATCTGACCTGTTAGAAAGATCTTGTATCAGGATGAACTCCAAAATATAGAGAAATATGAATGTAAATGTTACAATACATTCTCCAAAATTTAACAAAGAGAATCACTGCAGCAACAAACATTGCAACTTATCTGTTTAGTTGATGCACCAAAGAGTCAAAATTATTGTTTAATATGTGGGAAGCAGATTTGTTAAGTAACGGTTCTTTCAAGTTTTTCATACATAACATGAATTATTTTGTATAGGAATTCACTTGAATCAAAGCAGCTATTGGTAGAGAACAGTCTTCCCAGGTGGCTCAGTGGTAAAGAATCTGCCTGCAATGCAGGAGATGTGGATTCAGTCCCTGGGTTGGGAAAATCCCCTAGAGAAGGATATGACAACCCACTCCAGTATTCTGGCCTGGGAAATCCCTTGGACAGAGGAGCCTGGAAGACTGCAGTCCATGGAGATGCAAAAGAGTCAGATATGACTTAGTGACTAAACAACAACAATTGGCAGAGAATAGAGGTGCTGCCAAATATCCACAATGCACAGGACACCCTCCACAACAAAGAATTATGTCAATCCAAACGTCATTAGTGATAAAGTTAAGAAGCTTTGGAACCAAGGTAATCATAACTAAGAACTTATGGTATTTCAAGAAACTTGGAGCAACTCTCCTCACCTTTTAGCACAAAATGAAACTGACAGAAATTGTAAAATGACTTTCTAGAAATAAGACATGTGCAGCCACAGTTAGGTTTCCTTTTCACTCTTCTCCTTGGTTTTCCTGCTGTAGGATTTTAGAGGATGGAGGTGAGGTGGTGGTTATAATGTGTTTGAAGGGTTCTATAATCTGTAGAGAGCTATATCGATACAGGGAGCTATTGTAAAAATAAAAGCCCAGGACATCCTTCAATAGGCTTCTTTGTTGTCTGATGCTATTGCAGACTTTGTGCAGTCACTACTCCTGGCTATCTTATTTGACCTATAGGTCATCCCCTTTGAGCATATCGTAGTCTTACTCCTTTTGCCTTGTACTGCCTTGTGGAGTTTTTAGCACAAAACATACTGAGGCAGTTTTAGTGTTAAGCTCTATTTTTCTGAAATGTGAGAGGCTGAGTTTCGAATTCTATACAGAGGAGTAAAACTCAGTTATACTCCAGTAACAATATTTCCTACAAATTTATTTCCTGGCAGCTGGTAGGGCAGACAACCATTGTTGCTTCAATCTGATCAAGGCTTTTGAAGGGTATCGGTACCACCCAACTGTCTCCAGGCCTCTGAATCATGGTTTCCCAGGAAGACTTCCCATTGCTTACTCTAGGGCTTTCAGAAATAACTTCCTTAATAGCTTCAGATGGAACTAGAAGATCAAATCGAGCAGCAAAAGTTAGAGGGAACATGAACCTCTGCTGCACTGTTGGGTTGGGGAGGGTGATCAAGGAATATATTATCATCACCATCAGAAGCAATAAAACTTACTGACTAGAAACTGGACTAATTTTAAGATAGAAGGAATACCCCTGCAACCTGTATAAGCAGGTCATTATGTAATGTTGACCCTAAACCCCTAGACGCAAAGAGAGGTTCTCTCCTGTCTGCATCTGTTAGTTCAGATCCAGAAAATGACCCTGCGCCTAGGTGAGGAGATGTAAGTCAAACCTTAACTCTGTGTTCCTAAATATAAGAAAGAAAATTTTCATATCTGGGGTAGATTTGGGTGATGTGAATAATTCTATCTCCTGTTTCTAGATTTTGGCAAGGCATCATGGATTAGAGATCAAAAACACGTATGAGCAGTTAAGGTTGATTTATCTTTAAATACTTTCTATAAAGCATTTGGAGAAAGCAATGGCACCCCACTCCAGTACTCTTGCCTGGAAAATCCCATGGATGGAGGAGCCTGGTAGGTTGCAGTCCATGCGGTCGCTAAGAGTCGGACACAACTGAGCAACTTCACTTTCACTTTTCACTTTCATGCATTGGAGAAGGAAATGGCAACCCACTCCAGTATTCTTGCCTGGAGAATCCCAAGGATGGGGGAGCCTGGTGGGCTGCCATCCATGGGGTCGCACAGAGTCGGACATGACTGAAGTGACTTAGCAGCTTAGCATAAAGCATTCTCTGGGAAAAGGGGCTATTTGTCTCCTCTGAAAAGCTAAGGCTGTGTTCCTCAATGGTATTCCTCTCAGAGATGGCTCCTGATCTTTCATGAAGCCAGTTCAGGTGGATTTGCAGTATGACTAGTTGGGTGGCCTGCTATCCCATCGTCTAAATCTGAGAAAAGCAATAATTGTTTCAGAAATTCTTGGCTTTCTTAATGTCCATCATTTGACATATGGCTCGAATGCAGGAGACCTGGGGATCGAACCTAGGTCTCCTGCACTGCAGGCAGATGCTTTACCATCTGAGTCACCTGGGAAGCCCCATAATTTGAAGAGGAAATAAACTGATGCTTTTCTTTTGCTGTGGATGCAGTAAATGGCTATTTGATAATATAGCCTTATCTTGATAATAACCTAACCTTATCTTAATAATGAAAGTGAAAGTCACTCAGTCGTCTCTGACACTTTGCTACCCCATGGACTATACAGTTCATGGAATTCTTCAGGCCAGAATACTGGAGTGGGTAGTTTTTTCCTTCTCCAATGAATCTTCCCAACTCCAGGATCAAACCCAGTCTCCCACATTGCAGGTGGATTCTTTACCAGCTGAGCCACAAGGGAAGCCCTTGATAATACTGAGGGAAATGCACTAGGAAAAGTCAAAGGATTTGACTTGGAACATCAGATTCCAAAGTGACAAGGTGAGGTATTGCTTTCATGCTGGGAAGCCATTTTTTGAGATGTTCTATGTGGGTATCATTTTCTAGGCTAGTCTTGAAATCTTAGAGACATAAAGTTGAAGGTAAAAATGAAGTGAGGAACAGTTTTCATTTGTCAGGAACAAATGAAATGAAATGGAAATTTAAAGTACCTAATGGGAAGGCTGTGGCATGGCATGACCTCTGTGCTTTGATGATAATGAGGACCAGTCTAGAACAGAGGCTTCTGACTCTATGCCACTGACATCCTGTGCTGTGGAATTTCTCTCATCAATAGTTTGAATTCCTATATCTCCATTCCCTTTTCATTTAAAAAAATTTCTTCCTAAATTAATGTTCCTATTTATGCTTATCTCCTTCCCTCAAATCTCAGAGGAAGTTGTAGCATTAATTCCTCCTTTATAAAGAAAACCTTTCACCTGTGTTTTAATCCCATCTGTTCAGCCATATACAGGGCCTTTGTTCTCATTATTCCCCATCTCCTCTACTTTCTTTTCATTTGTCTTTTTATTGGGGTAGGACATACAGTAAGGCATCAACTTGATCATGTGTACAATTTGATATTTATATCCATGTACTCAACATATTCGGAGAAGGCAATGGCAGCCCACTCCAGTCCTCTTGCCTGGAAAATCCCATGGATGGAGGAGCCTGGTAGGCTGCAGTCCATGGGGTCACTAAGAGTCGGACACGACTGAGTGGCTTCACTTTCACTTTTCACTTTCATGCATTGGAGAAGGAAATGGCACCCCCACTCCAGTACTCTTGCCTGGAGAATCCCAGGGATGGGGGAGCCTTGTGGGCTGCTGTCTATGTGGTCACACAGAGTCGGACACAACTGAAGCGACTTAGCAGCAGCAGCAGCAACTCAACATATTACATATATAAAACATGTAGGCATACTGTATACACATAAGAGATACACATATACATATCCATGGAATCAACATTTCCAGCACTCCAGCAGGCTTTCTCTTGCCCTAGTCAGCATATATAATAGCCCAAAGGTAACTGATATTCTGATCTCTATCATCATAGGTTGTTTTTGCTTTCTCCTTAATTCCATAATTTAATTTCAACATAATAATATATACTCTTATACCTGCCTTCTTTTGCTTAGCTTATATCTGTGTAAATCAATCATGTTTAGGTTGTGTAGGAGTAGCCCATTCTTTTTCATTGCTTTACATAACTGCATTGAATGGGTACTTTGTTATTTATCTATCTAGCCTATTATTCATTAAGACTACTGTTGTTTTAAGTGTGAGGTTTCAGCAGGAGGCTTACAAGTAATGTTGTCATGAACATTCTAATACAGTCTTCGGGTGAATACATTCACTCATTTCTTTTGTAGATCTACTCCGAATAGAATCAAATCTTTAAAGGTATAGATATAGGCCTATAGATATAGATATGTTGTGTGTGTGTGTCTTTGGTGCATAAGACTAAAAAATTTTTAGTGTTTTTGACATTTTTACTCCTACCAGCACTATATGTAACTTCTAATTGTTTTACCATTCCACATGCTTGTCATCTCTTGTTTTTTACAATTCATTTTACCCATTCAGGTGAAATATAATGATATTTCATTGTGGTTTTAATTTGCATTTCCTTGATGAATTTTTATGTTGAATTTCTTTTTATATACTTTTTGGCTATCTGCATCCTTTTTAATGAAGTGCCTGTTCAAGTTTTTTGCTCATTAAAAAAAATCTGAATTATCAGTGTGATTCTTGTAATAGTTTTTAATGTAATTTGAAATTAAGTTTGAGTCAGATATACATATTGGGAATATCTTCTCTCACTATGTAGCCTGCATTAATATGTTTTAAGTTTTCTCTTTTTAGAAATAGAAGGTTCTTATTTTAAATGAAGTTCAGCTTACAAAACTTGTATAGATAGTGCTTTATGTTCCATTTAATCAATTTTCATCTACTTCTGATCATAAAGATGTATCTAGAAGCTATATTATTTTACCCTTCTCATCTAAGTCTGTATCTTTTAAAATGTATATTATGTATTATGAAGTAGAGATCATGATTTAGTTTTGAATGCAGACATCTAATATAAGTATCAAAAGACCATTTGTTGGAAAAATGAGCTTTATGTTCCTGAGTTACCTTACTGTCCCAGTTTTTTATTGAGTGAACATGTAAACTTGGTCTGGTTCTGGAAACTCTACTCTTGTTTTATTAGTGCATTTGTTTATCTTTGGATCAATACCACCCTGCCTTTACTTCTTTAGCTTTCTAATAATTTGTGATATCTAGTAATGGAAATCTTCCAACATTGCTGTTCTTCAAGATTTCCTTGGATATTCTAGGTCCTTTGATTTCTGTATAAATTTTAGAATCTATATTTCAGTCTCACACTATTGCAATGAATATATATCAAGCTGGAGAAAGCTGGGATTTTAAAGCCATTGAGTCTCTTCACATATGAATATGATACTTTTCCCATTTATTTAGGTCTTCTTTTGTTTCCCTTAGCAATAACATGTAGTTTTCTAGTTGAGGTCATACACATATTTTGTTAAAGTCATTCCTGGACATTTGATGTTTTGATGTCTTATAAATATTGTTTTTAAGTTGAATTTTCAAATGATTTATGTCTAGTATCTAAAATACATTTGAGTTTTTATATTGGCCTTATATCTAGTAACATTGTAAATTACCTTATTAATATACAGTTTTGGATTCTTTTTAAAGAAAAGTATACTTTTCCAGACATCTTTAAAAAATAGTTTTGCTTCTTCCTTTTTGATCACTATAGACTTATTTATTTTTTTTGTCTTACTGTGCTGGATAGAACCTCCACTAACACTTATCAAAGTTAGGCTTCCACCCTCCCACAGAGACTGCGGGACAGGGCCCCTATCTTCAGGGGTTGATTGTAACAAACAGAACATTCATTTGGCAGCTTTGAGCTTTCCCAGGCAGGCAGGAATTTTGAAAGGGATAGAGTCATGTTAGAGATAAGACTCTAAACTTCTGGAAGCCATGCAAGAGTTTAGAGAGAGTCTTTGTCACTTCTTACAGGAATAATTCAGGACTTCCTTGGTGACTTAGATGGTAAAGAATAGACCTGCCAATGCAGGAGACCCAGGATCCATCCCTGGGTCAGGAAGATCTCCTGGAGGAGGAAATGGCAACCCACTCCAGTATTCTTGCCTGGAGATTTCCATTAACAGAGGAGCCTTTCGGGCTACAGTTCATGGGGTTGCAGAGCCAGACACGACTGAGCTACTAACACTTCCCTGGTGGTCCAGTGGCTAATACTCCATGCTTCCAGTGCAGGGGGCCCAGGTTTGATTCCTGGCCAGGGAGCTGCAACTAGGAGTCCATATGCAGCAACTGAGTTTGCATGCTTCAGCTAAGACCCAGGGCAGCCAAATAAATAAATATTAATAAAAAGAGAATAATTCATGCTTGCTTCTTCACTTTAGATTTTTTTCTCAACCAACTATAATATGGTTTGGTTTTTCATTATCTATTCACATCATTTTTGTGGTTTTTAAAACAAAACAGATATGTTTTTGCTTTACTCTTGTGACTGTTCTGCAGATCTTATCTTCTTTAGGTACCATTTCCTTCTTGAAGCTTTTTTTCTCCCTTGCCTACAGAAACACATTTGTCTTATAATTCTTCTAGCTTCTCAAATGTTTATCTCTATTTTGGCTTGGTCAGGATTATACCTCTTAAAAAACTAGTGTTTACTATGGTTTCATCCTTAGCACTTGCTGAGCTCCTTATCACTCTATGATAGCCTGGGCTTTCCCAGAACTTAAGCTTTAATCCCTCCCAAAGTCCAGACCTCTTTCCAGTCACCTGGTAGATAGCTCCTAGCTGAGTGGATCTCTGTAAGACTATAGCAGGCAGCATCAAATTCTCACTGGTGCTGTGTCTTTGCAATTACTTTACCTGCTTCTTAGAAGGTTTTTCTCTTTTCCTTCAACCAATTCATTCCAGAACTCAATGTTGAGCAATTCAGATTTAACTCAAATATTATCTCTTGTGGACTTCCCAGGTAAAGAACCCACTTTCCCAGTTAAAGAACCCACCTGCCATTGAAGGAGACATTAGAGACACAGGTTCAATCCCTGGATGGGGAAGATCTCCTAGAGTAGAAAATGGCAACCCACTCCAGTATTCTTGCCTGGAAAATCCCACGGACAGAGGAGCCTGGTGAACTGTAGTCTATGGGGTCACAAAGAATTGGACATGACTGAAGTGATTTAGCATTATCTCTTGTGGAAAACCTTCCCCTACCCTCTGAGGTGGATTTAGATTCTTCCCTGGTTTTGTCCCAGCATAATCCTTTGTTCATATTTCAATTATATGACTTTTTAAAGTTATTAAAATCATTGACTCATTTTTCCCCAAAAAATATTTATGGTAGCTTGCTTTTATTTAAAATCTCTTTTAAAACATCATTCAATCATTGGATATTGAGTTAGACTAAAATTTCCTTCCAATTCCCTGGGTGTTATAACTTTGTTAGTCCATCTTTCTATCCCAGCACCAAACGAACTGTCTTGCATTTGGAAAATGACCAATACAATATATATATATTTTTTAATGAATGGTCACTAAGTGGCCTGTGAATAGGGGAAGGTATGCAAGATTATCGTCTCTCACCACAATCTTACCTGAATTTTATGGTGCAAAATATAGAGAAACAAAAGACGAAAGTATATCATGGGAATCTTTAACCTCATTGAATAGGAAGACTCTCTTGATGAAGAGTTTATTAAGCGGAGACTGGCACTACTGAGATCCCCGGAAGATTCTAGTTTTCAGACAGGTGACTGCCGCCTACTGGACAAGACAGGAAGTTTTGTTTATATTCAGAGAATCCGCACATTTTTAAGTCACCAATTTCAATGTTTCAGCTTGTCCTTATTTAACGTGCCTCTTTTAGAATAGGACTCAAGCATTATATGTTGAATTAGATTATATGTGTCTTTTCAATTCTAAAACTTGCATTTCATTCATAGTGAAACTGTTAGCCACACAGTCATGTCTGACTCTTTGCAATCCCACAGACTGTAGCCCATCAGGCTCCTCTGTCCATGGAATTCTCCAGGCAAGAATACTAGACTGTGTAGTCATTCCCTTCCAGATGGGATCTTCCTGACCCAAAGATTGAACCCAGGTGTCCCACATTGCAGGCAGATACTTAACCACCTAAGGCACCAGAGAAGTCCATTTCATTCATAAGACCATAGTAAATAAAATATATGCATTCATCTATATACGAATGAGTCAACTAAAGAGTTATTCTCTGATTTTACTAATTTGCAAGTTTGCTCTTTGAAGTTTCATCTTTACTTCCAGGTATAATAGCACCTAAACTTTTATTTCTTTCAGAGACATTGTCATAAACATGAAAATTTGAAGGTTTTTGTTGTTGTTGTTGTTGTTGTTGTTTTTGGGTTCTTAGGAATATTGTCCCCATATTTCTAGTACTTTTAGACAAAACTTGATTCTTCAAAGTCAAACAACATTTCGTTTCCTGGACTTCTAGCTCCTGTCTTGACCTCATCTCCATTCTCGAATTAGTAACTAAACATTTTCTTTGTTCTCCATCATTCAACTTTCTCACATGGGCTTTGCTACACTTTTTCTCTTTAAAATATTTTATGACTGACACGGCCTAAACATAAAATGCATCAATAAATCCTTCTTTCAATTTGGGTTCAATAATACTCATTTCCAACCCATTTTGTTCTTTCTTGTTATCATTGTGTCCTATTCACTTAGCAAACTTATTAGCATGTTTAAGATCAGTATTTATCTTTTACAATATATGTATAGGAAAGAATTTGTGAAATAATGCAATTTTCTTTACAACACATAAATTTGAAAAACAAAAAATATGTAGTTTAAATGTCAAATATTTTCCAAATATCTTACAATTTTGAGAGTAAGTTATTCATAAAGAAAAGTACAATGTTATTACAGTATAGTGTGAAATATCTATTAAGTGATTAAGATGTGCCAGTCAGTTCAGTTCAGTTGCTCAGTCATGTACAACTCTTTTTGACCCCATGGATGGCAATACGTCAGGCTTCCCTGTCCATCACCAACTCCCAGAACTTACTCAAACTCATGTCCATCACATTAGTGATGACATCCAACCATTTCATCCTTTGTCATCCCCTTCTCCTCCCACCTTAATCTTTCCCAGCATCAGTGTATTTTCTAAGGAGTCACTTCTCTGCATCAGGTGGCCAAAGTACTGGAGTTTCAGCTTCAGCATCAGGTGAATATTCAGGACTGATTTCCTTTAGGATGGACTGGTTGGATCTCCTTGCTGTCCAAGGGACTCTCAAGAGTCTTTTCCAGCACCACAGTTCAAAGCATCAATTCTTTGGCGCTCAGCTTTTTTTATTGTCCATCTCTCACATCCATACATGACCACTGGAAAAGCCAAAGCTTTGACTAGATGGAACAAACATGCCTTTGCTGGCAAACTAATGTCTCTGCTTTTTAATATGCTGTCTAGGTTGGTCATAAATTTTCTTCCAAGGAGTAAGCATCTTTTAATTTCACGGCTGCAGTCACCATTTGTAGTGATTTTGAACCCCCCAAAATAAAGTCTCTCACCATTTCCATTGTTTCCCTATCTATTTGCCACGAAGTGATGGGGCCAGATGGCATGATCTTAGTTTTCTGAATTTTAAGTTTCAAGCCAACTCTTTCCCTCTCCTCTTTCACTTTGATCAAGAGGCTCTTTAGTTCTCCACTTGCTGCCATAAGGATGGTATCATCTGCGTATTTGAGGTTCTTAGTATTTCTTCCAGCAATCTTGATTCCAGCTTGTGCTTCATCCAACCTAGCATTTTGCCTGATGTATTCTGCATATAAGTTAAATAAGCAGGGTGACAATATACAGCCTTGATATATTCCTTTCCTGGTTTGGAACCAGTCTGTTCCATGTCCAGTTCTAACTGTTGCTTCTTGACCTGCATACAGATTTCTCAGGAGGCAGATCAGGTGGTCTGGTATTCCCATCTCTCAAAGAATTTTCCAGTTTTTTGTGATCCATACAGTCAAAGGCTTTGGTGTAGTCAATAAAGCAGAAGTAGAATGGAAAACAGTGGAAACAGTGTCATATTTTATTTTTGGGGGCTCCAAAATCACTGCAGATGGTGACTGCAGCCATGAAATTAAAAGACACTTACTCCTTGGAAGAAAAGTTATGACCAACCTAGATAGCATATTCAAAAGCAGAGACATTACTTTGCCAACAAAGGTCCGTCTAGTCAAGGCTATGGTTTTTCTAGTAGTCATGTATGGATGTGAGAGTTGGACCGTGAAGAAGGCTAAGCGCCAAAGAATTGATGCTTTGAACTGTGGTGTTGGAGAAGACTCTTGAGAGTCTCTTGGACTGCAAGGAGATCCAACCTGTCCATTCTGAAGGAGATCAGCCCTCGGATTTCTTTGGAAGGAATAATGCTAAAGCTGAGACTCCAGTACTTTGGTCACCTCATGCGAAGAGCTGACTCATTGGAAAAGACTGTGATGCTGAGAGGGATTGGGGGCAGGAGGAGAAGGGAATGACAGAGGATAAGATGGCTGGATGGCATCAGTGACTCGATGGACGTGAGTCTCAGTGAATTCCGGGAGTTGGTGATGGACAGGGAGGCCTGGCATGCTGCGATTCATGGGGTCGCAAAGAGTCGGACATGACTGAGCGACTGAACTGAACTGAACTGAACTGAGATGTTTTTCTGAAACTCTCTTGATTTTTGATGATCCAGCAGACGTTGGCAATTTGATCTCTGATTCCTCTGATTCCTCTGGCTTTTCTAAATCCAGCTTGAACATCTGGAAGTTCACAGCTCACGTACTGTTGAAGCCTGGCTTTGGAAAATTTTGAGCATTACTTTGATAGTGTATGAGATGAGTGAAATTGTGTGGTAGTTTGAGCATTCTTTGGCATTGCCTTTCTTTGGGATTGAAATGAAAACTGACCTTTTCCAGTCCTGTGGCCACTGCTGCGTTTTTCAGGTTTGCTGGCATATTGAGTGCAGCACTTTCACAGAGTCATCTTTTAGGATTTGAAATAGCTCAACTGGAATTCCATCACGTCTACTAGCTTTATTTGTGTTGATGTTTCCTAAGGCCCACTTGATTTTGCATTCCAGGATGTCTGGCTCTAAGTGAGTGATCAACCATTGTGGTTATCTGGGTCATGAAGTTCTGTTTTGTACAGTTCTTCTGTGTATTCTTGCCACCTCTTCTTAATATCTTCTGCTTCTGTTAAGTCCATACCATTTCTGTCCTTTATTGTGCTCATCTTTGCATGAAATGTTCCCTTGGTATCTCTAATTTTCTTGAAGACATCTTTGGTTTTTCCCATTCTATTGTTTTTGTCTATTTCTTTGCATCAAAAGTCAAGATATGCCAAGTTTCTGTTAAATGCTCAATCATTTCATTTAGTCTTGAAAACAACTTTATGAAGTTGGTACCTCTATTATTCCCATTTTATAGATGAGGTTAAGGAGGAATATGTCCAAGATTATGTAGCATGTAGGAAGGAAAGCTATATGCCTTGAAACTTGCTCATGATACTAGACTTGTCCATTTTTCTGGTAAATAAATGTGAAATTTAAACAGTTGTAGAAGGCCATAGTGATACTAAATGAAGATAGAACTATTGCTAACAGGTTTCAATTTATCATTTTCCATTACTCAACTGTCATTTGAAATAAGGATGTCTTAGTATTTTTTAAACTAAATCCAGTCCCCGGTTTTCTCTTTTTCCTTAGAAAACAGTGGACAGTCCATCGAATAGAGTGTCAGCAAAATGGCCTGAAGATATATACTCATCAAAAGAACAACCTGCCTCTTCAACAAGAAAATAATGGGCCCTCTTTAAAAGGCCAGCTGGCAGTAGAGTATTTGAGCATTTAGGGAACAACTTCATGTGAAAGCAAAGGATTTTCATGCAATATAAAATGACATTTTCACACTGTGTACATTTACCCTGTAGCATATCTTTTTTTTATAAATCCATAGGACTTGATTTACTCAGAAAACATTTCTGCTAATTTTTTCCATTTATTCCAAAATTAACCTTATTTTTAATCTTCCTGAAATTTCCTTGGAAATTCATTTTTATATATTTCAACTGGGATGTTTTCTTTCATCTTTATCACAAGAATAAATATTAGCATTTTTTTTTTTGCAAATTGGAATATATTTTCCAACTATACAAAATTTCCCCATGAAACTGATCAAATATTATCCTTCAGAGATGAAAGTAGGATCAGGCTGGTTTAATTCCTGGCAATGAAATTAATGAGACTGTGTTTTGAATTGATATTCCATCTATTAGGCTGATCAAACCTTGTTTCAACTAATTTTCTTTTTCTTTCTTTTTTTTTTTTTTAAATTTTATTTTATTTTTAAACTTTACATAATTGTATTAGTTTTGCCAAATATCATAATGAATCCATTTCAACTAATTTGATAATTGATATGCAGTTTTAGGAAGATTCTGAAAAGGGTATAAGAATGAGGAAACTATACTCTGATATTAAGGCAAAACTTGCTCTTGTCTGTTATCTGAGGAGGCAAGTCTTGATTTTTTATCATGAAGCAATTCATGAGGATATGGTACTTAATGGTGATAGGGAAAATCTTGATTGATTATCATGAAGTGATTCATGAGGATATGGTACCTAATGGGTGATAGTAAAGAGATCTCCCTGCTTTTGTGTACACTGTTTTCCTCATATTAAGATGTACTTCCCTCTTTCCATCTGCTAAAATCTTACTTCTGACCAGATGCTAAACTGGTAATTGGTTCAGAAATATGCATGTGATCTCCACTCTCTGATCTCTAATTCCTCTGAGGTTTCTGTGGCCATTATTTTGAATTAGGCAGCTAAGCCTAAGTCAACTCAGAGACCACTGGCATTGTTTAACTCCAAAATTCTCTTATTTTTATTCTTTCTTTTGCACTTAGAGAGTTTCCTGTTATTTTTAAAACTACTCTGGAGTTGGTAAAAATTAGACCAGGCAGTCTTCAAAACATTGAGTCTTATATCGCAGCATGAATTTAATGCCTGTTCCCCTCCTGGTTCCAATGTGACAACTACCCCTTGAATCAGTGGATGCTTTATAGCCAGCTGTCCATATGGGAAAGGGCCTCAAGATCCAAGAAAGTGCAGTGCCATTTCCAAAATACTTCTCATTCAATTTGGGTGTTAGTACATGTTGATCTGATAAGCACTTATTGACACATACTTTGAAGAGCTAAGTTAATTAGCAAGATACTTCTCAAAGCTTTGCGCTAAACACGGTTTTGGATAATAAGCTTTCACCTTCTCCTAACACCACATTTACCCTCTACAAGGCAGAGTTCATCGTATCTTTGACTTCTAATTTTATAGTCTCTATTTATAATCCAGCATAAACTACTTGACCATCTCAAATCTGAAGTAAGAAAGGCTAGAAGAAAGAACTATTGTTTTATCTCTTTTGGTGATCACACACTAGTCCAACTTGACTCTTTTTATTTGTTACAAATCTTTTATGATCTCAGTGTATCTTCCAAACTACTTATTTTGCCTTATTGTTAGAAAAAAACAATATAATATCAAAAGTAATAGTCATGAAACTTAAAATTTTCTGAGCGCTTACAGTTTAAGCACTGTGCTAGTTGCCAAGGATTCATTTGTAAGAAAGATCCAGTCCCTATATACATAAAACAAAGTCTAAAAAATGTTTTCAGAAAATCAATTCTGAATAACAACAAAAAAACCCAGCATGTCAGATATAAAAGCATTTTGGATTATCTGCAGTTTTGGAATATCTTAATCAGTCAACTCATCTCTAAAACAGAATAACGTAGGGTTCTTATTGACTGAAGTGGAAACAAACACAGAAGCCATGATATATTATTCAGAGTTCTCCAGAGAAATGGAACCAATAGGATATACATAGATATGTATAAGAGACGATTTGGGCTTCCCAGGCAACACCAGTGATAAAGAACCTGCCTGCCAATTTAGGAGACATAAGAGATGTGGGTTTGATCCCTGGGTCAGGAAGATCCCCTGGAGGGGGACATGCCAACCCACTCTATTCTTGCCTGGGAAATCCCAGGGACAGAGGAGCCTAGCAGGCTCAGTCCAGAGGGCTGCAAAGAGTTGGACACAACTGAAGCAACTCAGCACACACACATGTACAAAAGATTTATTTGGGAATGGACTTATGTGGTTTATGGAGTCCAAGAAGTCCCACAAAATGCCATAGGCAAGCTGGAGAGCTAGGACTGCCTGTGGTATAATTCAGTCTGTGCCCAAAAGCCCAAGAACTGGGAGAACTGAAACTGTAATTCCCAGTCCGAGGCTGAAATCCTGAGAACCATGGGGCTGCTGGGGCAAGTCACTGAACATGAAAGTTTGAGAACCAGGAACTCTGAAGTCGAAGAGCTGGAGAAGGTGGTCCCAAGTCAAAAAGAGAGGGAAAATTCACCATTTCATTGCCTCTCTGTTCTATTCAAGCCCTCAACAGTGTTGAGGATGCCTGCCCACATTAGTGAAGGTGGATCATCTTTATTTAGTCCACTAACACAGGGCTTCCCTGGTGGCTCAGATGGTAAAGAATCCGCCTGGAATGCAGGAGACCTGGGTTCAGTCCCTGGGTTGGGAAAATTCCCTGGAGGAGGGCATGACAACCCACTCTAGTATTCTTGCCTAGAGAATTACATAGACTGGAGCATGGCAGGCTACAGTCCATAGGATTGCAAAGAGTCGGACATGACTGAGTGACTAAGCACAGCACAGCACAATACAATGCTAATCTCTTCTAGAATCATCCTCACAGACACACCCAGAAATAATGTCTTACCAGTTATATGGGCATCCCTTGGCCCAGTCAAAATGACACATAAAACTAACCATTACCCATGAGAAGTATAACATATTAAATGGTAATGTAATTCTATATCAGATGTAATTGATAAAAGTCATAAAACAGTCTGGATAATTAAAATCATCAATTCTTTGATGCCAAAGACCTGTTAAGCAAAACAGGGTTGTGGAACAGTGTTTGAAGGCATTGACTCTGGAGTCAGGATGCTTCAGATTGAATTGCTGCTTCACCACTATAACGATTCTGTAAAAGATTGTGTGACGTAATCTTTCTTAGCTGTTTCAGTTTCCTCATTTCTATTTATTTATTCAGTTATTTTGACTGTGGTGGTCTTCATCGCTGCTTGGGTTTTCTCTAGTTGCGGTGCGTAGGGGCTACTCTCTAGTTGCAGTGTTCGGGTTTCTCATTGCAGTGGTTTCTCTTATTACAGAGCACAGGCTCTAGGGCATATGAGCTTCAGAAGTTGAGTTTCCCAAGCTCTAGAGCACAGGCTCAATAGTTATGGCACACAGGCTTAGTTGCCCCAAGGCATCATCCCGGCTCAGGGATCAAATCCATGTCTCCAGCATTGGCAGGTGGATTCTTTACCACTGAGCCACCAGGGAAGACCCCGTTTCCTCATTTCTGAAATGAGGATAATGATAGTATTTATTTCATGACTTTCTACAAGAATTAACTAAGGTAATATAAGTAAAGTGCATAGCAAAGTAAGCATATACACTTTAGCCATGAACCATTATAAATATTACTGTTCATTTGATAGTTATTTACTGAGTAGAAATGTCTAGCCAGGTTGTAAGATGTCAGTGATACATGAGACAAGTTCCCAGTATCAATGAGCTTACTTCCAATGAGGATGGCGAGCATACAAACAACTGTACTTCATGTTATGCAGATAACAAAGATGTGGGGATCATGTTGTTGGAGAGGAAGGAATAATACCCATGGGGCAGAACAGATAAAGATGGGGATACTAAAACTGTTTATTTGAAACAAGATAGTTTTTGGTCCTCTTGAAACAGAAGCATTAAATGTTTCATGGAACTCCAACTTTGGTTTTAAATCAGAGTAAATTAAATGATGCTATAAAACCAAGTTTATTGGTATGTAATAGATTAGGAATGGAAATAGGAAACTCAAAATTTGGCAGCACTATCTCATCTAGGATCAGGAGTTATGGAGAATATTATGAGACTATGTTTACTGAAAAAATGTCTTCCAAATAGGACAAGACTTGCACACCTGAAAATCATAAGCAAAGAATGATTCCAAAAACAGCATTAATAGCAATTGTTTCCCCTCAAATATCAGTTTTATCTCAAGTTGACGACAGGTCTAAACACATGCATGCAATAGAAATGAAAAAAGCACTGACTTTTAGACTGAAGTCTCCAGCAGGCAATGAACAGTGTTTAATGCCATATGGAGGTAATTTAATGTGGATTTTGCAATACTTGGCATCACCAAATCTCATAAAAGGAGTTACTGATTTTGTTTCTTTCTAGCATGATGATTTAGTTTTGCAATGGTACTATCACCAGACGAGATTAATCACAATAATGGTGCGTCTTTTTGCTAAGGATATTATCATAAATCATTCAAATACAGCCCAAGAGAAAGGTTTCTAGTCAAACTTTCTAAATTTATAAAATAGTTATAAAGCATGAGCTCTTGGAAGTAGACTTTATTTTACTTGGGACCATATGGCAAAATGATTATTCATTGATGTGAATTGATTTAGCAAATACGCACACACACAGACACTTAAGTATCTTAAGTGTCTTAAGTGCACAGCATCTTAAAAGATATTGAAAATAATATTTGTGCTACAATACCAATTTCATATGATTCCAATTACACATGTAAGATATGAGGTAACTCACTTAAAAACTGGGCCTCAGTTTCCATATCTGTAAAATAATAATAATATCCACTTCATAGGATTTTTATGTGGCAATATCTTAAAAATGCTCTGTAACCTAAAAGTGAGTCTTCTTTTTTCTCCTTTTTTTCTTCCTTCTTGCTCTCTTCCCCTTTCACTGTTAACTAGTCATAGTTTTACCAGGTCAAATATATATATAATATATACTTTACAAATAAACTTTGTAAGCTTATTTCAATATCACAGACCTAAAGCTACACTCAAAGAAATTTGTGCTGTGCTAAAGCTTAAGAGTCCAGCTTATTCTATTTTCCTATGGTGAGATTGTTTATCCTAAACATCTACATACCAGTCATAACAATATAATCTCAAGTTGGCCATACACTCTTAGTTGAGGGCTTAGCACATACACTGTAATTTATCTTTTAATAATAACCAATTTGAAATTATTATACATAAAATGTGGCTTAAAATATTCTGTTGGTCACTGACTGCAATCACACAATGGATACCACCTACTTTCTTCACAACATTATTGTGGAAATTTTCAAAAATTACAAAACTCATTTCACATTCTAGATACTATTGAAATGCTACATAATAAAAAAGCATTGAAAATATTCTTCTCAAATGTTATGTTCCAAAATACTTTAGTTTTCAAATTTGAAACATTTTTTGGTGATGTTTTTCAGTTGAATATTCACTGCTAACGGTAGGTATCCTGCTGCTGCTGCTGCTAAGTCACTGCAGTCATGTCCGACTCTGTGCGACTCCATAGATGGCAGCCCACCAGGCTCCCCCATCCCTGGGGTTCTCTAAGCATGAACACTGGAGTGGGTTGCCATTTCCTTCTCCAATGCATGAAAGTGAAAAGTCAAAGTGAAGTTGCTCAGTCGTGTTCAACTCTTAGCGACCCCATGGACTGCAGCCCACCAGGCTCCTCCGTCCATGGGATTTTCCAGGCAAGAGTACTGGAGTGGGGTGCCATTGCCTTCTTCAAATGGTAGGTATAAGGAATGCTTAATTTAGCGACATATAGTGGCTACTGGAAGGATGAGGAGAAAATGAGGTTGGCCTAAAATAAGAAAAAGATTAAGTTTATAAATATTCCTTAGAAATTCAGTATTTTAAAAATCTTTTAAGAAAATGGCAGAATAGAAGGATGTGAGCTGACCTGTTCCTATGGAAACACCAAAATCACAACTAACTGCTGAACAACCATCAACCAAAAAATGCTAGAACCTACCAAAAAAGACACTCCACATCCAAAGATGAATAGAAGCCACGAGGAGACAGCAAGAAGGGCTAAATCACAGTAAAATCAAATCTCATACATGCTATGTAGGCAACCCACAAACTGGAAATATTAATAATTGTACCACAGAAGTTCTCACTCTGGAGTCAAAGTTCTAAGCCCCACATCAGGCTCCCCAGCCTGGGGGCCTGGCAACAGGAGGAGGAGATCCAAAGAATCTGGCTCCGAAGGCCAGCAGGAAATCCACAGGACTGGGAGAAACTCCACTCGTGGAAGGCACACACAGGGTCTTAAGCACACCAGGACCACGGAAAAAAGCATTGAACTCACCAGAGACTGGGCCAGACCCACCTGCTAGTATCAGGAGATCTCCTGTGGAGGCGGAGCTGGGAGCGGGGCAGCTGTAGCTCACTACAGGAACAGACACCGGTAGCGGTAGTTACAGTGAGTATTCACTGGTGTGAGCATTGGGTCCTTCAATAGGATAAAACCTTCTGTGGTAATCAAACATGATTACTTATTACCTGTAAGGGAAAGAGAAACACCAGTGTGTGTTTCATCCAGTTGCTTATTATTTCTGCACCTGTGTTCCCATCTATAAAAATAGCAATTGTAATAGTATCTACCATCCTCATATAGGTGCCATAAAGAATACATAAGTTATAATATGTCAAAATCTGCCAGAAACAAAAGCGAAGGTAAGCTGTAGTCGGAAGAGTGTTGCCAGGCAGAAAAAAAAAACGTATTGGCTCTATATGACTTAATTTGTGTTTTAGTATAAGCTTCTTCTCAGCTCCTTCACTCCATCTCTCATCCCTCCTCCTCTTCTTTTTCTTCTTTCTTCTCCTCTTGTGCTTTGACACTCCTGTGGCTATGATCATTTAATTTTTCTCTCTCACTTTCTTACTGTCTGACTCTGAATTTCATACTCTCTCTCTCTGAATTTCCATTCACTGTTCTCTTCTTCTCTCAATCTCTTTCAGTTTGAGCATTTTCATTTTTGATATTCAAGGACTTTAAAAAATAAAGTTAAATTCTTGATCCACGGAATCTGTCACCGGCAGGGTTGATCTTGAAATATGTATGTTGACAGAGGGTCCTCTAGAGAGGGAGCCCCTCCTATGTTGTGAGTAAAAGGGTCATAGTGAAGCCACCAGGGCTGCCTGTAACACAGGGCACCTGTGCATTCAGTAAACACTTTTATCCTGACTATACAGGGCGGTAAATAAGTCCAATGCCAACTATTTTCATTACTGATCTACTGAAAATGCCATGACTAAGAGCCAAAATACAAATGAGTTTGTGTCTTTCTCAATTGAGCATCACAAAGCTGAATTGAAAGCTTTACGCAGGTTGGGATCCAATTGTTTGATTGTGTCCCACTTTTTTTTTCTTCTTAAGAAATATGGAAAAAGAAAAGGAAAAAATATCAGTTTCTTTTTCTAACCAAATAGTTTGAATCTTATATAGCATTGGCTAAATTTTCTTAAATATATACTCTGTGTCAGTCAGTCAGTCAGTTCAGTCGCTCAGTCGCGTCCGACTCTTTGTGGCCCCATGAATCGCAGCATACCAGGCCTCCCTGTCCATCACCAACTCCCGGAGTTCACTCAGACTCACATCCATCGAGTCAGTGATGCCATCCAGCCATCTCATCCTCTGTCGTCCCCTTCTCCTCCTGCCCCCAATCCCTCCCAGCATCAGAGTCTTTTCCAATGAGTCAACTCTTCACATGAGGTGGCCAAAGTACTGGAGTTTCAGCTTTAGCATCATTCCCTCCAATGAAATCCCAGGGCTGATCTCCTTCAGAATGGACTGGTTGGATCTTCTTGCTGTCCAAGGGACTCAAGAGTCTTCTCCAACACCACAGTTCAAAAGCATCAATTCTTTGGTGCTCAGCCTTCTTCACAGTCCAACTCTCACATCCATACATGACCACAGGAAAAACCATAGCCTTAACTAGATGGACCTTTGTTGGCAAAGTAATGTCTCTACTTTTCAATATGCTATCTAGGGTGGTTGCTGGAATCCAGCTCCAGCAGCCAGGGATTCAACCTGAAGGGGTGAGCGGTGTCAGCAAGAGAAACTGAGGCAGCCTCTCATCTTACTTGGACTGCCTGTTTATTTCAAGCTTATGATTCTCTTTTATACTTTTACAAAAGCATTAGGTCAGAGGTTTGATATTTTTAGTTCCCATTGACACAGATTTATTTTTCTCCAAAAATCATTGTTGCCCCTCAAAAGGAGTTCCTTCCTCAGCGATTCTCTTATCTACTTTTTCTCATATGTCCTTGTGAATACACTGTAACTCATGCTAATGTCTGGGCTGCCTACCACATTCCTCAGATTAATTCTTATCTTTCTAAGTCCTGTTTGCCCCTAGTATCCTAAGCTCACTATTTCTTAGAAAGGGCTTCTAGTTAATAATATCTCTAAAGTCCCTAATTTCTATAAGCTATAGTAGAATATGCTAACATTACAGCAATCCTTATATATTTAGCTTCTATTTTAATTATTCCTAAGCCCTAAATTCAGCAAACTCCTTTGTCATAAACACTTTTCTCACAAATGGGTTTCAGATAGCAATCCCTCCCATGGCCTCAAGCTGCGGCCTGTGTGCTCACCCTGGAATACTTTTTTGTAAAAGTACTTGAACAAATGTCAGTGATTAACTTTATGAATTATTCTTTGAGCACAGCTGCAGAAGGCTTTATGCCTTCTTATGCTCCTCTCAAAAACAATAAGCACCTTAATATTCTCTTCAGTCAACTCAGCCGAGGAAAGGGAAAAACAAGTCAGAATCACAAAGCTTAACTCCTTCATTCCGGGTCCGTGCCTACGGAACAAAGGGAGGGGATTTAGGGCCGTGCCTCCATTTTGTCAGTAATGCCTAATGCATCTCCCGACAGTTGGTCATAACTTTTCTTCCAAGGTGTAAGCGTCTTTTAATTTCATGGCTGTAGTCACCATCTGCAGTGATTTTGGAGCCCCAAAAAATAGAGTCTGACACTGTTTCCACTGTTTCCCCATCTATTTCCCATGAACTGATGGGACCGGATGCCATGATCTTCGTTTTCTGAATGTTGAGCTTTAAGCCAACTTTTTCACTCTCCACTTTCACCTTCATCAAGAGGCTTTTTAGTTCCTCTTCACTTTCTGCCATAAGGGTGGTATCATCTACATATCTGAGGTTATTGATATTTCTCCTGGCAATCTTGATTCCAGCTTGTGCTTCCTCCAGCCCAGCGTTTCTCATGATGTACTCTGCATAGAAGTTAAATAAGCAGGGTGACAATATACAGCCTTGACGTACTCCTTTTCCTATTTGGAACCAGTCTGTT
>NW_011494735.1:13614964-13615285 GCF_000754665.1 Bison bison bison | reverse complement strand
ATAGGTTTCTCAAGAGGCAGGTCAGGGGGTCTGGTATTCCCATCTCTTTCAGAATTTTCCACAGTTTATTGTGATCCACACAGTCATAGGCTTTGGCAGAAAGCCAAAAGGCTTTAGTCAACAAAGCAGAAATAGATGTTTTTCTGGAACTCTCTTACTTTTTCAATGATCCAGCAGATATTGGCAATTTGATCTCTGGTTCCTCTGCCTTTTCTAAAACCAGCTTGAACATCTGGAAGTTCACAGTTCACATATTGCTGAAGCCTGGCTTGGAGAATTTTGAGCATTACTTTACTAGCGTGTGAGATGAGTGCAATTGTG
>NW_011494735.1:13611744-13614864 GCF_000754665.1 Bison bison bison | reverse complement strand
TGAGTGCAATTGTGCAGTAGTTTGACATCTTTGGCATTGCCTTTCTTTGGGATTGGAATGAAAACTGACCTTTTCCAGTCCTGTGGCTACTGCTGAGTTTTCCAAATTTGCTGGCATATTGAGTGCAGCACTTTCACAGCATCATCTTTCAGGATTTGGAATAGCTCCACTGGAATTCCATCACCTCCACTAGCTTTGTTCGTAGTGATGCTTTCTTTTTTTTTTTTTTGGCCCTGAAAAGGGCCTTTGGTTGAAATCAAGCTCCTGAGAGCAAACTAGAAAGCTTAACCGCCAAAGCCGTAGAGAGTACGGCCCTGGCGCTTGAGAGCGTAGACCACGTCCATAGCGGTGACCGTCTTCCGCTTGGCATGCTCGGTGTAGGTAACCGCGTCCCGGATCACGTTCTCCAGAAACACTTTCAGGACCCCGCGGGTCTCTTCGTAGATGAGCTCAGAGATGCGCTTCACACCACCACGACGAGCCAGGCGGCGGATAGCAGGTTTAGTGATGCCCTGGATGTTGTCGCGCAGAACCTTACGGTGGCGCTTAGCGCCGCCTTTCCCCAGACCTTTGCCGCCTTTGCCGCGTCCAGACATGGTTTCACGAAAAGTAAACCAACAGCAACTCCGTAGTGATGCTTTCTAAGGCCCACTTGACTTCACATTCCAGGATGTCTGGCTCTAGGTGAGTGATCTCACCATCGTGATTATCTGGGCCATGAAGAGCTTTTTTGTACAGTTCTCCTGTGTATTCTTGCCACCTCTTCTTAATATCTTCTGCTTCTGTTTGGTCCATACCATTTCTGTCCTTTATCGAGCCCATCTTTGCATGAAATGTTCCCTTGGTATCTCTTATTTTCTTGAAGAGATCTCTAGTCTTTCCCATTCTGTTGTTTTAATCTATTTCTTTGCATTGATCACTGAGGAAGGCTTTCTTATCTCTTCTTGCTATTCTTTGGAACTCTGCACCAGACTCTATAATGAACACTTTGGTTTTTTTTAAGTTTTTAATTTAAAAAAATGTTTATTTATTTATTTATTGGTTATGCTGGATCTTGGAGAAAGCAATGGCACCCTACTCCAGTACTCTTGCCTGGAAAATCCCATGGATGGAGGAGCCTGGTGGGCTGCTGTCTATGGGGTCACACAGAGTCAGACACGACTGAAGTGACTTAGCAGCAGTAGCAGCAGCAGCATGCTGGATCTTATTATTGTCTGTGGGCTTCTCATTGCAGTGGTTTCTCTTGTTGCAGAGCACAGGTGTAGGCTTCTGGTCTTCAGTAGTTGTGGCGCATGGGCTTAGTTGCCCTACAACATGTAGGACCTTAGTTCCCAGGCCTGGGATTGAACCCAAGTCCCCTACACTGGCGGGCAGATTCTTAACCACTGGACAACTAGGGAAGTCCTATAACAAGCACTTCAAAGGTAACGTCATATGTGATTTTTCCACAGTTCTAAGAGGTATTATTTTTATTTTATACATAAAGAAACTGACACTCAGAAGACTTATGTAATTTGCCCAAATTTATATAGGAGATAAGTGTCGGAGGAGTAATTTAAAACCAAGCCGTCTGGTTCCAAAGCTTAGATTCTTAATCATTATAGATTGATAGAGGGGACAGAGTTTGTGTGGCTGCAGAGATGTGGTTCCCTGCAGGAGATACAGAATTGGATCTTCAATAGGTTTCCTGTTTTGTTAGAAAATGTAGAGATATTGATATAAAATACTGAATAGCTCTATGACATAAACTTTGAAATCCACAAACATTTGTGCATGTATCTTTCTTATTACTACAAAACATTACTTCAGCTAGATTTGTTCTTTTAATCTCTCTTAGTTTTCTTGCCTGCGTGCATGCTAAGTCGCTTCAGTCATGTCTGACCCTTTGAGACCCTATGGACTGCAGCCCGCCAGGCTCCTCTGTCCATGGGATTCTCCAGGCAAGAATACTGGAGTGGGTTGCCATGCCCTCCTCCCTTAGTTTTCTTATATATTGGTAAATTGATCTCAGCATAGGTACTTAGTTTTTGTCAGGATGTGTACACAAATAGCACTTAAATAGAAATCCATTGATGAGAACTTCCATTACATTCTGAGCTGTATTAATTTTTAATGGACCAAATGCAGACAGGTTCCTGAACAATGCTGAATCATCTTATATCCTGAGATTCATCTTCAAGGATGTCATGATCTTATCAGACAGTAAACCAAGTCTCTGAAGAATGATCACTGTGGAGGGCCAATGTAACCATGACTAATGAAGTCATTATAGAAAAGGCAAGAGTTATTTTAGGAGAGAAAAATACATTGCTTTTGTGTCATTGTTTTGGGCTTTGATTTTTAAGGGTTCTGTTTATTTTTAAGCACAAAGTAGCACAATTTTATTCATATGTTATTTGAATATTGAGTAGACTGTAAGATCAAAAAGACCCGTGGTCACATAAGAAATTTCCTTCAAGGGGAAAACAAAATGGGAATTGGTCGCACATTTCTAAATTATAGCCAAGGGTCAAGTACCTATACACCTTTTACAGTCATGTTTGTATCTTGCGCTGCCTTGCTAACCCGCCGAGGGAATCAGTGGTACTGACAATGCAAAATTCTCTTTTATCTTTTATCTTATATATGTGAAAGAAATCTGTAATAGAAGAGATACTGGGAAATGGGGCTCTATTTTAGAATAGACTTAATTTACAGAAGTTAGCCCTTCAGATGCTGTGAGGACTTTATTTCTTTGGTGAAACTGGAGTCACCATAAAAATATGACAAAAAAATTGAGAAAACTGGCAAAAAGCTCACATAGTAAAGTAAACATTAAATTTTTTTTTATATCTGACTTCAAATGTGTATTTCATCTCACTGTAAAGCCTCATAAAGTTTTGTAATAGGTATCCAACAATTAATTAATAAGGCAAAAATCTGTGAAAATGTTCATTGTAGTGAAATTTTGTTTAAGAATATAATATTAGAAACTACATATACATTTATGTGGATTGGAGATCAAAAAAGGAGAAATTTTAATAATTCACTATACCATAAGAATATTATATTATTTGTGGGTAATCATGACTACCAACCTTCCTAGTATTTTCTCTCACTCTCCCTATCTCGTCTTCTCTT
>NW_011494735.1:13607070-13611644 GCF_000754665.1 Bison bison bison | reverse complement strand
CTCTTTCTTTTTTCCTCTCCCTCTCTCCCTCCCCCTCCATGAGAACATTTATAGATCATGAATGTTTGAGAGTACTCATTATGAGAAAAGGAAGAGAGAGCCAAATTTTAAAAGGGTGGCTTTACTTTTTCCCGGATTTAACTCTTGATTATTTAGTTATCTGTATTTGAAAAATTGAATAAGAAAACAAATTTTACCTGAAACTAATTAATTGCATGTCCTTTAATTTGAATATTAAAATTATCTGATTCAATAATGATTATATGCATGTAAAAAGGGAGCTTTAGAAAAAATGTTTCTAAGAATGTACTTCACAGTCTTTTCTGTTCATTTATGATCCTTGCACAAAGAGAAAATACTATTAATTGAGCCATTTTTATGACATAAAATATCTTCCTTTATGACAGAAAGATTAACACTGCCTTTATAAAAGCTACAAGACTTTTTGAAAATTAGTCATTATATAAAGAAGAGTCATTACTTTTTGTATTTTTTTGTGTTTTGTATTTTATATTTGACTTAAGTAAAATATTTTATGGTTGATATTAAATATAATCTTACTGTATACTTGTGAGTCTATAATATTTAAAATATTTTTATTTCTGTTGTTTATATATCTCAAATTGTTGTTATTATATCTCAAATATATTATTTGAAATAATACATAAAATTTCAGTGGTACACTGTAATACTTATACCCTTTCAGACATTCAACTGGATGTGTTTTGATCTTGAATGCGTGAAGCGTCTTCCTCCTTACCTTAAAGTAATGGATATCTCCTAACACTGAAACAACAAATTTAGCAGCCAATAGATGGCACTGGAGATATTCAAAATTGAATATGATTATTTCTGAGAGTAAATGACAATTTATATCCTTAAATTAAAAACATAGGCATATTCAGAATGTCCATGGTGAAGAAACTCAAATATTTAGCTGTTGCATTCCTGTTCAAAACTTTAGCACCCTAACAATAGAAAACAAAGTCTCTTTCTCAACCATGTTGTAACTTATCAGTGTGTCACTCAAAGATATTTTACCACCACCTGCTAGGATTTCTGGGGAAGTCAGAAGCTCACTCAGTATGTATGATATGCACAGAGATTTCATTTTGGTACTATTTTCCTGCTTATGTGATCCTGGTGGGTTGAAGATTACTGAGAAATGTAATTAAGTCTTTCATTACTGGTCCTCACCTGGATCTTTCTAAAGCCAACTTCACAAGTAACCTTTTCATTCTCTATAGTAAACAAGCACACAAAATGTTCAATGAATCACACAGAGTAAAAGAGAAAATGTATGATAGCACTTCAGCACAGACCGCAGTGAACAGAGTAATCCATTTATAGGTTGGGGCTAATTTCCCTCTAAAATTGGCTGACAATGGGCTTAACTATGTAGACTTGGTACAAACAGATCCCACATGGAGTTCAATGGAAATGCTGCATACATAGGAAGCCAAACTAGCACTATACCTGTTTTGTTAAGTGAGATCCAGTGTCTGTGCTCTGTTTTCCTTTTTTTTGTTGTTCAGTTACATCAAGTGTCTTATAAAGCCAGGTGATACTTTCAGGAAAGTGTTATCAGCATGATGCAGCATCAAACATTATGGCTATTCCATCTTCAGATTACATCCCACCAGTTGTCAAAGCTCTGTCTTAAAACTATTGAAGAAGCTATTGCTTTTAATCTAAAACAAACATAAGTCACTGCTTTATGAAAATTCAACACCAAGTGAAACTTACACATAGTTGGAGAAAGACCACATTTCAATCTATTTGCTTATGCACAAAACAATAAAATATTTATTGTTATTTAATGTGCTGATATTCTATTAATCCTAATGTAGTTTCTTTCATATGAGACATCACCATGAATTAATTGAATACATATATTTATATTCATATGTGTATTTCATGATGATTATGTATTTCATGTATAAGCAATGTGTCTGGAGGGCCCAAAACAGTGCTTGATTATTTTTATTTTAACTTTTTTTTTTAATTTTATTTAATTTTTAAACTTTACATAATTGTATTAGTTTTGCCAAATATCAATTTAGCTGATTAACAATGTTGTGATAGTTTCAGGTGAATAGCAAAGGGGCTTAGCCATATGTATCCATGTATTAATTCTCCCCTAGACTCCCCTCCCATCCAAGTGCCTGGTCATTTATAGAGTACCTATGAAAATAGGTTATAGGACGAACAGCTGAAATAGTGTGTTACCAGAAAAATACGAAATATGTACTTTTACCAATAATATCTGTTCACCTCCCTTCAGTTTACTAAAACCATTCGTCTTTAATATCTGGCTGTAAGAAATTCTCTCTATATTATTTCTCATAGGAGTATTTAGTGCCCTAGAAATCCTTGCTAAAATGCCGTCATGTTCCCTAACTTCTTATAGCCACACTAGTTTTATATATTATACAAGGAGTAGGAGAAATTTTAATTCTTCCCAACAAGATCAGATGAATTTTCATGAGTTCTGGACATATGCAATTGAACTAAGGCAATTCTTTAATGTACCTAAGGATGTTTGAAGTTCTTATATAAAGCAGGGACACATAGGGGAAGTGTCCACAGGTGATACTAAGAGACTTCTGGAATTCCATAAGGGGAAATTCCTATACAGTCCTGTACTGTGGCCTGCAGATACTTTTATCTTTAATACAACAGTGATTATGAGGCTTGGGGATCTAGATTGACAACATTCATCTTGATGTCTGCATTTTAATCTCAATGATATTTCCCTTTCTAAAATCACTAGCTTCACCTTTTCAATAAAGAAACAAGGAAGACCACAATTATGCTCTTCTTTTACAAATTAGGTTGAAATATTAAAGCAAAGAGTGTGGAATTGTCTTAGAGTTTAACAGTGAATATTCAGCTATTACAGTATAGGTTTGTAAGTAAGATGTTTGTTGCATATGAATGAAAACATGAATGAATGAATGAATAGGGGCACTATACAACCCAAACGACTTTGTGCCAAATTTGGTAACAGGAAGTAACTCAAACTAGGAGGAAATAGGAAATTTGATTGGCAATTTTTAATTCAGTTTACAACAACAAACTAAGTGAAGTAAGTAAGTGAAGTAGCTCAGTCGTGTCCAACTCTTTGAGCCCACCAGGCTCCTCTGTCCATGGGATTTTCCAGGCAATAGTACTGGAGTGGATTGCCATTTCCTTCTCCAGTGGATCTTCCCAACCCAGGGATCAAACCTGGGTCTCCCGCATTGTAGACAGATGCTTTATCGTCTGAGCCACCAGGAAAGTCTAAAGCTACAAGTCATCTTCATATTCCAGGATAAAACATATAAATCAGAGATGTTTTCCTGTCTGTGGTTTTAAACCTAATGTTTAATGAGCTCCACGTTTAGTCAGGAAGCCAACAAATTATAAGGGGTGACTTTGTGTGAATAAATTATCCAAGTTCTGAAGCCCTCAGTCATCTTATTAGCATAATGATTTTACCTACCTCATAGGGATATTTTGAGAATTATATTTAAAAATGCATGTACTCACAGCCTATGTTTAAAATGGATAACCAACAAGGACCTATTGCAGAGCCCATGGAACTCTGTTCAGTGTTATAGGTCAGCCTGGATGGGAGGGGAGTTTAGGGGAGAATGGATACATGTATATGTATGGCTGAGTCCCTTAACTGATCATCTGAAACTATCACATTGTTTGTTAATCAGCTATACCCTGATACAAAATAAAAAGTTAAAAAATGCATGTCAAATGGTGCAACTACAATTGATTAACAGTTTAACAATATCTCAGTAAGTTAAACATACTTAGATATATGATTCAAAAATTCTACTCTTAAGAATCTACCCCAAATAATTGAAAATAGGTGCTCAAGTAAAAACTTGTATACAAGTGTTCATAACAGCATTATTCACAATAATTCAAAGAATGGAAACAAGGCATACGTCCATCAACCAACGAATGAGTAAATGAAGTATGACATATATATATATATACAAATGAATGTTATTAAGGCATAAAAAGAACTGAAGTATTAATACCTGCTATAACATAGAGGAACCTTAAAAACTTGCTAAGTGAAAGAAACTAAGTCACATATTACATGATGTCATATAGGGGAAATATCCGTAGTAGGTAACCACTATGCTGAAGAAGACCATGGCATCCGGTCCCACCACTTCATGAGAGGGAAACAGTGGAAACAGTGTCAGACTTTATTTTTCTGAGCTCCAAAATCACTACAGATGGTGACTGCAGCCATGAAACTAAAAGACACTTACTCCTTGGAAGGAAAGTTATGACCAACCTAACTAAGATAGCATATTCAAAAGCAGAGACATTACTTTGCCAACAAAGGTTCGTCTAGTCAAGGCTATGGGTTTTCCTGTGGTCATGTATGGATGTGAGAGTTGGACTGTGAAGAAAGCTGAGCGCCGAAGAATTGATGTTTTTGAACTGTGGTGTTGGAGAAGACTCTTGAGAGTCCCTTGGACTGTAAGGAGATCCAACCAGTCCATTCTGAAGATCAGCCCTGGGATTTCTTTGGAAGGAATGATGCTAAAGCTGAAACTCCA
>NW_011494735.1:13605242-13606970 GCF_000754665.1 Bison bison bison | reverse complement strand
CTCCGGGAGTTGGTGATGGACAGGGAGGCCTGGCGTGCTGCAATTCATGGGGTCACAAAGAGTTGGACACGACTGAGCAACTGATCTGATCTGATCTGATGCTGAAGAAGCTGAAGTTGAATGATTCTGTGAAGATCTACAAGACCTTCCAGAACTAACACCAAAAAAAAAAAAAAAAGATGTCCTTTTCATCATAGGGGACAGAATGCAAAAGTAGGAAGTCAAGAAATACCTGGAGTAAATAGGCAAGTTTGGCCTTAGATATGAAGGAGAGCAAAGGCTAACAGAGGTTTTCAAAGAGAATGCACTGGGCATTAGAACACATCCTCTTCTAAAAACACAAGAAATGACTCTACACATGGATATCACCAGATGATAAATACCGAAATTGGATTGATTATATTCTTTGCAGACAAAGATGGAGAAGCTCTATAAAAAGACCTAGAGCAGACTGTGGCTCACATAAACAGCAACTTACTGAAAAATTCAGGCTTAAACTGAAGAAAGTAGGGAAAATCACTAAGCCATTCAGGTATGGTCTAAATCAAATCCCATATGATTATACAGTGGAGATGATGAACAGATTCAAGAGATTAGCTCTGGTAGACAGACTGCCAGAAGAACTATGGATGAAAGTTCATAACATTGTACAGGAAATGGTGACCAAAACCATCCTCAAGAAAAAGAAATGCAAGAAGGCAAAGTGGTTGTCTGAGGAGGCTTTACAAATACCTGAGAAAAGCAGAGCAGGGAAAGGCAAGGAAGAAAGGGAAAAATATACCCATCTGAATGCATATTTCTAAGTATAGCAAGGAGAGGTAGAAACCCTTCTTTAGTGAAAAATGCAAAGAAATAGAGGAAAACAATAGAATGGGAAAGACGAGAGATTTCTTCAAAAAAACTGAAGATACCAGAGAACATTTCATGCAAAGATGGGTACAATAAAGGACAGAAAAGGTAAGGACCTAACATAAACAGAAAATATTAGGGAGAGATGAAAAAGTACACAGAAGAACTATACAGAAAAGGTCTTAATGACCCAGATGCCACAATGGTGTAATCACTCAGTTCAGTCAGTCAGTTCAGTCGCTCAGTCACGTCCGAGTTTTTGAGACCCCATGAATCACAGCACGCCAGGCTTTCCTGTCCATCACCAACTCCCGGAGTTTACGCAAACTCATGTCCATCGAGTTGGTGATGCCATCCAGCCATTTCATCCTATGTCGTCCCCTTCTCCTCCTGCCCCCAATCCTTCCCAGCATCAGAGTCTTTTCCAATGAGTCAACTCTTTGCATGAGGTGGCCAAAGTATTGGAGTTTCAGCTTTAGCATCAGTCTTTCCAATGAACACCCAGGACTGATCTCCTTTAGAATGGACCGGTTGGATCTCTTTGCAGTCCAAGGGACTCTCAAGAGTCTTCTCCAACAGCACAGTTCAAAAGCATCAATTCTTTGGCCCTCAGCTTTCTTCACAGTCCAACTCTCACATCCATACATGACCAATGGAAAACCCATAGCCTTGACTAGACAGACCTTTGTTGGCAAAGTAGCATCTCTAATTTTTAATATTCATCTAGGTTGGTCATAACTTTCCTTCCAAGGAGTAAGCGTCTTTTAATTTCATGGCTGTAGTCATCACCTGCAGTGATTTTGGAGCCCCAGAAAATAAAGTCTGACACTGTTTCCACTGTTTCCCCATCTATTTCCCATGAAGTGGTGGGACCGGATG
>NW_011494735.1:13604826-13605142 GCF_000754665.1 Bison bison bison | reverse complement strand
ATCAAGATTTCATGATGTACTCTGCATATAAGTTAAATAAGGAGGGTGACAATATACAGTCTTGATGTACTCCTTTTCCTATTTGGAACCAGTCTGTTGTTCCATGTCCAGTTCTAACTGTTGCTTCCTGACCTGCATATAGGTTTCTCAAGAGGCAGTTCAGGTCATCTGGTATTCCCATCTCTTTCAGAATTTTCCACAGTTTATTTTGATCCACACAGTCAAAGGCTCTGGCATAGTCAATAAAGCAGAAATAGATGTTTTTCTGGAACTCTCTTGCTTTTTCAATGATCCAGCGGATGTTGGCAATTTGATC
>NW_011494735.1:13579728-13604604 GCF_000754665.1 Bison bison bison | reverse complement strand
TGCAATTGTGCAGTAGTTTGAGCATTCTTTGGCATTGCCTTTCTTTGGGATTGGAATGAAAACTGACCTTTTCCAGTCCTGTGGCCACTGTTGAGTTTTCCAAATTTGCTGGCATATTGAGTGCAGCACTTTCACAGCATCATCTTTCAGAATCTGAAATAACTCAACTGGAATTCTATCACCTCCACTAGCTTTGTTCATAGTGATGCTTCCTAAGGCCCACTTGACTTCACATTCCAGGATGTCTGGCTCTAGGTGAGTGATCACACCTTCATGATTATCTGGGTCATGAAGATCCTTTTTGTACAGTTCTTCTGTGTATTCTTGCCACCTCTTCTTAATATCTTCTGCTTCTGTTAGGTCCCTACCATTCTGTCCTTTATTGAGTCCATCTTCGCATAAAATGTTCCCTTAGTGTATCTAATTTTCTTGAAGAGATTTCTAGTCTTTCCCATTCTATTGTTTTCCTCTATTTCTTTGCATTGATCATTGAGGAAGGTTTTCTTACGTCTCCTTGCTATTCTGTGGAACTCTGCATTCACATAGGTATATCTTTCTTTTTCCCGTTTGCTTTTCAGTTCCCTTCTTTTCACAGCTATTTGTGAGGCCTCCTCAGACAGCCATTTGCTTGTTTGCATTTCTTTTTCTTGGGGATGGTCTTGATTCCTGTCTCCTCTTCAATGTCATTAACATTGAAGATGTTAATGATCCATAGATCATCAGGCACTCTGTCTATCAGATCTAGTCCCTTAAATCTATTTTTTACTTCCACTGTATTGTCTTAAAGGATTTGATTTAGGTCATACCTGAATGGTCTAGTGCTTTTCTCCACTTCTTCAATTTCAGTCTGAATTTGGCAATAAGAAGTTCATGATCTGAGCCACAGTCAGCTCCTGGTCTTCTTTTTGCTGACCGTATATAACCTCTCCATCTTTGGCTGCAAAGAGCATAATCAATCTGATTTTGGTGTTGACCACTTTACTATGATTATAAAAAAATAACAAGAAAAAAAAGTATGTGTTAAAAGTTCTGAGCTCTCAATACTGATCAATTGACACAGTTTTGAACTTACCATGTTTCTTTGTGATATGCTTTATATGTAAAGATGAAGAATCATTCAAAGGAATACTGGAAAAACACTGTAGGCTGGTGAAACCACAATGATGCTATACTTTGAATCTTAATTTTACATCAACTAATTAGTCAAACCTGCATTGTGAAGAGTTCAATGTCTAGTAGAGTTTTGTTCAGTTCAGTTCAGTCACTCAGTCATGTCCAACTTTTTGTTACCCCATGGACTGCTGCATGCCAGGCTTCCCTGTCCATCACCAACTTTCAAAACTTGCTCAAACTCATGTCCATGGAGTCGGTGATGCCATTCAACCATCTTGTCCTCTGTCGTCCCCTTCTCCTCCCTCTTTCAATCTTTCCCAGCACCAGGGTCTTTTCCAATGAGTCAGTTCTTCACATCAGGTGGCCAAAGTATTGGAGTTTCAGCTTTAACATCAGACCTTCCAATGAATATTCAGGACTGATCTCCTTTAGGATGGACTGGCTGGATCTCCACACGGTCCAAGGGACTCTTAAGAGTCTTCTCCAACAGCACAGTTCAAAAGCATCAATTCTTCTGTGTTCAGCTTTATTTATAGTCCAACTCTCACATCCATACATGACCTCTGGAAAAACCACAGCTTTGACTAGATGGACCTTTGTTGGCAATGAATGTCTCTGCTTTTTAATATGCTATCTAGGTTTTTCATAGTTTTTCTTCCAAGTAGAGTTTTGTAGTTGTTGATAATATTTCAAAGAAGGAGAAGAAAAAGAAGGGGAGGAGGAGGAGTAAGAGGATAAGGAAGAAGGAGAAATAAAGGAAGGAAAAGGAGAAGAAATATGCTTTTTGGAGAAAATGTTTTGTTCCTTATAGGTGCTCACAAGAAAGTGGACTTTAAAGATCATGCACAGGATCCCCTCATGCTTTGTTTACCTTCAACAGTTACTTTTCCACACTCTGTTAGAATTAAAGAGAACTTAAAGATAATTTATTTCAATTTTATTATTTTAATTTATTTCAACTATTTCAATTTTTAGATCAGAAAATCAAGACCCAGAATGGTCAAATAACTTACCTATGATCAGTGAATGGGGTATGTGACATTCTGATGCTACCGAGCACTTTTTATTGTCAAAAAATTTGTCATGTAACAGATACCTGCCTGACTATTCCTGACCCCCATCTACCCCTTTATTCAAATAGATTTGTAGATAAAGATGCTGATTGGAGAGGTCTGTTATACATGCATTACTTGGAAATATATTTCAATATTTTTGCGTTTTTATGCCAAATACCCATGCCAAGATATTATGTTTTGCATTGATAATTAGTGGCAGATTAAATAAGAAAGAGCCTTATAATCAAAGTATGCTGTTCACACTTCTGTCTCTTGGTAACCCCATCACTATATCCCATGTTTAAGTGCTATGCACTCAGTGTTGTTCTTCTCAGAGCTGGTTTATTTGAAGAATACTCTTGCTTTTTATCATGTCTTAATGGACAAACTTCTCAGCTGGCATCTCAAGGACAACCAGCCTGGTTTTTACTACCCCCAGGCTATCAATAGAAAAGTCTAACACTGATTAGGATCTACTCACTCGCAGATATTAAAAATTAGATGATTCAATGAGAACTATGGATTCTGTCCTTGTCATTACCAAAGACAATTAATCCTCTCTGATTAAAACAGGTCATAGACTAAGGGTGTTCCTAAACCCCGATCCTTGTCCCTCCTGCCAGCACTCTCCTTCGTGCCTCATGGCTTATCTTGCACACAGCTGTCCCTCAGTAAAGTTTCAAATAATAGACATTTGAACTCTGGGTAGAGAAACCCCCACTGTGAAAATGTAGTTTCTAATCATATCTCTCATCTTAAAATTATATCCCGATTTTAGTGTGTAACTAGTACTTAAGAGTCAGAAGTGTGGGCAATTCTATCTTGAAAGATATTCCTTAGATACAGATTTAATAATAATGTGTCACTAATATCCATTTCAACCACTACCATATTCCTGAATGTATTTAAACTTTGAAAAAATTCTTGTTCATCTTTACCTTCTGACTGAAACTGTTGCCTTGATTTGACCTGATGTTTTCATTCTTTCCTAATAGAGGCTAGGCTAAGCACACTTCAGGTATGCACAGATTGATGGTTAGGGTAATGAATGATCATCCATTATTTCAGAAGTGATGTTCATGAATGTCTTTTCTAAATCGTCTGGCATTAAAAGAAAATCTAAATATTTCCCAAGACTAGGCTAGAAAATTTTGACTATACCATATGATTGGTGGATAATTATTTTCTTGCTTTAATTTAATATCATCATTTACTTTTAAAATTGGCAGTGGTGGGGGCAGGTGAACAGAGATAAGGAAAAATGCATATGTACATGTCAGTCACTGGAGAAGGGAATGGCAAACCACTTTAGCATTCTTATTTTGAGAACTCCATGAACTGTTTGAAAAGGCACAGATATGACACTGAAAGATGAACCCAATATGTGTCTAATATGCTACTGGACAAGAGTGGAGAAATAGCTCCAGAAGGAATGAAAAGGCTGACCAAAGCAGAAATGATGCCCAGTTATGGATGTATCTGGTGGTGAAAGTAAAGTCTGATGCTGTAAAGAACAATACTGATAGGAAACTGGAATGTTAGGTCCATGAATCTAGGTAGGTTGGAAGTGGTCAAATAGCAGAGGGCAAGAGTGAATATTGATATTTAGGAATCAGTGAACTAAAATGGATAGGAATGGGTGAACTTAAATCAGATGACCATTATATCTACTACTGTGGGGAAGAACTCTGTAGAAGAAATGGAGTAGCCCTCATAGTCAACAAAAGAGTCTGAAATGCAGTCCTTGGGTACAATCTCAAAAAAGACAGAATGATCTCTGTTCATTTCCAAGGCAAACCATTCAGTATCACAATAATACAAGTATATGCCCCAACCAAAAATGCCAAAGAAGTTGAAGTTGAACAGTTCTATGATGACCTACAAGACCTTCTAGAACTAACACCAAACAAAGATGTCCTTTTCATCATAGGGGGCTGGAATGCAAAAATAGAAGTCAAAAGATACCTGGAGTAACAGGCAGGTTTGGCATTGGAGTACAAAATGAAGTAGGGCAAAGTCTAATAGAGTTTTGCCAGGAGTATGCAATGGTCATAGCAAGCACCCTCTTCCAACAACACAAAAGACAACTCTACATATGGACATTAGCAGATAGTCAATACTGAAATCAGATTGATTGTATTCTTTGCAGCCAAATATGGAGAAGTTCTACACAGTCAGCTAAAACAAGACCAGAAACTGACTTTGGCTCAGATCACCAGCAAGCTATTATAAAACTCAGACTTAAAGTAGGGAAAACCACTAGACCATTCAGGTATGATCTAAATTAAATCCCTTACAATTATGCAGTGGAAGTGACAAATAGATTCAAGAGATTAGATTTGACAGAGTGCCAGAAGAACTATAGAAGGAAGTTCATACCATTGCACAGGAGGTAGTAATCAAAACCATCCCCAAGAAAAAGAAATGCAAAAAGGCAAAATGGTTGTCTGAGCAGGCCTTACAAATAGCTGAGAGAGAGGAGGAAAGGATAAAGGAAAAAAGGGAAAGGATAAAGGAAAGATATATCCATCTGAATGCAGAGTTCTAAAGAAGCAAGGAAAGGTAAGAAAGCCTTCTTAATTGAATAATGCAAAGAAATAGCGGAAAACAATAGAATAGGAAAGACTAGAGATCTCTTCAAGAAAATTGGAGATACCAAGATAACATTTCAGGCAAAATTGGGCACAATAAAGGACAGAAGTGGTATGGATTAGAAGTAGAAGAGATTAAGAAGAGGTGGCAAGAATACACAGAAGAACTATAAAAAACATCTTAATGACCCAGACAACCACAATGGTATGATCACGGACCTAGAACCAAACATCCTGTAACATGAAGTCAAGTAGGCCTTAAGAAGCATTACTACAAATAAAGGTATAGAGGTGATGGAATTCCAGCAGAGCTATTTCAAATCCTAAAAGATGATGCTGTGGAAGTGCTGAACTCAATATGCCAGCAAATTTGGAAAACTCAGCAGTGGCCACAGGACTAGAAAAGGTCAGTTTTCATTCCAATCCCAAAGAGAGGCAATGCCAAAGAATATTCAAACTACCACACAATTCCACTCATTTCACATGCTAGTAAGTTAATGCTCAAAATCCTTTAATCCAGGCTTCCACAGTATGTGAGCTGCTGCTAAGTTGCTGCTAAGTCACTTCAGTCGTGTCCGACTCTGTGCGACCCCATAGACGGCAGCCCACCAGGCTCCGCCATCCCTGGGATTCTCCAGGCAAGAACACTGGAGTGGGTTGCCATTTCCTTCTCCAATGCATGAAATCGAAAAGTGAAAGTGAAGTCACTCAGTTGTGTCAAACTCTTCGCGACCTCATGGACTGCAGCCCACCGGGCTCCTCCGCCCATGGGATTTTCCAGGCAAGAGTACTGGAGTGGGGTGCCATTGCCTTCTCTGATGTGAGCTGAGAACTTCCAAATAAACAAGATGGATTTAGAAAAGGCAGAGGAACCAGAGATCAAATTGCCCACATCTGTTGGATCATAGAAAATGCGAGGGAATTCCAGAAAAAACATCTACTTCTGCTTCATTGACTATGCCGAAGTCTTTGACTGTGTAGATCACAATAAACTGAGAAATTCTTAAAGAGATGGTAATGCCTGACCTCCTTACCTGCCCCCTGAGAAATCTGTATGCAGGTAAAGAAGCAACAGTTAGAACTGGATGTGGAACAACAGACTGGTTCAAAATTTGGAAAGGAGTACATCAAGACTGTATATTGTCACCCTGTTTATTTAACTTATATGCAGAGTATATCATGCAAAATACCAGGCTGGATGTCTCACAAGCTAGAATCAAGATTGCTGAGAGAAATATTAATAACCTCGGATATGCAGATGACACCCAACTAATGGCAGAAAGCAAAGAGGAACTAAAGAGCCTCTTGATGTAGGTGAAAGAGGAGAGTAAAAAAACTGGCTTAAAACTCAACGTTCAGAAAACTAAGATCATGGCATCCAGTCCCATCACTTCAAGACAAATGGATGGAGAAAAAATGGAAATAGTGACAGACTTTATTTTCTTGGGCTCCAGAATCACTGTGGATCTGACTGCAACTATGAAACTAAAAGATGTTTGCTCCTTGGAAGAAAAGCTATGACAAACCTAAAGACTGTATTAAAAAGCAGAGACATCACTTTGCTGACAAAGGTCTGTATAGTCAAAGTTGTGGTTTTTCCAGTAGTCATGCACAAATGTGAGATGGACATTCTAAGTTGCAGCAGTGCAAATAAGAAAAAACAAACAAACAAAAAACCCAGAGGAGGTAAGGATGTAAAAATATTATCCATAATCTACCCAGAAGAAATACAAGTAGGAAGTTTGATGGAGGCCACCAATTTAAAATCCTTTCCACTGTGCAAATAGCAAAATCTTAGAGCCATGTATCTGAAACCCCACAATTTAAACCTCTCAAGCTATTCCCGGGCTCACTAGGGTTGGGAGAAATAACCACTGAGGAAACTGTCAAATTAGAAACCAATTTGTAGAAATTAATGAAACTATTTTGGGATTAAAATCTCCAAGAGGATGCAGGCATGACAAAGTTGGTGGTAAGAGTTTTCTGGTGTGCATGCTTAAAAATGTAGGTTTTTCTTCCTGACCTCATTCAGGAGACTACCTATGAAGCCTGGCTCTTGGAATCACTTAGTACCTTTCCCAGGAACTGGAAGGAAGAAGTGTAAATGTCCTTTTCACCCACAAATGTACTAATTTTCAACTGCCAGTTTCATTGCCCTCAATTCACTGGCAAGGGCATGTCTGAGCCTTATTTAAATATGTAATGACTTTCTTTGTTATTTATTTCTTAGAGCTTTCAGGTTGGTGAGTAGCATGTGACTCAATGCTTGACCCTTGTCTGAGTTATCCAAACATTCCCAGTCCCTCCTGACCTTGTTTCTTATTCATTCATTCACTCACCAGATCTCTGTTAGGCACTGCCAGTGTGCTAGGCACTAAGTTCAATGTAAGGTATGTTGGTGAATAAAATAGACATTCTCCATGATTTTATAGAATTAAAAGTTCAAGGATAATTATTCCATTCCTGTAGCTTTTCTGTTCTCTCCTCCTCCCTAGTAGTATATTCCATGGCACTTATTATTACTTGGCAAACAATACATTTTTCAATAAATTGTGTTAAATCAAGGCAATCAAGTGGTCATAAAGGGCACTTGCAGCTCAGAAATTTAAGTTGCTAATGTTTAGTTCCTTCCTTTCCTTTCCTTTTCCCCTTCCTCCCTTCCTTCTGCTTCCATGACTGCAAGAAGACTTCCAATAGAATGGTCATCTGCTTTTTATTAGGGATATTAATGCTGTTCTCCATTAGTGTAGAGAACTACATGCTGATTCTGTTCTCACAGAGGGAAAACCAAACAGAAGAGAGCATGATTAGAAGTTACTAATTTACTATTAGGGCTCTCCAGGTGGCACTTGTGATAAAGAATCTGCCTGCCAATGCAGGAGACGCAAGAGATGTGGGTTTGATCCCTGGGTTGGGAAGATCCCCTGGAGTAGAAAATGGAAACCCCCTCCAGTATTCTTGCCTGGAAAATTCCATGGACAGAGGAGCCTGGTGGGCTACAGCCCATGGGTTACAAAGAGTCAGATATTACTGAGCACACACACAATTTACTATCAAGAGAAAATATTCTCATTATTGCGCTAGTTGCCACATGTATCTGACAGCAAGAGTCCAGGTACCTATAATGTATTCTTCCAATGATCCTTAATATGACTTTGGGTTTGTTAATCTCTTTAATATTTATTGATTATATTTTACAACAAATTCATTTTAGTTATGTAAATAACATTCACAAATATGAAAAATGCAGGATACAGATTTTATCAGTGGAATATGTGTAGAATTATTTTGTCTTTGGAATGAATTAGACATTGTACTCAGTTCTAGAACATTTTTTTACATTAAAAATAATTTAATTGGCTGTCTTTTGCTTAAAATCTTGCATGCTAGCCTTCAGCATTATGCAAACCAAGAACTTCAGATGTCCAAGCTGGGTTTAGAAAAGGAAGAGGAACCAGAAATCAAATTGCCAACATTTGCTGGATCATAAAGAAAGCTGGGGAATTACTGAAAAACGCCTACCTCTGTTTCATTGACCATGCCAAAGTCTTTGATTGTGTGGATCATAATAAACTGTTGAAAGCTCTTAAAGAGATGGCAATACCAGACCATCTTACCTGTCTCCTAAGAAACCTGTATGCAGGTCAAGAAGTAACAGTTAGAACCATGTGTGGAGCAACTGACTGGTTCAAGATTGAGAAAGGAGTATAACAGGGCTGTCTGCTGTCACCCTGTTTGTTTAATCTATATGCTGAGCACCTCATGAGAAATGCTGTGCTGGATGAGTTACAAGCTAGAATCAAGATAGGCAGGAAAAACATCAACAACCTGACGTGCAGATGATACCACTCTGAAGGCAGAAAGCGAAGAGGAACTAAGGGCCTCTTGATGAGGATGAAGGAGGAGAGTTAAACAGCCGACTTAAAATTAAATATTAAAAAAACTAAGATCATGGCATCTGGCCCCATTTCTTCATGGCAAATAGAAGGGGAAATGTGGAAGTAGTGACAGATTTCCTCTTCTTAGGCTCTAAAATCACTGTGGATGGTGACTGCAGCCATGAAATCAGAAGAAATTTGCTTCTTGGCCTGAAAGCTATGACAAACATAGACAGTGTGTTGAAAAGCAGAGACATTACTCTGCCAACAAAGGTCCGTATAATCAAGGCTATGTCTTCCTAGTGATCACATATAGTTGTGAGAGCTGGACCATAAAGAAGGTGGAGTGTGGAAGAATTGATGCCTTTGAACTGTGGTGCTAGAGAAGACTCCTGAGAGTCCCTTGGACAGCAAAGAGATCAAACTAGTCAATCTTAAGGGAAATCACCTCTGAATACTCATTGGAAGGACTGATGCTGAAGCTGAAACTCCAGTATTTTGGTCATCTGATATAAACAGCTCACTCATTGGAAAAGTCCCTGATGCTGAGAAAGACTGAGGGCAGGAGAAGAGGGCATCAGAGGATAAGATGGCTGGATGACATTACCATTGCAATGGACGTGAACTTGTGCAAACTTTGGGAGATGGTGAGGGACAGGGAGGCCTGGTGTGCTGCAGTCCATGGGTTTGCAAAGAGTCAGACATGACTGGGAAACTGAACAACATCTGAATACAAATAAATATAAAATGAGTTGATATCAATTTATGTTTATTAAGTTATCTGGTTTTGTTTTAAAAATACAGCTCATGTTACATTGAACCAGCTGATACAATCGCCAAATGATGATGGATTTAAAAAATGATGTGGAAAGGTAATAGAATGCTAAGAAAAACTGTGATACTGCACCCATGAACCTGCCCTGTGGTTTGTGGGCCATCCCTGCATGAACATGTATACTCTGTGTGGTTGTAGGGTGAAAGATTAGACCTGAAGGTGAGTCAAGTTCAGTTAAGCTTGGAAAAGAAGAGAGTATTCTCTGGAGAGTTTGAGAATATAAGGTAGTTTATTTACCATGTAAAAGTCCCAGACATGCAGAGAAAAGAGTAGGAATAAAGGGAAGCAGAGAAATAGGACAAATTAATTTGTAGATGAGGATTTGTGAAAGATTGAGGCATAAGGCAGCTTATACTTTCACAGAAATGAAAATGACTGGGGTGTGAGGCATGGTGGGACTATCAGTTTTAACTTTTCAAACAGAAGTCTGTCTCATATGAGGCTCTCTAAAAATATTCACTTCATGAATGAATACTGTCAATTCAATTATAATGTCAATCCAGATAGTAGAAGACCAGAACTTTCGACTAATGGCCCAAATACACTGTAAGATGATATATAAGGCTACGGACAGTGCTTAGGATAGAAAGTTTTATATAACTGTGGGCTATTAATAGCATACCTATTTTTATTATCATTACTTGCATAACTAATATTCTTTGGTTGGTTTAGAAAAAAGTAACATTCTCTGGTGGGAAATATGGTCTTTTGAAAGGAGCATGGCTTGATCCTGACAAGTGGCATACAGATGGAAAGCTTGACTACTTTGGCAATATTAGCTAATGCTAAGAAACCTTACCTGCATAGTAAAAACACACTAGATTGCCTCACTTAGGAAAACTAAACGATTTTTTCACCTATACAATGACCCCATAAGATACTGGAAGGAGGTAGTTTCTATGCTGTTAACTCTTTCAGTTGCCACTTTGAGAAAAATAATATATCAATTTAAGAAATACAGTACCCTCTTACATTTATGTGTTCAAATAACAGTTCATGAAAAGCTCGCAAATATCTACATATAACTGAAGGTAGTAATTGTCCTTATTTTAGAGATGGGTAAAATGAATCTCAGAGAGGTTAGGGATGCTGAGACTAATACCAAGATCCTTTGCTACCTAGTCTTTTATTCTTAGTGAACATAAGTATTTAAGGAATCTTCTCTAGGGAATTTAATATCATTTAAGAAATAGGGGTTTTTCCCCCCTTTTGTGCTGTTGACTCAACAAGGTGAAGAGGGAAAGGCCCCAAAGAGGACAACACATTTGATAGAAATTAATTATTTGACTATCTTAGTCCATTCAGGCTGCTACAACATAAATAGATTGGGTGGCTTATAAGCAACAATAAAAAATTATTTTTCACAGTTCTGGAGGCTGGGAAGTCCAAGATCAAGGGGCCAGCATATTCAGTATGTGATGACATCACTTCCTGGCTCATGGATAGTTCTCTTCTTCCTGAGTACCGACAAGGTGAAAGGAACAAGGGAGCTCTGTCTTTGCCAATGTGTATGGCTTTTATTTTATTTCTATGCTTTATTGCATCAGCAAGGATTTTTAGTTCAACCTTGAAAAGGAGTGGTGAGAAGGAACATCCTTGCCTTGTGCCTGATATCAGTGGGAAAGCTTGGAGTTCTTGCCGTTAAGTTTAGTGTTAGCTGTAGGTTTCTTGTGTGTGTACACTTAGTCACTCAGTCATGTCCAACTCTTTGTGGCCCCATGGACCATAGCCTATAAGGCTCCTCTGTTCATGGAATTTTCCAGGCAATACTGGAGCAGGTTGTCATTTTCTACTCTAGGGGATCTTCCTTATCCAGGGATTGAACCCACACCTCTTCCATCTCCTGCATTGGCAGGCAGATTCTTTACCACTCTACCACCTGGTAAGCTGCAGATTTTGTATAGTCTTTATTAAGTTGCAAAAGTCTTCTTCTATCAGCTTAGGTTTTTTTGAGCACTTAACTATATATTAGCCACTGAGTTCAGCACTTTATGTGTACTGTTTCACTTCAGTCCCATGCATTTGGTAATATTATCTAGTTTTATGTTTTGTGTGAGATGTTCAATCACTTTCCAAGGTATCAGAACTACTAAATTAATCTAACAAGTTAGCAAACAATACCTTCTCCACATTACAGCAGTCACTGTGTCTGCTCTTATCTCGTAGTTCTTTCTGCATCCTCCTACTGGAATATTAAAAAATATAATGGCAGAGACATCTCTGTGTTTTTTCACTATATAATTCCCAGTGTCCAAAATGATGTCTGGTCCACAAACAGTTGCTAAATGAATACATAAATTAGAAAACTGCATCTTAGTGCAAGTATTCTGGTGCCTAAGCTCTTAATTGGGCTTCCCTGGTATCCCAGTTGGTAAAGAATCAGCCTGCAGTACAAGAGACCCGGGTTCGATCCCGGGGTCAGGAAGATCCCCTGGAGAAGGAAATGGCAACCCACTCCAGTATCCTTGCCTGGAAAATCCCATGGACATAAAAGCCTGGCGAGTTGTAGTCCATGAAGTTGAAGAGTTGGGCATGACTTAAGGACTTTCACTTTCACCTATCAAGCTCTTATTAATTATTGTATACTACTTTTGAAACAGAACCATGAAAGAGTCTTACTGAATACCTTCACTCTATGGACCAAAATTGATCATGTGATAGTATTTTCTCTTAAGTTTCTATGGCTAAAGGTATGGGTGAAAGATGGATGGGCTCCTACTGTGAAGCCACAATGTTGGGTTTGACAATATAGTGGTGGTGGTGGTAGTTGAGTCGCTAAGTCATGTCCGACTCTTGAGACCCCATGGACTGTAGCCCACCAGAGTATTACACTCAATGGTTGGTATCATTGATTAAACCAGACTGTAAGAACCGAAATACAGAAGAAAAATCTGAAACTAAAAAAAAAAAATTCCTTATGTATTTACAAACTAGTTTAAACTGAAAAGCAAAAGAGACTTCTGCCATTACTCTAAACTTGTTGGCTGCTGTATATCATTATTACTCTTGAGATCTTCCTATTATTTCAAAATTGTGAGCTATATGAAGTTAAAATTAGTAAGGGGATTTGAGTCTCTGTATTTCCCAGCTCGATTTTTTTTTAACCTGAATAATTTGCATGTACACACTCAGAGTTTTGAATCTGTAATTTTATTGCCAGTTATGAAACAGTCAGGTTACAGCACTAAGTTAATAAGTAGAGACCACAGAAGTATTACAAGAACAAGGCCTTTGTGGCATTCCAAAGAGATCAAAGGCAAAGGTAATATGTTTGGTTAGACTCAAGTTGTGTGGCTGTTTAGAATAAGTTCATTCTGTACTACTTGTCTAAGGTCAGTCCAAGAATCTCCCTGTCTGTTCCAGAATGTCACCCTACAATTATAATTAGTTATGTTCTACTCTGCACAACTGCTGATTTGTATAGATAACTTTGTTTAGAGCTGGTTCAATAGCAAAGAGATTCAAGAAATCATCTTTATTAGTTTTTCAAAGTAATACATGCCCTGAAAGATCTATGAGAGAGAAAAAAAGCATTACTAAAACTGGAAAATATACCTCATTTATGTGTATCCCCAGACAGTTATCCATGGATACTGTTTGAAAAACTTAAAATTTATGCTATTAAAAAAAACCAAAACAACTCACTTTCTTCACTCAGTAAGCCAAAGAGGACATCCTTTTTATTTCCCACCATAGTAAATGCCAATTACTAAAGACTTATTTGCCAATAATTTAGTTATATTATTTCTAATCCTCATCACAAACATACAAATAGCAATAATTTTTTCCCATTCTTAACAGGAAGCTAATGTATTTGCCTCAAGTCATATTACTAGGTTTAGAAGCCTGCTTTGTCTGACTCTAAAGTATATACTCTACTCTAAAACATATAGTAAATAGTTTGTGATTACTGAAGTATGTTTTTCATATGGTCTGCTTCTGTATCACCTGGAAAGATCTGCTAATGAGTATCTTTTTATGATGACAAGCTTCATGTCTATCATTTGGGATTTTTTTTCTGAAGAGGAACATGCATTCTCTTTTTATGCTTGTTAAGCTATATTTGTTAAGAGTCTCATGGACTCTCAAGAAGACCAAACCAGTCAATTCTAAAAAAAAAATCAGCCACTAAAGCTGCAGCTCCAATACTTTGGTTACCTGATGTGAAGAACTGACTCATTGGAAAAGACCCTGATGCTGGGAAAGACTGAAGGCAGGAGGAGAAGAGGGTGACAGAGGATGAGATAGTTGGATAGCATCACTGACTCAATGGGCACAAATTTGATCAAACTCCAGGAGATAGTGAAGGACAAGGAAGCCTGGCATATTGCTGTCCACGGGGTCGCAAGAGTCAGACACGACCTAGCGACTGAACAACAACAAGCTATACTCTATATCTTTATTTTAATAGTCACATTAGGAGAGAATGAAGAAGTTGAGATCATCTTTCACGAAGAAGTAAAATACAACTATATCCAATAGATTGGAGAGGGATTGTTGCGACTCCAGCACAGCCTTTGCCCCAGGCCCTGGTAAGCACATTGACAGCTGATGGCAGGTGAAGATTTACATGCTCAATGAGGACCAGCAGTGAGACAACTAAGGCATCAGGCATATCATCTGGCTACATGGAGCAGCTGAAGGACATGTTCCTGCTAGTCACAGCCTTAGAAAATGTGGTTCACTGGAGAAAGGAATAGCAAACCACGTCAGTATTCTTGTCTTGAGAACCCCATGAACACAATGGAGGGGGTGTATAGATTATTTTGTTGCCAGCACAGCCAGTTTTTCCCATTCATTCAGGATATCAAGTGCTTACTGTGAACCATTCTTTTCCAAGAAAGAATGTTGATAATGTAACATGAGCTATCTTATCAAGAGACCTCCATAACCTTAAAAGTAAACATTCATGTTTTCAGGTAAAATTGGAGAAATAGTATTCACTTCAACATTTAACTAAATATCTATTATTTTGCAAAGTACAATGGCTTGGAATAGTAAAGCTTCGTCTTTGGAGCCAGACAGACGTAAGATCCAATCTATCTATTACTCTTTCTTTTGTAAGGTCAAATGAGATAAACTGTTTAACTGCACTGTCTCCATAAATTCAGCTATAAAACGGAGATCATAAAACTTAACTGGTGTGATCATCAAATGAGATGGCATGTGAAAGGCATGTAATTGATTCTATCATTTTAGTAATTGATACAGAACCTTAAGCAAATTCTAGTTAAACTTTCTGATTTTTTTGGCAAAGAACCATGAGAACCAGAGTTTCTTGGTGGTATTTCAAAGTTACAAAATAAGGCAGAGACATCATGGTCTACAGCCTACAACTCCTGATCTCTATTAGTTCAATACTGAGTTTTTGTATTATTGTTGTTTAGTCATGAAGCTGTGTCTGACTTTTTTACAACCCCATGGACTGTAGCCCCACCAGGCTCCTCTGTCCATGGGATTTCCCAGTCAAGAATACTGGAGTGGGTTGCCATTTCCTCCGGCAGGGGATCTTCCCAACCCAGGGATCAAGTCTGCATCTCCTGCGTTGGCAGGTGGATTCTTTACCACCAAGCCACCTGGGAAGCCCAGTGTATTTTGTATTAAACCAAAATCTGATGAAGATAAGTATTCCTTTAACTAGGGTTCGGTTCTGGTTTTTCCCTCATCTTTCCTGTCTTCCTCTGCCTCATCCCCCTAGCCTTCCTCTCCTTCCTCATAGTGTTATTCAGCAAAACCCACTCCAGTATTCTTGCCTGGAGAATTCCACGGACAGAAGAGCCTGGTAGGCTACAGTCCATGGGGTTATAGAGAATCGGACACAGCTGAGTGACTAACACAGAATATATCAAGGGAATGCTAGTACTAGAGTGATTTTTTTACTTGACAGACTAATGAATGGCTCACAGTTAAAGAAGCTGGAATTAGCTGGCCTCAAAAGTTGGAAACTTCTGGCTTTTTAATCTGCCTTCTCGATCTTTCATTAACAAAAACACCATTAACCAGAGCGGTAATTCACAGCCACACATTTTCATTTAGAGCTTTCTTCTACTTTACAACCTGGGAATGGCAGTCAGCTGACACTAAAGGAGTCTGGATCATTTGGAAATATCTATATAACCTTGATCTCTCCTGTCTCATGGAGATATTATCACTCTATTGTCCCTAAATAAACACTCAATTTCTGAGACAGTTTGACTCTTAGATGTGGGGAGGTCATTGCACTGGGGGAGTAATTCTTTCAGAACTAAAGCTTCTTATCCTCAGACTTTTTACTTCCATCATTAGGACACAGAAACCCGGACTCTTCCACAACAGAGTCTATTTGGTGCTGCCATTTCTATAGATGTCATTAAATACATCCTTTTCGTTTTGGATTTCCTTTGAACAATCCTGCTTCATACCTTTTTTCATTGTAGTTATTCATAGCAAAGATTCAAGCCAGGCTCATCATGTCATAATACATTTTGTTGCAACATGATATGATCAGAAGTGATGTTCCAAAATTCTAAATCAATACACTGCATCCAGACTTGATTATTAAAGTTGAATTGAATACAAAGGCTAATTTTCCATCTAAAATGATAATATAAATGGAGGCTCCAATGAATACTAATGTTGCCTGGGCAGAACTTACTTTTCTGTATTTAACAATCCCTTTTGATATTTTCTTATTTATTTAAGACATATATCAAGATAAAACTGAGACTCATATTTCAGACGTGTGGAGGTCTGTTTATAATCTACTCATTTTAAGAAGAATATGATAGAGACATTAACATAGATTGCTTTATAGAGTTTATGATTATTGGGAGCAATTAAGTTAATTTTAATGCACTTAGAAATTTTGGAAAAATACCAATGTTTAAAAGAAAAAATTGGAGAGAAAAACTAGTTTTAAGAAACTTATATTTAGATAAATGGGACACCATCATTACAAAGCAAAGATAATTCACTTTAGACCCACCCTAATCCTCATAATATCAAGTGATTTGGCACCCCAAGGTCACCCACCTGCAAAATACATTTCTCCATTGTAATTGGAAGCTCTGTGCCATTTTATTTACTACAGAACTATAGAATTATTTCTTATGGAAATTCTTGAGTTTGAATTCAATAATACACAGAGTGGGCAAAAAAGTCATGAAAGAATAATTACATTGTTATTAAGTCAAAATTAAAAATAAGTTCTATCTATTGACTTAATAGAATGCTGTAAAGGAAGTAGCATAGCAAATAGAAAACAGCCTGGATTTGAAAACTCAATTCTGCCATTTTGACAACCTGGGGAAAATCTCCTAACTACTCTCAATATCATTTCTCTTATCTTTAAAAATGAGAAAAATCAATAATTACTTTGATCTCAAAGCATATTATACTGTATGCCTTTATGTTGTTCCATTAAGGAGAAAAAATTCAGTTTATTTCTCAGAACTTGTAGCAGATAAACTGAGGAATTCACTAACCATCCTTTGACTTTAGCATGCAGGAGTCCCACATCCTCATTCTCTAAATTTAGGCCAGTATATAAGCAGTGGTTGTAAGGCTCTGGGCAATGTAGCACTGATTTACATCCTTAGCATGTCACCTGGTTTCATTATTGTCTGTTTTTTTCTCTTCTTTTATTAGTACTGTTTCTATTCAAAGATTTGTTTTATAGAAAAGAGAAATACAAAAGTAGTTAAAGGTCATTTATCTCATTGAGTAGTTCAGTTCAGTTCAGTCGTTCAGTTGTGTCTGACTCTTTGTGACCCCAAGGACTGTAGCACGCCAGGCCTCCCTGTCCATTGCCAACTCATGGAGTTTACTCAAACTAATGTCCATTGGGTCGGTGATGCCATCCAACCATCTCATCCTCTGTCATCCCCTCCCCCTCCTGCCTTCAATCTTTCCCAGCATCAGGGTCTTTTCAAATGAGTCAGTTCTTCGCATCAAGTGGCTGAAGTGAAGAAGAACTAAAGAGCCTCTTGATGAAAGTGAAAGAGGAGAGTGAAAAAACTGGCTTAAAACTCAGCATTCAAAAACTAAGATCATGGCATCCAGTCCCATCACTTCATGGCAACTAGATGGGGAAACAGTGGAAACAGTGACAGACTGTATTTTCTTGGGCTGCAAAATCAGTACATATGGGGACTGCAGCCATAAAATTAAGACACTTCCTCCTTAGAAGAAAAGCTATGATGAACCTAGACAGCATATTAAAAAGCAGAGACATTACTTTGCTGACAAATGTCCACCTAGGGCTTCCCTGGTGGCTCAGAGGTTAAAGCGTCTGCCTGGAATGCGGGAGACCCGGGTTCAATCCCTGGGTCGGGAAGATCCCCTGGAGAAGGAAATGGTAACCCACTCCAGATTCTTGCCTGGAGAATCCCATGGACAGAGGAGTCTGGCAGGCTACAGTCCACAGGGTCGAAAAGAGTCGGACACGACTGAGTGACTTCACTTCATTTCACTTCAAAGCTATGGTTTTTCCAGTAGTCATGTATGGATGTGGAAGTTGGACCATAAAGAAAGCTGAGCACTGAAGAATTGATGCTTTTGAATTGTGATGTTGGAGAAGACTCTTGAAAGTCCCTTGGACTGAAAGGAAATCAAACAAGTCAATCTTAAAGGAAATCAGTCCTGAATATTCATTGGAAAGACTCATGCTAAAGCTGAAGCTCCAATACTTTGGCCACCTGATGTGAAGAACTGACTCCTTAGAAAAAACCCTGATGCTGGGAAAGATTGAAAGCAGGAGGAGAAGGGGTCACCAGAGAATGAAATGATTAGGTGGCATCACTAACTCGATGGACATGAGTTTGAGCACATTCCAGGAGTTGGTGATGGACAGGGAATCCTGGAATGCTGCAGTCCAGGGAATCAAAAAGAATTGGACTCGACTGAGTGACCAAACTATACTGACACATTATAAAAAACAATAACAACAGCCTGGTCTCTCTAGCCACAAAAAAGGGAGACCTATCAAGACAGAAAACTTATCAACAATATCTGCTTTACTGCAGTCAAACAGAAAAAAAAAATCCTGTGGAAAAATCTATGACCACATTTCCATCTATATCAGGAAAAATATGAGTGTGGCACTTCCACCTGTAAGAAGGTGCCTTACTATCCCTGCTGAGATGGTATCAAAGAAGGCCAAGTAAGAGTAAGGACTTCCATTCCCACTGGAGGGCAATGAAGTCCATCACCAGAGGTGTTAATGGAGATTGAACTTTTACATCTACTTGGACTTAACAGAGTCCCCTACCTACTCCTCAATGGAGTCGTGTCAAGAAAGCCTTGTGGAGATAATGTCTTTGACCCAGTAGTAATAAGGCCACTCCCACCACAGTGTCAGTGGCAATCACATGGGGAGATCCAGCAATAATACCTCACTCTCCTTGAGGGTCACTGGAGGCTAAGTAGAGAATCTGGGCTCTTGTCTCTACCTGGCAATAATGAAACAGCCTTTCTTCTTTCACAGCGTGAGAGGTGTCACAGAAAGGCAGCTAACACAGAAGTTTTAAATAAGATCCAAAGTTTCATACATATTATAAACATGTTCTGGTTTAAACAGAACTTTGCTCATGATCAAGAACCATGAAAATTTCAAGACAAGATCAAGATGGCAAAGTAGAAGGATATGTGCTCATCTTATCCTGCCAGAGCACCAAAATCACAACTAGCTATTGAACAACCATCAGCAGGAAGACCCTGGAACCCACCAAAAAAAGATACCCCACATCCAAGGACAAATGAGAAGCTACAAAAAAAATGGTAGGAGGGGAACAATTACTATAAATCAAATCCTATACCTGCCAGGTGGGCAACTCAAAAACTGGAGAATAATAAGACAAAAGAAGTTCTCAAACCATTGTGAAGGTTCTAGACCCCACATCAGGCTCCCTAGCCTGGAGATCTGGCCAAGGGACTGAGAACCCACAGGGAACCTAACTGTGAAGGCCAGAAGAATTTGATTACAGAGCTCCCATAGGACTGGGGGAAACAGAGACTCTTGGAGGGGAAAACAAAATCTTGTGCACCCCAGTACCCAGGGAAAAGGAGCAGTCACCCCACAGGAGATTGAGCCAAAACTACCTGTGAGTGTTTGAGGGTCTCCTGCAGAGGCATGAGTCAGCAGTGGCCTGCCATGGGGACAGGGTCACTGGCAGTAGCAGTTCTGGGAGATCTGTCTCAGCATAAGTTCTCTTGGAGGCCTCCAATAGCCCTACTATAGCAGCCTATAGACTTCAGTACTGGGTTGTCTCAGACCAAACAACTAACAGGGAGGGAGCACAGCACCCCACCCCTCATCAGCAGAAAATTGGATTGAAGTTTTACTGAGCACAGCCCTGCCCACCAAAGCAAGACCCAATTTCCCCCAGAGCCAGTTCCTTGCATCAGAAAGCTTGCACAAGCCTCTTATCCTCATCCACTAGAAGGCAAACAGAAGAAACAAGAACTACAGTCTCATCAGCCTCCAGAATTAATACCACAATCACAGAAAGCTATCCAAAAACATGGCCCCAAAAGATACATGCACCCCAATGTTCATTGCAGCACTATTGACAATAACCAAGACATGGAAACAACCTACATGACCATTGACAGATGAATGAATAAAGAAGATATGGTACATATATTCAATGGAATATTACTCACCTTTAAAAAGGATGAATAAGGTCATTTGCAGCAACATGGGTGATCTAGAGAGTGTCATAATGAGTGAAGTAAGTCAGACAGTGAAGGTGAAATACATGATACTCTTATATCTGAAAAGAAATACAAATAAACTTTTTTACAAAACAGAAAGAGACTCACAGTCTTAGAAAATGAACTCATGATTGTTAGGGGGAAGGGACAGTTAAGGACTTTGGGAAGGCCACGGACACACTACTATATTTAAAATGGATAACCAACAAAAACCTATTGTACAGAAACATGGAACTCTGCTCGATGTTATGTGCCAGCCTGGATGGGAGGGGGGTTTGGGGGAGAACAGATTCAAGTATATGTATGGCTGAGTGCCTTCCTTGTTCACTTGAAACTATCACAACATTGTTAATCAGCAATATCCCCAATACAAAATGTTTTTGATGTTTAAAAAACAATAAAAATAAAATTTAAAAAAAGAAGAGAAAGGGGAAGTACCCATTAAAAAGAAAAAAAAATGAAAATCTCAAACTTGATAGAAAAAAGATAATCACTAGATGCCAACCCCAAGAAAAAGGAGATGTTAGAATTATATTACAAGAATTTTAAAGCAGCCATGATATAAATATCTCCACAGACAATTGCAAACATTCTTGAAACAAATTAAAAATTAGAATGCCTCAAGAAAAGAATACAAAGTACCAGTAAAGAAAGAGAAGATATAAAGAACCAAGTGGATATTTCACAAAGAAAAATACAATAACCATAATTTTAAAACATAGTTGATATGATCAATGGCAAATGGAGACCAGAGAAAAAATCAGGAACTGGAGAATGAACAAAAAAATTACTCAGCCTGAAAAACAGAAAGAAAATAAATTAACCTAACAAACAAACAAACAAAAAAAAACAGTTAACAGGGCCCCTGAGATATGTTGAGACTATAACAAAAGATCTAATATTTATATCATTGGAGTTCTGGAAGTAGAGGAGAAAGAAGACAGGGCTTAAAAAAAAGTACTTAAAAAAGTAAAGGCTGATACTGTCTCAATTTTGGCAAAAAAATAAATAAATAAAATAAAAAACAAACATAAAGGTTCAAGAAGCTGAACAACCCCAAACAGGATAAGCCCAAAGAACTGCATGCTAAGATACATGTTAATTAAACTTCTAAAATTTAAATAAAAAACTTTGAAAGCAGCCTTACTTACAGGGAAAGGACACCTTACTTACAGGGAAAAAACAATAAGAATGATAACAGAACACTTACCAGAAATCCGAAGGCCAGGAAAAGGTGGCACATCTTTTAATTCCTGAAAGAAAAACAAACAAACAAAAATATCAACTTAGACTCCTATGCTGGAAAAAATATCCTTCAGAAATAAAGAGGGAATCAAAGCATTCTCAGATGAAGGAAAATTAATAGAATTTGTCACCGGCGAATTTACCTTAAAGGAATGGCCAAAGGACGTCCTTCACATAGAAAGGAAACAGAAGAAACTTGAAACTAGGAAGGAAGAGGCAACATAGCAAGGAAAAATATGGGTAAGTAAACAGGCTTTCCTGTGGAATTTTTAAAATTATGTTTGGGAGTTGTGCAAAAATTATAGTATTATTATAGTTATAAATATGTGTAAAGGAAATATTTAAGACACCTGTATTATAAACATGGAAGGATAAAAAGACATAAAGGGGAGGTAAGGTTTCTGTAAATCACTTGAATTAATATATACAAAAAGATATCACTAATTAGCCTCCAATTAAAATAAGTAAATTTAAATTAAAAAAATATATCACTAAAAATCTATATAAAACTATATACTCAAACACTACAGACAGATCAAAATGGAATTCTGAAAGACATTCAAGTAAAATACAGAAAGGCAGGAAAAAGAAGACAGGGAAATGAAAAAATGGGAAGAAAAAATGATAAATACAAAATAAAATTCTTACAGTATTTGAAACAAATAAAGGAAATTTACTTTTATGTGGACATTAAGCAACACACTCTGAAATAACCAATTATATAAATTAGATGATATTTAAAAAATTCTAGAAAAACATAAACTACCAAAAGTGACTCATGAAGAAACAGAAAGTCTGAATAGATCAATAAGTAAAGAGATTGACTCAGTAATTTAAATTTTCCCACAAAGAGAAGCCCAGGCCCTGATGGTTTTCTGATGAATTCTACCAAACATTTAAAGAAAGCAACACCAATTTTTCACAAACTCTTCCAAAATAAAAGCACACAAAACACATTTCAACTCAGTCTGACTCCAATATTACTCTGATATCAAAGCAGACCAAAGCATTACAGAAAACTACAGACTTAATCTAACACCTATTTAAAATGAAACACAACACTATGGAACAGAATGGAACTTTTGCAATGGATGTAGATTACCTACAAAAAAAAAGGCCACAACTAGTATCACACTCAGAGAAGGCAATGGCAACCCACTCCAGTACTCCTGCCTGGAAAATCCCATGGACGGAGGAGCCTGGTAAGCTGCAGTTCATGGAGTCGCTAAGAGTCGGACACAACTGAAGCGACTTAGCAGCAGCAGCAGCAGCAGTATCACACTTAATGGTGAGAAACTGAATGTTTTCCCTGCAATATCAGGAACAAGACAAGGATTTCTACTCTCATCACTTCTAGTTTGCATTATTCTAGAGCTTCTTCTTCTTTGGGATCACCAAGAGTCAGACACGACTGAGTGCCTGAAAACAAGAGGTTCTAACCAAGTCAGTGAATCAAGGAAAAGGAATTAAAGAATACAGGTTTGAAAGGAAGAATTTAAACCCTACCTGTATATCTAAGACAGCTGAAAACATATGTCCACACAAAATCATGAACACTGATATTCATAGCTGCTGCTGCTGCTAAGTCGCATCGTGTCTGACTCTGTGCGACCCCATAGATGGCAGCCCACCAAGCTCCTCTGTCTCTGGGATTCTCCAGGCAAGAATACTGGAGTGGGTTGCCATTTCCTTCTCCAATGCATGCATGCACGCATGCTAAGTTGCTTCAGTCGTGTCCGACTCTGTGCAACCCCATGGACAGCAGCCCACCAGGCTCCCCTGTCCACGGGATTCTCCAGGTAAGAATACTGGAGTGGGTTGCCATTTCCTTCTCCAGTCATAGCAGAATTATTCAAGTTAATAAAAATGTGGAAACAATCCAAATGGCCCTTCAGGCAATACATAGACATATTAAATGTGGTATATCCATACAACATAATATGATTCAGCTATAAAAAGCAATAAGGTACATGGATGAATCTTGAAAAAAAAAAAAAAGCATGCTAAGTGAAAAGACTCTGACACAAAGGGCCAATCCATACAACAGAATATAGTTTCTTAGTTCTTAGGAACAGGGACAGGTGTAAGGGGAGTGCCTGCTAATGGGTATCATTTTGAGGTGATGAAATGGATAATGGGTGTCTTTTTTGTTTTTTTTCAAGGTGACAAAAATGCTTCAAGTTTGATATTAGTGGTGATTGCACAACTTTATGAATATACTTTAAAATATCAGAGTATACTTTATATATACTTTATATATCCTGTACTTTTATTTTTTTTCTTTATGTTTTTTCTTCATTTTTTTTAAATTTTATTTTATTATTTAACTTTACAATATTGTATTGGTTTGGCCATATATCAATATGAATCTGCCACAAGTATACACGTGTTCCCCATCCTGAACCCTCCTCCCTCCTCCCTCCCCGTACCATCCCTCTGGGTCATCCCAGTGCACCAGCCCCAAGCATCCAGTATCGTGCATCGAACCTGGACTGGCGACTCGTTTCCTATATGATATTATACATGTTTCAATGCCATTCTCCCAAATCATTCCATCCTCTCCTTCTCCCACAGAGTCCAAAGATCGTAATAATAACCCTGTATACGAGATAGCAAAAGAGTCACTGATGTATCCTGTACTTTTAAAAGGATGAACTTCATAATTATATCTCTATAAAGTTATCATTTTAAAAGATGCCTAGGCACAAATAACATCCTCCTCAGTCATGGCTCTTCATAAAACCACTTTACATACACCTCAGTATATATCACCCAGGAAATGCAGTAGATTAGAAACAAGAGCACAAATAGATAGAGCTTTTAATAAAACAGCCATTTTTTAAAAGATGAGATATTAATAAACTACAAGTTCCACCTGTGCTTCCTACTAGTACAAAAATTTATTATTTGGCCAACAATGTCAACAGAATGACAGCAGCAGTATTCTCAATAAACTTGTTAACTGATTCTGTTGAATTTTAGTTAAATATACTCCTGCACATAGCTAGTTTTCTTTTCCTGCTTTGTGAGTAGTTATAACGCAAGTAGAAATGCTTCTGACTAGTAGAACTCATATTTCCATCATTAGAGTTCCAAAGAATAGCAAGAAGAGATAAGAAAGCCTTCTTCAGCAATCAATGCAAAGAAATAGAGGAAAACAACAGAATGGGAAAGACTAGAGATCTCCTCAAGAAAATCAGAGATACCAAAGGAACATTTCACTCAAAGATGGGCTCGATAAAGGACAGAAATGGTATGGACCTAACAGAAGCAGAAGATATTAAGAAGAGATGGCAAGAATACATAGAAGAACTGTACAAAAAAGATCTTCACGACCCAGATAATCACAATGGTGTGATCACTGACCTAGAGCAAGACATCCTGGAATGTGAAGTCAAGTGGGCCTTAGAAAGCATCACTACGAACAAAGCTAGTGGAGGTGATAGAATTCCAGTTGAGCTATTCCA